>NC_086213.1:6588528-6890612 GCF_035770615.1 Melospiza melodia melodia | reverse complement strand
TCAGAAATGGAGAGTTGATCTGATAGCACAAGCAGATTGTAGAAGACTATTCTTTAGCATTTATTTCAGCTGTGACTACAGCTGGAGCAGATGCTGGGCTTTGCTAATTAATGTGATTGTTAAGAAACTCCACTATGGTTCACGTGCATCTGCATTGGCTCAGCAGGTATGAATAATTCCTGCAAATGAAGAAAAACCCAAAACCATTTTTTGAGTCTTCCAGATAGAATTTGGGCTTTCACTTTGTTTTGTCCTTTTGTAAGGGTCACTTAGAACAAAATCACAATTCAGCTCCAGCCTGAAGACATGACAGCGACAGCTTGCTGTCTGCCTTGAAAACAAGCAAGGAACTCCTGTTTGGAGAGGCCAAGGGACCTGTGTCAGTATTGGAACATCACAGGTGACAGCGTGTGGCCAGTAAGAGATTGTTACTTCTTTTGAACTAGTGCCACATTGCCTTATGAATTAAAGAAAGATTTTGGTGTTCAGGGCTGTCAAGCTTGTCCCCCTCACAGATATCACATTCACACCCCACTCATTCCTTTTTCAAGGGATGTGTTTCCTTGAGCTCACTTGCCACAAGGTGCATCCAGTTGTTAAGGAGATAAGAGAAACTGAGCCTTTCTTGTTTTACTGTGTCTCCAGAAAGTTCACTGGTAGAAAAATAAATCACTAAAAAAGCTACACTTATTGGACATAGTATTATGGGAAAAATACTATTTCTGGCATAAAGGCAGGGTTGAGTTGTGAATTAGATTTAAGGTGAGCCTCTGTTCCCTTTGTTACTGATGGCATTTATTTCAGTCCCCCCCACAAAACATCTCTTTTGGAGGGTCATAAAACTTCAAGAGCAATTGAGTACCTTTAATTGCTTTTTAATTTTTCAGTTTGTATCATTTATGCACATAAATAATTATAAATACCCTATTAATATTAATATATCATTTTACTGTTTGGGTTTATACCATGATTAATTATCTTACTCTGTTAGAATATTTATTAATTATATAATTTGATGTCTCAAGATAGCTGATACATTTATTTTGTAAATTATATAGTTGCTAGTGTTCATATGTTCAGTACCTCAGTGAAGGAAGATCAAAATTTTGATTATACCTGGTTTAGTTTATTTGTTTAATTAACACTCCTTTTAGTGTGAAATCTGCCTTCACCTGTAAGCAACTGGGTCACAATTCAGTGTTTGCTCTGATAACAAGGGTGGACACTGAGTGAGACTTTCTTGACTAAGTTATGGCACATGAAGGAAAAATGTCACTGGAGGATCTGGTTGTGTTACGTGTAGTGAGAAATCTGGAGCTTGAATCCAAGCAAAAATCTTTGATTTAAGGGTGAACTGTGCTGCCTTTCTCATGTAAGCTGTTCCATTTTTAGTCTAAGTTACTTCACAGAATTAACTCAAGTTTTTGAGCAAATGTTAATTGTACTGGCCTTATGAAATAATCAGTGCATCCTGGATATCTTTGATGCCTTTAAAAACACAGGCAGGGAAGGGAAATAAATAAATACCTGTTTGTGCTTTGAGAATGCCCTGATCCCAGCAGAGTAGAAACCCAGGATCTCAGCCATGTGGAGTCTATACAGAGGTGTAACTCCTCCTAACAACCCCATCCACTGCTCAGTAATGTATGCCTGCCTTTCCTTAGGTTTTCTTGCTCTATTGATTATTTTGGTTTGGTTTTAATGGCCTTGTTTTAAAGAATCATTTCCCACATTGGGTTTCTTTTGCAGGAGGAAAAAATGGTGCACGGACATAAAAGAATTTCTGCTACAAACTGAATTGCTTGTCTCTGCTTTCATATTAATTTTTGCTGATAACAAACTTAAGTCCAACTGACATGAGGAGACACCACTATTTTATAATAGTGATGATGTTTTTTATCTCTTGGAATAATTTTCCATCCTACAGGAAAAAGAAGTTTAAAGGAAAATAACCACATGATTTTTGCTTTTCCAGGAAATGCCATTTTGCATGTATAGTGAAGGATTTACTTCAGTAGCTTTTCTTACTGTTTCCTCAGATGGACTTTTATTTCTTCTTGGATACTGTTGAAAAACTTTAACTGTGTAGAGTCCAGGACTTTCAGAAGAAGTTTTATTTGCACTCATGTGCTAATTTTTGATAAAATAAATTATTTTGCCTGCATATTCATGTTGGCATATAAGCTGGTGTTCTTGCAGCAAAATAGCTCTGGTAAATTTTATTGGCTTGGGTAGAAGTTTAATAAGGTCAGAAGAAGATGGCAAAAAAACCAAAACATTTTAAGTATTCTTTATAAAAAGCAAATTTCCAGTTTCTCAAAAAGTTTGCTAATTAATTTTGAAGAGATCTAAAACACTGGGAAGCAGCATATGCCCTTCATAACTCAGATATAAAATTCTAAAAGCAGCAAGGAAAAGGAATGGGAATAACCAGTATCTTGATTACTGGACTCCTAGGTGTATTTAATTTTTAAATTTCCTGAGCATTGAATTAAATCTTGTAACAAATGATATGTAGCTGAATTTTAGACTGTACTACACATATTTTTTTTTTGCTGTGCTGAGCTGTATGGGCCCTACCAAAATCATTGGGACATGATGATGTCAGGGATTCTTCTAATGTGTGAAATTCACCTGAAATATTTTGCTGCCTAGTAGTCCTTGTGAAGTGATGTCGTTTGTTAAATGGTGAAATAGAAAATACTTTCCAACCAGTCTGCCTTCTAAACGAACATTTTTGTAGGCATTTTTATAAGCATAACATCATATGGAGGATATGTGTTAATTTTTACTTTGAAACACATAGGACTTAATTTTCAAATCACAGGTAGTGATTATTTGTGTCTATGGCTTTTTTAACTAGAACTTTAATTCTGTGCCACCCAGGTATAACACTTTTTGTACAAGTCAAATTGCATTATCTTTTATTTAAATGCTAAACTGGACTGTAGTTCAGCAGTTGAAGAGATTGAATGGAATGAGTGTTGAATGGCAAGACAGTCAATAAAGGTGCTTATTGTTCATGAAGAGTTGTTGCATTTATTTCCCAGATTTTTTTATTACAACTTCATTGATGCTATTCCCCCTTAATATCTATTAAAACACAGGACCTACTCTATTAAATTTGTACCAGCATGGACATAATTTTGCAGCTGGTGGATTTTGTTTTCTGAGAATAAAAGAGGGTATGACATTTCTATGTTGTTCTTGAGTAGACTCTCTTAGATCCTGAGAGAGGAATGTAAACAAGCATTTATTTTTGCAAAAGAATTTGTGATGATAAAATCATTCCAGATGTTGCTTAAAAAGTAACCTTGCAACAGTATTTGGTATTATCAGGAATATCAGTAAGTGGATGTATGTGTAAACATGGGACAGGTGAAACAGGAGTAAGGCAAAAAAAGATACAAACCTTTTTGAAAACTTGTGGTATTTGTGTGGTCCCAAACTTGGTGATGGTAGAAAACTTGTGAATGTCTTGACCTTCAGGTAGGTTCTTACTTGGATGTGAAGGGAGGAACTTGGCTTCTGAATTTTTTGCAGTCAAGTTTAATTTTACCAGTACTAATTCAGTACCATACCAGTTCTATTTTCAGAAGTCCATATAAGCTGTGGTCCTGCTCATCTCTGATCTTTCATCACTAACTTTGGAAAGTTATTTTCCTTAAGTCATATCCCTCAGCAATTTTCCATGCCATCCAAGCAATACATTCATTACTGAAACTTGTGTGATTTAATAATTTCCTGGCACAATAATTTCAAAACATGTGGGAGGAAAAACGGAGAAAGATTTTTCCATCTCCAGGTATTTATTTTACTCCATGAATCCTTGCTCTTGACCCTTTTGAATGGCTTTCTGTTGAGCTGGATTTCAGCTGCTTGTTGAGCACTTGTCTGAGAGACTTTCCTCCTTGCAGCCCAGGTGGAGGGAGGGAAGCTCGTTCAGAGGAATCCCATGTACCCAACTGCTGTAGCATTTCCAGCTTTGGATTCCTGGAGCTGTTTTCTTTTCCAATCCCCATAAGCTAAACAAACACCTTTTTTTTCAATCATCTGCTTTACTAATCAGTGTTTGAAATGCAATATTGAGGCCTTCCTCTCCACTCAAGCCAGCTGTGCTGGGTTTACAGTGGCAGCCTGCCAGGAGCCCGAGGGCTTCTCCTGTGCCCAAGTGAGGCAGCGTGAAGAGCACAACCACAGCAGCTCTTCTGTGGGACACAGCCCCACACTGCTGGTTTCCATGTGTTACTGGACACCAGCAGCTACTGGGAATCACAGAGCAGTGGGGTCTGGGTGCATTAAACAGCAAGACACTGGAGCCTTAAATTAGGAATGTACTTATTTAGGAAGTAGGTGTGTATTTGTGTTGAGCACCACATTAAAACCATGAAGCTTCCTTGTATCTTTGCAGTTGGGCGCATGCAGATGCACTGCTGAGTCAGCCTGGCTGTGCTGATGGCCCCAGGAGATCTCCAGGGAATGTCTCTGCTTCCCCACGTGTCTCAAGTGTCAGGGTTATGGAGCTGATTCCTGTGAGAACAATTTTCGTTTGTTATTTGAGAGAATCATTAATTCCAACATACTCTTCCCTGGAGTAGTGATAAATAAAGGCATTAGATAACATTTCAAGATACATTTGTTAAGCTTCTACCACCTTTTTTTTTGGTACCTGCCCAAAAGCATAAAATGAGAAATCAAGAGAAGGAAGAGAACTTCTGCTGAGTCTCGGAGGCTCTGTTGCCCAATTGCTCAGTCAGCTGTAGGCCCTGTAGTACCACATAATGCAGTTTTATTTTAACTCTCATCAACTGCTCTGCTGTTTTAGTACCTCTGTAGTACGGAATGACTGGAAGGTTGCCAAGTAAGGGGAAGTCTGTGTGTGAACAGCCGGGAGGGATAATACATAAATCTGCTGGAAAGAGGCAATTAAAGGCAGCATTGAGATAGAATGAAAAATAGACAATATTGAGCCTCATCAGAAATAGCAACATAAACAGCAGCTACTGTACTGTGAAGTGAACTTTGCTGTAAATAACTGCATTTTACAGAAAACAGATGGATTATGAAGTCTGTGAGCAGATGAACAGAAAGCAGTTTGGTCTCCAGGAACACATCCACATTGATGTTTGGCATGTCCTCCTGGCCCGAAGGGACAAAAGGTGACTTCTTCCTGCTGCTGTATCTACAGAGTCCAGAGGAGAGCTGCAAAGCTGGATTACATGCAAGCCAAGTAGAGCTGAAAATAATTCTGCATGTCATATGTAACTATGAATGGAGATGACAGAGGAAGTGATATCTGAGATCAGCAGTGAAATAGAGGCTGCCTTGTTTTGTAACCCAGCAGCTGAGGAGGTAACACACTTGTGAAAAGGTCTAACACACAGGTCTCTGCTTAGGCAGGACTTCAGAGAGCCCTGCCTAACCAGACCTTGCCCACAGCTGACCATGACCTTGGCATCATCAGCACATCCAACCACATCATTTTTTGACATGAGTGGGTGGACTGGGAAAGGACAAACCATTCCAAAATGTTTATGTCACAAATGAGAGTGGATTCGGGCTGTGTTTTAATCCTATGGCCTAGATTTGACTACTCTTGTTCTAGAATAATTGATCAAAAAGCTTGTTTCCTGTATTCTACTATGTATTCTGCTATTTTGCTGTCTTTGTGAAGGAGTAAGACCAGTCACAGCCCAGACATAGCAAATCAAGTCCCTGTTTGCAGACACAGACTTGGCAATATGCATTAACTGAACATAGTTCTTGCATCAGGCAACATATCATGTGCTGTCTCAGCCACATTCTGAGCTAGAAGAGAAATATGCACATGTTTAAAGATCTTTGGGGCCCATGACAGTGCTTATTTCTTAACACTAAACTTGTTTCTTTCAATTCTTTAGTTTGTCTCTTCCAGCATGACCAAAGAAACAGAAGAAGAGCTGCTTGTTATTAACATGTTTCAGTCTTCATTATATGGGTAGAAACACACAAAGGTTACTCACTTGTGGTGTGCTGTAGCTCCAGCCTTAGTCCATCCAGAATTTTGAGCACTGGACTCTGGTTGAGTTGGAGCAAATGACTTGTGGAGAGCTAAGATGAAAGAGGGAAAATTCTGGCACTGGGGCTAGAAATCATCCCTTTGCTTCCTGGATGCAGTATGACTTGGTACAGAAAGGAGGAGGCAACTAAAAGCTACTCCATAACAACCTTCATATATTATTTTTGAAATTAGTACTTAATTAGATCACATTTTTTCCATTATAAGAACCAAAAATCTGCAAAGAAACATGACAACAAAATGCTAAATAAATGATTTAGCTAGCACTTCATATGCTTCCCCTTTTATTTTTTGTGTTAGCTTAAGATACACTACATATCTGGAACAGCACAGTTTGCCAAAAATATGATGTAATTTTTTATGTTTCAGGGCATCCCTCGGGCCTTTAGAAAAGTAGAAAGTACCAAATACCCTTTAAATTCAGGAAGATCTTTCTAAAAATATTAATTAAACTCTAAAAAGACAGCATTGTAAATTCCCTCTGGTGCTTGTTAAGGCCTCTGCACAGGTTTTCTCCCTTTTTTCAACATCCCTCTCACAAGTAGCATCAGTTACAGTGAAAGCTCTGGCAGAAAGGGGCACGGCTGCCTTCATCTTGTGTCATCTAAATTCATGCTAGTGACAGGGCTGCAAAGTGCTTATGTATTGCTCCTGCCTTTTAGGCACTGAGCACTAGTAGGATTTTTTTTTAGCTAGACATTTCATTATGAGGACTTCCAGCTTGTAAGCCTGTGCTTGCCTACATTTCATTCCAGCTCAGCCATCTTGTTTGCTGTCAATAATCTAAAAGGTAGTAAGTGTGTGATTTTCCAACCTCTCTGGGAAATATCTTTGTGTTGTGTTTGTATCTTGAATGTTCTAGTTAAGACTGAAGTTCCAGAAAAGCCAGTTTGTTACATTCAGGTTGTACAAGTCATTAAGAAGCAAGAAATGCAGAGAATGTCCATTAAAACCTGTTCCAGAAACAACTCCAGACAAAGAAAGCCAGGAGTGAATAAAAAAAGAGTGACTTTTATCTTCAGCATCCTGAAGTCCTATAAGCTGATAGAAAAAAAGCCTTTGTGTTACATAAACCAGCATTACATGGTCTAACAAAAACCTGTTTTTGAAGGGGAGAACGCAGTTCAGAAAATAATGGTGGTTTTGGGAGAGGATTTTTGAACCTATATTTAAAGCTAATGCAAAGGTACAGATTCATATAAAAGCAGGAATTTGGGCATAAGGAAAGGGAACAAAAATATCTCATGAACAATAAAACTAATTCAAGAAGGTACTGTCCTTGGTCAAAGATTTTTTTTTTTTTTCATGATTTGCACCAACTGCTTCATAAATTTGCAAATAAAAGCTGAATTCCCACTTCAGTCATTCCTTCTACATAAAAGTCTCTCCATCCTGGCTGCCTGTTTTCATGAAACTTGCTGGTATCTTTGAGCTCATTCCTCTCTATCACATATGGTTGAATTTAGCCAATGGTCTCCAAACTAACTGTGGTGGGGAAAGGACACAGATAAACACAGCAAAAGCACACTCATAAGGACTTCTTCCTTCTGAGGATGGGGGAAATTCACAGATGATGAATTTATAAAGTACTTCTTTCCAGGAGTAGGAGAATGGGAAATATATTGTAAATACCCTTTAGATAAAAGGTCTGTTTACCATCCCTATGGTTTACCAGTACATTCTCAAATGTAACTCAGTTTCTGCTTTTCTTGGCTTCATTCTCTTTCCTGGATAATATAATAATGTTAAGAAAATGAACACTGAGGTTTTCCCTCTCAAGGGTCTATTTCAAAGGAAATAGCCAAAAGGCCCTAAGAGCCAATATATTCAGCATTTCTCAAACATCCCATTAATCTGCAATTGGACAATACTGGCCTGGCTGTAGGACACTTGTGATAACCAGAAGACCCCTCCAGGTCCTTTTCAGCCCCTTCTCATCCCCTGTTTATGCACACTGACTGCTCCTAAATGTTAATCAAGGATCAGATCCTTTAGGCTAAAATTTTACTTGGTCTATATACAAACATAGCTTGGTTTCTGTTGCTCCAAACCTAGTGAAACTACCAAGAGATGCACGCTGGATTTATATGGGCCACCTCCTCTCTTGCCATTGCTCATACTTCCAAAGAACACATTCACTCTCTACCTGCTTGATGAATGAGCTGCCAGAGAAAACACTCTAGGGGAATTCAGCTTTTAAAAGGTTGATGTAGGGTGCAGCCCTGATGCATTTGTCAGGATTTTGAAGAGAGATGTTGATTCCCCTGCCCTTTATCCAGCTTTGCATCACTGACCACTGCACCCCTGGTTTTACAAGGCTGGGCTGGAGGAGTTGCAATTTCAGCTAAGAAACTGCCATGCAAGCAATTCAGCACCTGTGCTGCAAAGCCTGAGGAACACCAGTGCCCAGGGAGGAGCAAACACTCCACAAATGCACAGAGAACACCAATGCTGGCATTCTGTTCATGAATAGAAATGGCTCCTGCAAATGGAAATGCTCCTGGAAGGCAAGAGAAGCATTTTGTTTGCACATTGCAGGTAAATTGTGTATCACCATGGCATTCCCTGTGGGGAACCTGAAGACCTCCAGCCTGCACTGCTTTAGACACTCCTGTTCATTCTGACATTAAATGCTATCAGATTCTGCTGATGGAGATGATGGAGAGATGGAGAAGACAATCTCCAGCAGAGCTTTCATGTTCAGGGAATACAGGATGGAGTCTCACATACTGAAGTAAATTTATAAAGTGATACATCAAGGGTAAAATCCACCAAAACAGGACTGTCTTGAAATGCTAAGCATGTATGACACCATTCTCTTGTCAAAGAATGAATTAGACATTAAATAATTACATATTAAACAACTCTACAACATAATCTTTACATTTCAAATAACTACTTCAAAAACATCACAATTTTTACCAGCTTGCTCTCAGGAGCTTGCACAATGACTTACAGAAACCACCAAAGAAACCCATCCAGAGCCTCAGAGTGCTTGGTATGACGCAGAGTTATGCATTCAGTAAGAACAGATGCAAAAGGATAATTGAATTCCAGGCCAAAAGAGCATGATTTGAATGGAGCTTTGCAGTAAAATGAAGGACTGTGGGACATGTACAGGAGTCAGTTGTGGAAGGGAGACAGTGATAGAAGACAGTTCTTGACTAAGCAGCAAGAGTGCTGCAAGGAGAGAGGAGACAGAGGGAAGGAAAGGGGCAGGCTCCGCCGTCTCCAGGAGACAGCTGGAAAGGAGTCCAAGGAGCAAGGGTGTGGTTTGAAAAACAAGGAGTACAATTTCAAACTGATCCTCAAGCAAATAGGGCAGTCAGTGAGAGCCTTGAGATGCATGGAATGCAAATTTTCTCCACGAGAGACCAAATCAGAACTTTATGAGTTGTTGTGACACGCTACCACTGCTGCACCAAAACATCTTTGTGCTGACCCAGCATTCCCAAGGTTTGCATTTATCTGTTAGGCAAAACATTGATACTCTGACAGTGCCAGGCAGCACTCACCAGCTGAGAACAGATGTGGATCAGCATCCTGTGTTCAGTGCTTTGCCACATGCAGCAGCTCTCCAGCAGTTTGCAGTGATCATGCACAAGGATGTGCAAGTCCAACCCACAGATTCCTTGTTTCTTGGAGCTCCAATCTGAGGAACACTCCAAGTGTTTGGGTGTTCCCACTCACGCAGGTTTCTAGTAGTGGGTGCTTTCTCATACAGGCCAGAAGATATGCCAGTGACTTTTTTTACCTTCTTGAATCAAAACAGAAAAGTGGCCAAACATTTGGAAATTGAACACTTGTGAAGTTAAGCAGTGATTTGAACGGATGTTGTCGAGCAAGAACCTGAGAGAAACATTTAAGAGAAATGCACATTGCTTTTTCAGTGAGACTTCCTTGGCTGATTCTGTGGGAAGGAGACTGGGAACATGCATACAACATTTTTCCATGTAAATAACAGCCCCTCCAAGACAAGAATGTAGCTCTTCTCAAACACTGGAAAAAGAGCATCAGGCTGCCATCCATAGGATGAGCCAGAAACCCAAATATTTGGATGAGAGCAACTTCTGAAAAAAGTAGAGAAACATTTACCAGGAGCTTTTCCATTTGCATTGTTAAAGGATTGCTAGGGATTACACCCTTCTCAGCTGCTGAGTGCCGTGGCTCTGCCTTGTGTAAAGGAGCAGGGGAGTAGCAGTCAGCTAATCACAGGGGCACCAACACAGCAAACCATTAGAGACCTTTTACATTCCCTTTTAACAGACTATAGACTGTAGGAAAAATACCTTAAATAAGGCCAGTAGTGCCTTCTCATTGAGAGACCCCAAACTAAATATAGAACACAAGGTTAAAAGGCTCAGTTAAAACATCCATGCACACAGCTGACAGTACAGAGGTCAGTTTCTTTAGCTGTGGAATCTCAGCAGGCTTCAGAGTGGAGAAAAGATGGCAAAATACTTTTCCTGGTTTTTTGATTTGTGCCAAAATGTCCAACACGTTCAGCTCACTCTTCAGAGCCAATCACACTTGCAAAGAATCCAACCCTTGGGATCAGCAAAGCCAGGTCCTATCAAGGACAGATATTTAAACACAGCAGGGCAAAGAAAGTACAAATGAGAAAGACATCAGCAGACAGAAGTGTGGCAAAGCACTTTTACATAAAGTGAGATACTTTTTTTACTACAGAAATTATGGGATGTTGTAATTAGGATTTGGCCAGCTGGGAGTGGGCATGAAAGATTATATTATTAAAATTGGAGTGAAGAAATATATCAGACCTTTAATTTTAATTATACTTTAAAAGAGCCTCAGTTTCCTTAGCCAGTGATCTTTCCAGTTCATGGCAGCAGCTTAGTGCCAGACTAAGACTGCACACAGTACACAGTGACTTTTGTGCATCTAATAAAAATATTTCAGTGAAAAATATGTTGCTTCTTTGTCATAATTTTCTTTAAAATATTAATTATATAAAAATATATCTCATATAACTATGTACACTACTTAAGAGGTACTATTTAATTTGTGCAATAAATGATGAAAATATGTGGTTTGGTTTTTGGGGTTTTTTTTAAGAAATAAATATAAATTAGCAAAAATAGGAGCTCTAGATGTAATTAATTAGCATCCATAAAGTGAATGTGAGGGAGGGAAGCTGACAGACACACTCACTGTACCAAAATGGGCTGGTGACAGTCCTGATGCCCCACTGGTAGTCTGTCTCTGCAGCACTGCTCACTTGCCCTCATTTAGAAACTCATAACCCACCAAAATTAAACTGCAACTCACAAACCTACAGAGCAGATGCTACTCAAACCCCTTTGGGCCACATAAAGGTTGTCTCCACTTTACCTCCAGTTATTCTTCCTTCTCTCGAGACCAGACTGTGATGTATAACCCCAGTCCTGAGTCCTCTGGGGAGAGCTACAGATCCCAGATTTCTGCAGGGCTGAAAGGCTTTAGCAGCATCTCATTCCTACCTACCTGTTCAATGGGCTGTTCAGTGTTTCCTCAGACCCACTGTAGACCATTCTTCACCAAGGGATTCCCATGGCTGCAGGCTGTGACTGTGTGTGCCAGTAGGAATCCAGGTGTCTCAGCAAGCCATGCCTATTATCCCTTTGGAAACTTAACCCAGTTTTGGTAATTCCCATGTATTAAAAATGAATGAGGTTAAGTGAAAATAATGAGGTTTTAAATTGTAATGTATATGAAATTGTTTTAATCTGCCTCTGGTTTTGAGTCTTCAGGGGTCCTTTGTTCAGCTTTATATTAGAGATCCTCCTATAATATTATGTTTCCCAGAGCTGAGCTCTCTGGGAAAATGTGAACAATACAATGCTCTGGATAAAAGTGCTGGAGCCAGTACCACTGCAGCTGTTTCCACCTCAAAGGATTACTGTAATTTAGGAGAAGTATAATAGCACTAACATTAACTTCACCTCCTTCATCTAATGCTAATGGGCTGACTAGGAGGCAGAGTTAAAAAAAATGTGTTGATGAATCTCTTATATGTTGGACCCTTCCCTTCTCGGTTATTGAAGAGCTTCCAACTCACAACGTCAACTCTTGGGGAAGGAGCCCTATTTCTATTTAAAAATTGAACAGGGCAGAACAGTTGGATGGTTTTCAGGGCTGGTAACTGGCCATAAACCCCCTCACCTACCTTTGGGCATGATTGCAGGGAGTAAAGCCCACATGGTGCTGGGATAAGTCGGTGGGTGGTGGGCCAAGAGCAACCATCTGACCCAGCCAGAACCCAGTGCCTTTGGGGTTCTGGGGCTGCCAAGGAGGAGAAGTGCCACACTTTGGGAGAGCCAGCCACGACGGCAGGTGCCAGGCAGGCGGCTACTGGCTTCCAGTGCCAACCAGGCAGGTCCTGGGTGTTCCCCGTCTTCCTCACCTCCGGCGGGAGTCCCGGGGCGCTGAGGGGAGCATCACCCCGGCATCGCCGCGCGGCTGCGGGGAAAGGAAGGGAGAAGCCCTGAGGGCCGGTGTGAGGGTGGGTCGGGAAGAGCCCCGGGGGATCGGGTGGGTCAGGGGGCAGCCCCGGGGGATCGTGGTGAGGAGGGGCCAGGAGGAGCCCCGGGGGATCGGGGTGCGGATGGGTCAGAAGGAGCCCCAGCCCGGGGTGAGGGTTGGCCGGGGGCAGCGCCGGAGGGGGCCGGGGAGGGGGCCGCGTCACGTGAGCGTGTGTGGCAGCAGCAGCGGAGGGATACCTGCACTCTGACAACCCCTCCCGCCCCTCTCCGTTGGCCGTAGCCGCGGCGGGGACCACCCGCTCCTCACAGCCCCGTCCCCAGCCCGTGCCCTCAGCGGGAGTGAGAGATAGCGGGGCAGAGTCAGGCAGGAGGGTGAGGGCGGGCGGGAGGCGGCGGCGATGGGCGGAGGAAGAAGCGCGGCAGGGAGGGACTATTTGAGGAGACCCTGGCAGGCTGAGGTGCGGAGTGATTTCGGCGAGTGAGCGGCCCCGCACTGAGGCCGAGGAGAGCGGCGGGCGCGCCGGGCGCCATCCCAGGGAGGGCTCCGCGCCTGCGCCGCCTCCGCCGCCGTGAGGGGAGCACCGGCGGCTGCCCCGTTTCACCGCCCGCCCCTGCCCCGCGCCCCTGCCCCGGGGAGCTCGCCCCCAGCCATGGCCCAGATATTGCCCATTCGCTTCCAGGAGCACTTCCAGGTGAGCGCAGGGGGGCAGCAGAAAAGGCACGGGGTTGGGGTCCCCCTCTTCTGCCTCACCCCGTCTTTAGGAGAGGGGGGGGCGCGGCCTAGGCGGGCCGGGGGCGCGCTGAGGGCGGGGAAAGGGGGCCAGGCCGCGGGGGGATCTCCTCCGTCCCCTCCTTCCTTCCCTGCGGAGCGCGGCCGCCGTCCCGCTGCGCGCCGCGGGAAGGCGTGCGGGGCCGAGCCCGCCCCCGGTGCGGACTCTGAGCTGCCGCTTCTGCTCATCCATCCGTCCGTCCGTCCATCCTTCCATCCCCGGAGCTGCGTCCCCGCGGCGTGCGGAGCGGCCGCGATTTGTGCAGAGTCACTCGTCGCCTGAGGGACCTCCCGCTCCGGGGAGGGGGCGGCGCCGCGCCGGAGCCGCGCTGCTCGCCCCGGGCACCGCGGGCGCTCCCCCGCCTCGGCTTGGGTGGACGCCGCAGTCTTGCAGGCGGATTGTGGTTTTTCTCTTTCACCTAAACGACCATCAACCTCTGGATCGCGAAGGTTCCTGGGAACCTCTTTTTGTGCAGCTGTGAGGAAATTGGTGAGATGAGATGCAAGAAACCGTTTGGACTTGGAAGCTGCACAGCCGCTGTCCCTCCTTCCAAACATAACAATATTAAAAAAATCCTCCCCCAGAATGACATGGTTCTGTTCTTAATATCCTGTGAAAACCGTAACGCCAGCATTGGAAAAGATCCATAGCTAATGGATGCAGCACAGACAAACCGGTTTATGTGTTTCCTTGTGACCTGGTGGTGAGGGAGGGTTGTAAATGGAGTGAGAGAACAGCAGTCTCTGAACGTGCAGTTTGAGGCAGGAATTAAAGGAATTTGCTAAATGAATGAGAGAACAGGAAGTGGACTTGGCAAGTCATCCTTCTGTCGCTGTACCGCCCCTTTCTGTCAAATCAGGCATCCATTTCAAAATACGAACTAGGTATCATCCCCCAGTGTGGACTGCGTGCCACTCTGGGCATTTCAGCTTGGGAAATGGTTATGGCCACTTCCAGCTCTCTTTGGTATGTACTTTTTTGCTTAACTGGAAGAACTGCCCTGGTGACCCTAGAAGGAGCTCTAACTGGAAAAAATCCAGTAATTGGAGTGAATTCCAGAAATATCTAATCTCTCTGTCCAAGGGAAGAGACAAACCTGTGTCCTCTTAGTTTTCATGGGTTAGGAGAGTTTAACATGGTGAAGAATTCTACCACCCCTCCCTGGTCACTATAGCAGTGAATATAGTAATCTCAGATAGGTTTGTAGGAGCTGCAGAACAGCTGTCTGAGTGAGAAACTTGGGATCAAAGTGATTTTGTTGTCAGACTCTTTTTAGAGAGCATATAGTTCTTGCCATTTAAAACTGGCAAGCATAACCAATCCTGCTGATTGTGCTTGATCTATACAATAGCAGTGTGAGGACATCCCACTTAATATGCAGGAGGTGTCCTGTGCTGCTTTGCATGTTAAGTGACTGTTTCTGTGATTACCAGTGTTGTGTGTCTTGCAGCACTGCCAATATCAGCATTGTGCTACCTCAGGTTTGGGTGAGGGGCCTGCCCACCTGCTTTTCAAGGGTTTTGTACTGAAGTCATACTCTATTTTTGCCCTTAAGCAATTTGATCTTATTGAAAAGGCTAAACCTGTGCTTGAGTTACTTTTTCTCAGCATGAAAGCTGCATGGAGGAGCAGGGAGAACCCAGGGGTGTCCATTGCTAGCATGTAGGAACAAACTTCTTCAGCATTCACTCTTTGCTGTATATTCCTTTGCTTCTTCCCCAGGCTGAGTGCAGAAGCCCCAAAGCAGTGCTCTGCTGAAGTCAGACTGAAATCAGTGGGAGCTGGGAGGAGGCATGCAGGAGCCTCCTCATGCTGCTTCTGCAGTTGTCCCTACATGGTGGGATAAATAGGGAGGGAAAATGGAAGGAATGTAGGAACTCTTGTGTTTGCTCTGGCTGGATATCTGCAGTACAGTTATATCAGCTTTAACTCACCTGATGTTTTAAACAATAAGAATCAAAAGTCATGAATTAATGTTACATGGTGCTTGTTGTCTGGTAGAGAATTTGTGAAAACATTAAGCCTTCTTTTCATAATACTACACTGTCACACATATTTAGCCTTATCAGATTAATCTCTCTTCCCCCCCTCACATTCCTTTCAAGTAATTGTCTTGACTATGGTTAAATGATCATATTTAAAATTAATATGATAAATCTACTGTGCTGCTTTATGATAAAGCCAAAAAAGTTAAAATTCTATGTAATTGTTCTGTTCCAGTGATTCAGAGTTGTAAAATCTTTCTGTGCCTTAATTCAATCTGTGTACTGTTTCTACCTGTAGCCTTTTTAATTAATACAGCTGTAAGTGATTAGAATATCAGTTAGTGCTATAATTAATTCCAAGTTCAGCCTGTTGCTGATGAAACATTATTTCCCTTAAGTTCAGTGTCTTCCCGAGGTAGTTGTATGTACTTTACTAAAAGCAGAACTGAACCGTGCAGAAAGTGCTCTCCAGAGGAGCTAAACATAAGCTGCAGTGCTAAATCCTGAACGCTTCTCTCCCACTCTCTCTTGCTGGAAGTGGATAAATGGCAGTGTGAAGTGAAACAGGGATCCTGGTCCATGTAGAATTGGAGGAGTGCTGGGGATCAGGCAGACTGTTTACATTCTTTGTGCAGCTCATTTTGTCTTACATTGATCATCCTTCTAACTGTAGTAGCTCCAAGCCTGTGCAGGGGGAGTGACTGCCAGTCACAGGGCACGTTGAATTTGAAGTTGTTACAGCTTGTGTGTTCAAGTCGTGTGTGAGCTGAAGGATAGAGAATGGTTGCAGTGAAAAAAAGATATGCAGGTCTTGATGTGGTAGAAGGAATTCAGTCTGTTTGTTTAGCTCCATTTGATGCAATTGAACAGTTATTTTTAGATATGAACTCTGTCACTACAAGTCTTCACAAATTTATTAAGAGCTTTCATCTTGCTCATTTTTTCCCCAGAGGATATTGGAGTTTTAGGTTCCATAGCAAGGGAGGGGAATAAGACAAGGACTCAGTTTTTATCTGTCTGGTGGCTGCCCAGCTGCAGCAGTGCAAACTATGCCAAGTCCTGCTGCACTGAGTTACTCGTGCATAATTCTTAAGCTAATGTGATTTAATAAGGTTCTTAACTCCAGCATTTCTTTTGGAGCAGTGAATTATGAATTATTTACCAGATTGAACTCTTCCAAGGGAATTGTAGTTTACAATGGAAGTGCAGTAAAAGACCAAATATACTGGTAGATAGACTGGAAGCAGTACTACTGGAATCCAGTGTACAAAGTGTTCCTGATCTAAAATTAAACTTTTCCTTCACTTAGTCATTGCTTTTGTCTCTTTGTGCCTCTGAGTTTTTTTCTCACTAGCAAAAATCTTTGCTTGTCTATGGGGAAAACTGTTGCTTAAGCAAGATCTCGGGTTCCAAGATTGGAACCTTTGATGCACAGACACAGAGTTCTGCTGCCTGTTCAGTAACTGATCCAGCCTCTTGAGCACAGGCAGCTACTGTGAGAAAACTGGTGTGCATGGCATGCTCTCAGTGTGGAAGTGCTGCACATCTTGGTGCAGCACTGACAAGCTAAAATATCCTGGTTTAAGCATAAAGGATGTAGATTCGTTTCCATCATTTTCAAGACAAAACCACTTTCTGTTTGGATAGTCTGACTTATTAAGAATTACTATCTGTTGTGCAATACGCATGACTGAGCTGGATGGTTTTCATAAGTTGGCTTTGGTTGGACGTGTGCACTTAAGAAGCACTCAGGAATATTTGCAAGCTGTAAGTGACTTTTTAGATTTGTTTTCAAAAGGTAGGGCTAAATATTATGACTTGATTCAGCTATTCAGTGATGAAGAGCCTCAGTTTGCTCATTGGATTCAGAAGTGCCCCTCACATGGTAGTGATAACTCATTTGATAGATGATTCAATCCTCATCACAAACATACAGAAATAGATTTTTGTGTAGGGAGTAAATGTCACTGTAGATGAAAGCCTGATTGCAGCTGCAGCTCAGACATCAGTGCTCTTGCAGGTTTTAGGTATTCCAAACTTCCTTGGTGCCCCTCAGCTGTCAGAATGGGAACTTAGCAGGAGGTGAGGTGAGGGTGAGCAGTTGAGCAGGAATGTCCAACAATTACATGCACATCCTTACTGGGGATGATCAGAGCTTTATGTAGTTACATGAGTAAGAGTTATGGGAAGCTCTTACTGCATTCCTGGTTTGTATTAAGTTTAAAAAGATGTCTGCTCACAGAGCTTTTAGCAGGCAGTTTTTATTTGGGTGCATACAGCCTCTGTCCAAGCCTTACTCTTTTCTAATGGCCTTAGAAGCAATAGTTGATCACCTCTAACAAGCATTTATGCTAGAATTATGTGGCATGAAGCTGAAAAGGGATACTCACACTAAACTCTGAAGAGATACTAAATTCACAGAGTTCTGACTCCATTTAACTGATGGTAGGTCCCAATTACTGGAGTGGCAGTATTAGACAGTAAGGCTTAACTATTTCTCATTAGAGAAATAGGCTTAGTTTGAAGACTGGAGGTGTCAGTATCTGAGTTGGTCTGTGCTGGCTCAGCCTGGGTTGCTGCACTCCACATAAGGGAAATGCATTAGAATGCTCAATATTTAGTAAAGCTCTTGTGTAAGAGACATATTGAGTTAATTTCTTAGCAAATGGTACAGTGCTGGTAAAGAACAGAGAAAGACTAAATATCATATTAATAATGGTCTTTCATCCTGAATATCTTTATGTCTTCATTCACGTCGAGAAACAAATAATACATCTTAGTTTAATCTTTACCATGTCAGTAAGTTCTCCATATCCATAAAATGCTTGAAGGTTTTATGGTATCTAATCCACTGTGCTGTAGTACTAGGTATCTATGAAGCAAAAATCCTTGTCTGTCTGGTTCATTCAGCCTGATAATGAGAATGGTTCTGTGCTCTGTGTGTAGCTAATGGGTGTTAGGGCAGGAGAGGCATTAGGGTGTTACCTGTGGAACAGAATGTTGCCCTTTCCCCTACAGCAAGACTTGCTGTAACCTACATGGGGCTGCTTGGTAGGGCTTAACTGGATTACCCAAAAGTAAAGTGTGGGTGAAATAATGGAAATTATGGTAAATGGAATAATGGAAATTGTAATAAATAACTCGGGAATGACTGTGTAGTGGTGAATCTTTATTTTCAGAAGTAAACAGCCTTAGTTTGAGAGAGGGTACTGCTTGACTAAGAAGCATAATAAAAAATGAAAATTCAGTAGTAGTTGAGAGGCCTGTTGTTCACTCCTTTATGAAAATAAACTGAAAATTTGCTAATTAATATATATAAACCTCAGTAATGATCTGTAGCATCTTTACCTGAGGCCTTTTAATATACATAGCTAAGTGCTTGCTACCTCCTGTAATAAAGTTATACTCATTTTATTCTTGAGGAAGGGAGGGAAGGTGCTTTAGCACAACGTTGTTGAGATCATCATGGAAGATTTGTCCCATGCAGGGTAAGAGTGATGCTGGCTGATGCACGTTATTTGATGGTGGAGGGATTCTGCTCATGTTCTTCTGTATAGTCAGTAAGAAATAGGCTCTTACAGTGCCTCACATATCTCAGGAGGACACATACCATTCCCCTGATGGTAGGAACAGTCTTCAGTGTTTTCAGACTGTTAAACTGTGAAGTGCTGTCGTCATTGACTGAGGCTTGCAGTACTCACATGACCGTCCTTTAGGGAGTACTGGCATTTAGCCTTTAAAAGATGTGGTGGGTTTCCCTAATAATAACGATGGCAGTGATACTCAAGCAGAATTTAGCATTACCTTTCCTGAAGTCTCTGCTAGATTTTCTCATATGTTAAAGCAGGAAATTTTAATACCAGAGTGTGTTGCGAAATCATACTTGCCTTAGTAAAGATACCCAAAATGTTTTCTTAAACAGGGAGCAGACTTTGAAGTGAGTAATGGTGGGTTTAAAGCTGAACTTCAGGGAAATGCCTCAAGGTTCTCACTTTGCAAAATGAGTGTCCAGGGGCTGTCTCTTGAAGAGTAGGTCAGACTGAAGCACACTAATTGAGAAGAGACCTTGAAAAAGCTGTGTTTCTGCTTCAATACTCTGGAAATACATCTGAATTTGGATTAATTAAATCAAGTTAGGAACTTAGTTGTGCTGCAGTTAAATCTCTTGACTACTCTTGTGACTCTTAATGAGTCTCTTATAATGGACTGTACTCTGTTGGCAGATGGACTCGGAACAAACTCAGCATCAAAGTGCTTAAGTGTCAAATATGTGAGTGTGTAATTTGTGGCAATATGTGGACATTGTCTGGTGTAGAGCAAGTGAGCAAGAACAGTGGAATTAAGAGCCTGTTATTTATTCTTCTGTTGTCCAAAGTCACAGAAGTTGGTGGAGCTAAAACTTGCATGTTTATTGGGTGCTAAAACATTATGTGTTACATATGAAAGGTACACAGGTTATCTTGGTATGAAAACTTCTTTCCTTCCTGACACAGAAGCATGTATTAGCCACCTACCTGCTAGATTTGTTTTCAAAACTCTGGGTGCAAGCATGATCTGATAACCTTGTGCCTAAACTTTGATTCTCTTTTGGAATGAATGGCACCTGCTGAAGTTTACTGTTGTGTGTGAAGTATTTACCCCTGAAGTGAGGAGTTAGCTGAATGGCTCACAGTTCTGCTGAGAAACACTTATGGGAGTGAGTAAATGTCTTTTTATGCATTCGTACATTTGGCTTATATTACATTACTGAAAGTTGAGTCTGTTGAGATTAGCAATTACTGAGCTGAATAGCTCTTCATTAGTCAGCTCAACAGAAAACAGACAATTCCTGAGGCATTCTTGGGCACAGTCCCAACACATCACACTTCGAGGTATCTCTGTTACATACCCAGCTTACATTTTAGTGAGGAGCATTACAGAACCTGTAACAAGCCATGATCAGCCAGCTCAAACACACTAAAACAGTGTTTGTGATGCCATCATGGGACTTCTTGCCCAAGGGATTTAGTCTGTTGTGTGAGGCTTCTGGTGGTATGTATCAAAGGAGTGTAATGACTCAGTGATGCTGGTGGTAGACTCTGTTCTGTCTCCTTGAGGGCAGTAATTTTTCACTTGCAGTGCCCTGAAAAGCAGTATAGGTTAATCCTTTGAGAAGCTTCAGTGAAGCTGATGCAGTTCCTGTGCTTGAAAAGCATTGCTTTGGGGCATAAAGCAGGTGCTCAGGCTTGTTACAGTTGTAGAAGATGCAGCTTACTCATGTACTAAACCAGGCTGTGCTGCACAGGTAAATCTCATTTACTGTGGACCAATGGAACAGTGACATTTGTTCACTACCACCTCCTCCTGTTAACTGAAATTGAGAGTGAATGGAAATAAAGTTAACACAAAAGGAGGAAAATTACATATATACATAGGTGTCTTGTTGGGTCGTCTGTTTGGCAGCTCAGAATGACTCCAGGTTACATTTAGAGTAACTCCTTTGGTTTTACTGTTGTGTGGTTGAGCACCAGTTATGTTTTTAGAGCTGGATGTATGGCTGGAAGGGGCCTGCATCACAACCCTTGCCTTTGTTGTTGGGCCTCATGGCATGACATCTTGGGCAAGGAGAGATGAAATGATTGTTTATTTTAACACATCTTTCTTACCTTTCACTGGTGAGAATTAGGTGTTCTGTGAAGCAAGGTGAACAAGTCCACTTGTAGGCCAACTGAGACCTGCTGTGTAGACTTCCTTCTACACTGTTGCTAGGAGGGGGTTGCATTTGGGTAATTGATTCTTTCTGTACTGCCCTCTGATGCTGAACATTGTCATTCTGCCACTTAAGTTTTGTACATCAAATTTACCAGCCTTGCTAAAACTGGAGTAGTGGTGCTACTGCTGGTGTAGTCTTTATCACATACTAGAGCCATGTTAAGTAATAAACACATAAGTTAAAACTCCTTTTAGTTTGCATCAATAATGCACCTTCAGAATGTTTTTAGGACCTGAATGCTGACAATTGTGTATTCTTTGCCTGTGGAACAAAGAGACTCAGAGTTCAATACTGTACACTTTAATCAGAGAAATTCATCAGTCTTGCATTTCCTTCTGGAGGAGATTTTAGATGTAGAGGCTTGAGTTAGACCTTCAACATGGGAAGGATAATAAAGTACTCTTCTTTTGTCTTTCTAGCTCCAAAATTTGGGCATTAATCCAGCAAACATTGGATTCAGCACCCTAACAATGGAGTCTGACAAGTTCATCTGCATAAGGGAGAAAGTAGGAGAGCAGGCACAAGTAGTGATAATTGACATGAGTGATCCAACAACACCCATCAGACGTCCAATTTCTGCAGAAAGTGCCATCATGAATCCAGCCTCTAAAGTAATAGCACTCAAAGGTGAGTCACCCTTTATGACTGCAGTATGAAAACTACTATTTAGCTCTACTGCTTATTAGTGCTCTTAAATTCTATATAAACTTTCTAAGAATGTATATGAGGACAAGAATTCTTGCCTGAACTTGCATGCTGTATTTTTGGTAGTAGATCTTTCAGTAATCTATGGATGATTTGCCTCCAAGTGGATGTGAGTTGCTTGGACCTGGCACTGCAGCCTCCTATCCTCACTGAGGACCAGGTCAGCCTCTGGTATACTTTCCCTTTAAACAGGTATTGTAAACATAATGGACACTTGTATAGATGAATAGGGGTGTAAAGCCACGTTTTCTGCCCTGTCCTGGTCCTTTCTTGCAGCTCTGAAGTTTTTACTAGATAGTGACAAAAATGTCATAAGGATGGCCAGTAAGTGTAAAAGTCTGAACATAACAAACATGTTAAATTTGACAGTTATGAGGTCTTGCAGCTGGAAGACCTCTGCTTACTGCTACCTGTGGTGTTGTTACTGCTTTTAAGTAGCACTCTGAGATCAAAGTAGTAATTTTTAATTCATGTCTGGCTCTTTTCTCAAATGACCAACATCTGGTATTTAATGGCAATAACTGTTACTGACTATGTACTTTTCTTCCTGCATCTTATCTAAACAGATGGTGAGTGAACTCTGTCCTGACATTGTATGTTTGGTAGTACAGAATGGTCCCATCTCATAAAAAGTACTGAACTTTAAGGTAGCCATTTGACAGTTCACTTCATGGCCAGGTGGGGGAATCCTAATCCCCAACTGGTATTGCAGTGTTCATGTTCTCCATTGGCCTGTTTCTAACCATTTGGCTGTTTTGACTATTGACTGTACTGAGTGAAGGAGGAGAGTGTGCTTCTCATGTTTGTGTGTATATGTGATGGAAGTACAGTTGATAGACAAAATGAAGTTGCAATATTTTTATGAGAGACCTGCTAGCATGTCCTGTGTGCTGTTCATTTCTGCTTAAGTGTGGTTTTTATTGTGAAAAATCATGGTGAAATTACTTGGGGGTCCAAGAAACCATCCTTAGAACTGGTGCAAAACCTTCAACTTCTCTTTGATCTCAGGCTTATACTGACATAAGGTGAGAACTAAAGTGAATATTGACTTCACTTGTAGTGATAGTTATGCATCTTCCAAAGGACTGCCTTACCCTGGGTATGGGTAAAGGTAATAATAATAAAAAAAATCAGATCTGTTGTGAGTTTACTGTCCTTTATCTTGGACCCCTTTAAGCAAACTGTATTGGCAAGGAACGTGCCTTCTCTACACTAGCAGAGCTTCATCTACCTCTTAAAAGGAAACTACATAATCAAGTTTGAAAACTAATATACTAACTAAATGGATTATCATCAGCTTCAAAGAATATAACTTTATTCTTGCCAGTTAGGACTTGTTCAAAAGGAGCATTATTCTGTCCATTCAGAGTGAGTAAATCTCTCCTCTGAACCAACAAGGTTGAGTTAATGATGTTGACGTGCAGAGTTGTGTTGTCAAGTGTTGCAAACTTAATGATCTCTTCAGTAAATAATCTAGTGGTCAGAAGGTTGGGTAGAAAGAGGGTTAATAGAGCTACCTACCCAATATGTTATCCATGATAACCTGAAGACGTGGATTAAGTCAGTCTGTCTCTCCAGACTTCTCCCTGCTGATTGACTGAGGCTTCAATAGTCAAAATGGTGACATATTGTGACTCTGTGTGCCATGATGGGCAGTTGCTCGTAATCCCAGGATTACTGAGCAATAAACGTAGAAACTCACCCTCAGAAAAAGAAATGAAATGGTTCTTGATTTTAGCTGATGTACAGTATGCACAATTTCATTTCTGGATTGCATGTGGCATTCTCGTGGTGTACCAAGATTTATGCATTGTCCTTGTGTTCTTGGTCCTCTTGCACTGCTCTGTACTGGGAGTGCTCAGCAGTGGCTGTAAGTGGAGAATGCAGCATTTGAGGGTGCTTCCATTCTTTGTGTAATGGAGAAATGTCATGCTCCAGTCAACTGTAATGTAAGTTCTTGTGCTGATGTTCAGAAATCTAATCTGCTTACTTGATTACACCTGTGTAGTCTAAATAGATTCACCAGTTTGGTAGTTTGATCAGAAAAACCTTAAGTCTTTTTGTCTAGAATCTTGACCTATTAAAGTGTTCAAGTAGACATAAGACTCAAATTCACACTTGGCCTCACTATGACTGTATAGCAGATCCTGCTTCTCAATCCAAATAACAGAATTTTTAATAGTTTAGTTACTGTGAAGTTTGAATATACGTTGCCACATTTAGGGAGATGTAAAGCAGTGTTTTCTGCAGCTCCCAACATCCAGGGCTAAACTGCCTAGTGAAGCTTGTTGAAGCCATTTCCATCTGTGACATAACAGTCAAATTTAGTCTAGAAAAGAGACAACCATAAGCTCTTAGTTGTTTGTCAGTTTCTCCTATGTTCTTAAACCTAGGAAAGGCATACTGTTTCCTGTTCAGGAAGTCTGTCCTTAAGAGCAATTCTTCTGGGATTGTTGTTTAGAGGGTGACCAGAGCCCTTCCAGAACTCGTGTCCTGGCTGCATGTGAGGCTGCACACTGTAGCAGTTGAAAATCCATCTTTTGATAGCGCCAGGCCACTGCTGAACAAAGTGTTGGCCAAGAGAGTAAATACACTGTTTCCAGCTATCAGTTTACTGGGCTTAGTGCATCTGTCTAACACAGAAAGTGCATGTGCAGAGCACAGTGTTCATTAGCAGGCTGCTTTTGGTCCCAGGGAAGCTAGCAAGCTCTCCTAGGATGCTGTTGATCAGGTTGACAGTTCTCAATGCTGTTAAACCAGGCAGCAAATGCTGCATGTGATAGCTCTTAAGTCTTGCATTGTCTCTTGGCACTGCATTCAAGTAACATGATCAATTTATGTATAAATTATGCTAGAACAGTTCAAGATACATATTAACTTGGGATTAGTAACTCCTGAATACGATTTCTCCATGGCCAGCAGCCTTTATCTATCAGCGAACATCTCCCAGTTTGGCAGTCACAAGTTTACTAGCAGGAAACACTTCTGAAATGGGGATAGAAATAATGGCATTACAAGCCAATATTCCAGCAGTCTGAGTGGGTGTCTTGTGAACAGAAAAGAATATTCCTGGAGCTGAGTTGTCTCATCTGCAGTAAAATAAAACATCACTTTGACTTCATGAAAGGAGTGGATTCCCTTATTCTTTATAATTTGGTTCAGTTAGCATTGGTTTTATGTCTGCTTAGCAGGGTAGAGTTCTGGTTGTTTAAAAGGACTACTGAAATCAAGCTTAAGCCTGCAGTGTAGTTTCCTAAATCAGGAAGAGGTAATCTTAACTGGACCTAAACCTCCAAACCTTCCTATAGCCTTTCTGAGCTTTTGACTGCCCTCCCTAGTAGATACTTGTTGTATGAAGCCCACCTAGTCCAGTGTGCAGTTCATCCAACAGGAAAACAAAATGGGAGCTGTGATTTTTGGCTGTCTGAAGCCATTTCAAGTCTCATGCTGTTTGACTCGGTCCAGGTCATCTACAGCAGCTACTAAATTGACATAAAGTGGAGCCATTCTTTCTATTAATTATACTGAGTGACATCTACTAGGCATCTGTAACTTGGCATAGCAGTGCTGCCAGCTGGCAGCACAAGAGTTTACACAAGCTCTGTAGCTTAGACTGTTTTTTACTGCAGCTTACAGTAAATTGAAGTGTCCGTGCTTGTCAGTTGTTGGAATGTCTGTGTGAGTGTCTGTAAGGAGATTGTGTTTGGTTTTGGGATGGTACAAGTGTTGGGGGTGGAGAGGGGATTCTGTTCAGAGTCAGGTGTCTAAGGAGACTGAGATGTGACAGGACACTAACCCTGTCTGTAGCACCACTGCAACAGTGGCTTAAACTGGGTGCTTGTAAATGGGCACTACAGGATGGCCATTGTGGTAATTGATCTGTGATGTTTCTTGGATTTTGTCATACTAGCTGGGAAAACACTTCAGATCTTTAACATTGAGATGAAAAGTAAAATGAAAGCCCACACAATGGCTGAGGAAGTGATCTTCTGGAAATGGATATCTGTGAATACAGTTGCCTTGGTGACAGAGACAGCAGTGTACCACTGGAGCATGGAGGGAGAATCACAACCCCAAAAGATGTTTGATAGACATGCTAGTCTTGCAGGCTGCCAAATCATCAATTACAGAACAGATGAACACCAAAAATGGCTGCTGCTGATAGGAATTTCAGCACAGGTAAGTTCCCTGGCAGCAATATGTTATAAAGGTAATTGGGAGAGACCTGGCCCCACTTCACTTAATAGCTGCTGTAGTTTAACCTTGGTTTCTGTAAATAAAAAATTCAAAGCTATCTTTTGTGTAGAAATAGCCTGACTTCTAGTTTGGTTCAAGTGTTGGAGGAGGGGATGAGAGGCATTTGCTGCTTTTTAGTTTACTGTCCCAAGAGTCTTGCTACAAACATTTGAAGTCTTCTCTAAAAGCTAACCTTTTCTTTTTTCTAGCAAAATCGTGTGGTTGGTGCAATGCAGCTGTACTCAGTTGATAGAAAAGTCTCCCAACCTATAGAAGGCCATGCAGCAGCATTTGCAGAATTCAAAATAGAGGGAAATGCCAAACCTTCTACCCTCTTCTGTTTTGCTGTGAGGAGTCCTGCAGGAGGCAAGGTAAATTCTACAGCTATGTTCCTGTAGTGCCATAGGTAGGTTGTTTGCATCAAACTGAATGTGGAATTCATTAGCATTGGATATGCTTACAACTGCTGAGCAGTCTGTGCTGGGCTGAGGTAACACCACAGTAAATGCCTTGTCTTTACTAGTCTTGTCCTCCCAAACTGATGAATTGACAAGTGTGACTCAAAATATCTTGAATGGGTTGGCTTGAATAGGAATAGTCACTTTCATAAAAAGAGGGGTTGTTTTGGGGTTTTTTTATTCTCCTCCCAGGTTTTAATTTATCAAGTTCCAGAAAATTTAACATTCTGAATATGTGGAGCACAGCTCCCCAGACTGTGTTGGCCAAATGTGGCAGATGACTTCAGTAGCATATCTGAGGAAAGGAACTCCTTTCATGTGGCTGCACTTGCAGGCAATCTTGTGACATGAGCTCTTTTCTTCCTAGCTGCACATAATCGAAGTAGGTCAGCCAGCTACTGGAAATCAGCCATTTGTTAAGAAAGCTGTTGATGTGTTTTTCCCACCTGAGGCACAGACAGACTTTCCTGTGGCAATGCAGGTAAATGTTTGACCCCCCAAAAAAATGAGCTTTATAGCCTGGCAAGAAGCTGACATCTGCTGCAAAGATTGCTTTCTATAGTGCTTTGCTGTCATTCTTCCTAGTTCTGGGTGGGGTGTAATGGGTTTGTGGGAGGTAGCATGGACATTAAAACAGTAACTTAAATATATTAACTGCTCCTATATTTAAAAACATAATAAACAAAAAGCCCCCACAAAACTTCTACAAAAAAAAAAACCCCACCAAACCAATTAAACAGACAACAGAAAAAAACCCTTGAGAGTGTGTTCAGGGAGAATGTATCCAACATCACTTCGGCTGTTCAGCTTCCTACTAATGTTCCAAGTTCTGGATAAGAATATTAGCATACCTGCTGTAGTAGCAGCACAGAAAAGGCAGTTTGGGGCATAAGTGGGAGATTTTTTAGGAAAGAATAGAGCTAGTTGCTATCACAGACCAAATTTCACAAAGCATGTCTCTAGGACTAAAAATGTGTCATAAAATCAGACTATCTTGGAGCCTGAGGCTGCTGATAAGTCTGATAGACCAGCTTTGGAAATAGACCAAGAGATGCCCATAACTAGGGTGCATCTGTGGCTCTGTACTTCAGCTTAAGGCTTAATTAACAAAACATCCAGAGACTTGTTCCAAGGGGAGAGTACTTTTATGTCTGAGGACCCTTTTGGCTTGAAAGCCTCCCCAGTTTCAGTGACTTGACAGATAAACTGGAGTACTCAGTAGATGAGCTTGGTTTAGATTCTGCTGGTGCTTTGGGTAGGCTTTGTTGGAAGAGAATGGGATTATCTCATTAATATTTCTGAACATATCTAGACTAGAATGCTAATTATGCCCAAACTTTTCTCCTCAGCTTGGCTTATTAGGATGAGGAAGTATGTTCTTTGCTGCAGATGAATTTTAATTTCCCTTCAACCTCTGGAGCTATGGCTGCAAATGGCCAGCAAAGCTGTTCATTGCTTTTGAGTCTGAAAGGAAGAACCCTGAAGCTATATTTGTTCTTAGTGTCTGTACAAAGGCATGTCTCTGCAGTGCTTTCTTGTGACTAGGATAAAGGCAGCTGTGTTAAGTGTTACAATCTTACTAGTTTTTACTAATGGAAACTTGTTTTTTGGCAGATTGGAATTAAGCATGGTGTGATTTATCTGATCACGAAGTATGGCTATATCCACATGTATGACTTGGAGTCTGGAGTGTGCATCTACATGAACCGTATTAGTGCTGACACTATATTTGTCACAGCTCCTCATGAACCTACCTCAGGCATTATTGGTGTGAACAAAAAAGGACAGGTAACAAATCCACTATTCTGTTTCTGAGCCTTCTAAAGTTCAAATGGAATGTAACAAACCTAAGGAGTGACTTGATGCAACAAATGTCATGGAAGAGAGCAAGTGACTATTTGATTAATCAGTTTTTTTGTCTACTCGTGCAGAGCTACTTGAAGAAGAACTTGGTTTTTTACTAATCTGCTCCTTCACAGATGAGCTGCATAGCTATTTTGTTGTTATATTTCATGGTAGTTGTGGAAAGGACAGTACTCCTCAATATGCCTCTTGTCCTTTGCAGGTGCTTTCTGTATGTGTTGAGGAAGACAACATTGTGAACTACGCTACGAATGTTCTCCAGAATCCTGACTTGGGACTGCGAATGGCTATACGGAGTAACCTGGCAGGGGCAGAGGAGTTATTTGCCAGAAAGTTCAACACGCTCTTTGCTCAAGGAAACTATGCAGATGCTGCTAAAGTAGCTGCATCTGCACCAAAGGTAAGTAACTCCAAAGGTAAAGCTTAGAAACTTGCCTAAGCTTAGTGGATTGCTTAGGTCACTTACATTTCAGAGCTTGACATTCAAAACATAAAGAAGCCGTAAGGAGTGGCTGCTATCCATTTCTAACCAGACTGGACTTTCTGTGGCCACTGACTTCCTGCTAGAAAATAATTGATTTGATGGTCTCTATCCTGAAGGTTTAACAGTAGATGCTTCAGTTTATTCTTCAACCTGCTTTTTTTGCTAATGCTATTCAGTCTCCACTAGTTAAACACTGCTTCTCTCTATCTTGTGCCTGTTCAGGGAATTCTACGTACCAGTGATACAATTAGGAAGTTCCAGAGTGTACCAGCTCAGCCTGGGCAGGCCTCTCCCCTGCTCCAGTACTTTGGAATATTGCTCGACCAGGGCCAGCTGAACAAGTTTGAATCTCTGGAGCTCTGTCGCCCCGTCCTGCAGCAGGGCCGCAAACAGCTTCTGGAGAAGTGGCTGAAGGAAGACAAGGTAGGCTTGATCGTGACATTAGCCTACTTCTGTTGCCTTTAACAGTTGAGTGTGAACAACACTTTGTTGATGCTACAACTCTGAATTCTTCTGCTTGACCAAATACCACTTCTGACTTCAGCTGGAGTGCTCGGAGGAGCTGGGAGACTTGGTGAAGACAGCTGACCCAACCCTTGCACTCAGCGTCTACCTTCGAGCTAATGTGCCAAACAAAGTGATCCAGTGCTTTGCTGAAACTGGCCAATTCCAGAAAATAGTGCTGTATGCTAAGAAGGTAAATCATTTATTACAAACTGCAGGCTCTGTCTTATGTTTAATGTGTGCATTGTGCAAATCATGGTGTATTACTACAGTCTAAAAAGTCTAAAAAATAAACTTCAAAGCATCCAGAATTTTATGAAGTATTAATTTAATGGACGGGCTTAAGCTTATTTGACAGAATGAAAATAAGATTCTTCCAGACTTCCTCAGACTTTGTTTTGTAATTCATAAAAAAAGAAAAATTGCTTAATGCCTACTTTTAAGTTTAGGACTTGATAAATAGGCCTTTAGGACTGTTGAAAAATTTATTCCAGGCAGTTTTCTTACATAGTCAGAGAATTGCCCTGGCACAAGTTCAGTTACTAAGTAGGTGAATACTGAATTTCTGTGTCAACAGACTAGAAATGCTTTTGTCTGAGAATTTCTGGAAGATGGGGGATGGGCACTGCAAGCTCACAACAGTTTATAGTCCCTATGCTAAAGAATCTGAGGGCTTAACAGAAGTGTGAAGCTTCCTAAATATGCATGACTGCTTCTGAAATCTCTAGGTTGGCTATACCCCTGACTGGATCTTCCTACTGAGAAGTGTGATGAGAGTCAGTCCAGAACAAGGCCTGCAGTTCTCTCAGATGCTGGTGCAGGATGAGGAGCCACTGGCAAACATTAACCAGGTGATGCCTACAACAAGAATACTGGTCTCTTTCTAGGCAGAGGGAATAGTGTAGTACCATCCTGGGGACTGGTAAGGCTGGTTCACATCTCTTGTCATCTTTATTAGAGGAGTGACTAAATAGTCTAGTTAAGTTTGGTTATCATTGAGTCTTTAGAGGCAAGTGTGTTTTCAAGTTGTTGGTTTATTGATAGTAAACCTACCACAATCTTAGTCTAAGCAATAAAGTGTTACTATCCTAGTGTTGACTTTAATGGAGCATATATCTCCTCATGCAGAGAATTTACAGGAAGATGAACAAGTAAACCTAAGTTCAGTTCTGGCTGCTATTGACCACTCTTGGTAAATGGATGAAGAAATAAGGGAAGATTGTGCATTATTAAAGAATGAAGCTACTTGGAAAAAGTCCTGGCTTTATTTCTAGCAACTATCCCAGCAGGAGAAGGGATGAGCTTTCCATGTTTTCTTAGAACTAACTAAGAGTGGGTGGTAAAGTCTGGCATAATAGCTCAGAGTAATGCACTTCTTCCATTCTAGAGAAAAGGGAAATGTGAAACTTGTCTCTCTATTACCATGGTAGTAAGACTATGAAAGCAAGGCAATGCAGCATGGTAGGTGCTGTGATAGCCAGTTCTCTCAGTTTGAGACAAGCTAGAATCTTGTCATAAAGCAGAAAATAGGGGATGCAGTATCGTAACATCACCCCAGGACACCTCTAGCCAGGCTTTTTGTATACACAGAAAAATCTACATGTGTGTATATAGACCTCTCTTCTGTAACTTGTGCAATCTCAACAGATTGTGGATGTGTTCATGGAGCACAGTCTGCTGCAGCAGTGCACATCCTTTTTGTTGGATGCCCTGAAAAATAACCGCCCTGCAGAAGGCCACCTTCAGACCCGTCTCCTGGAAATGAATTTGATTCATGCCCCGCAGGTACAACCCAGTTCCTCCAAAAGGGGAGAGAGAGTACTGGACTAGCACAAGGATAGGATGTCTGATACTGTTATCTACAAGTTGTTTAGTAACATGAAAGTTTACTAAGTCACTGCTGTGACTTCTCAACAACTTGTAGGCTAAGCTGCTGTGATTCTCTTGGCAGTTTTGATTTTTTGACGGTGAATATGAAATGTAACCTCCTAGGTTGCAGATGCCATCCTTGGAAACCAAATGTTTACACACTATGATCGTGCTCATGTTGCCCAGCTGTGTGAAAAGGCAGGCTTGCTCCAGCGAGCTTTGGAACACTACACAGATCTCTATGATATTAAACGTGCAGTTGTACATACTCACCTCTTGAATCCTGAGGTAAGTGTTGTCCAGAGTAAGAAAGTGATGTGAACTGTCTTTAGCACTGGAGCTGCTGTAAAATGGGTTGTAGGTACTGAAGTAGCGTGAGTAACTGTGATTCAAGAACATTTGTCCGGTTAATGATCAAATTGTAATCTCTACATTCAGTGGCTTAAATCTTACCTCAGTTCCCGAGGTGGGCGTTTCAAATATAATTTCCAAATGCATTTTTGTGATTGTAAATACAGTGAGTGTTTTTATATCTTTGGTCTTAGTTCATGGAAGACTTCCCTCTAGTGGCTGGGGTAGTAACTGTTTAGTTGGCCCATGTTAGACGTCAGTCAAATCCTGTGTGAGTTACTGAGTAAAACTTCTGTCTCTTTGCAGTGGCTCGTGAACTTCTTTGGCTCTCTCTCAGTTGAGGACTCTGTGGAGTGTTTGCGTGCCATGCTGTCAGCCAACATTCGGCAAAACCTGCAGCTCTGTGTGCAGGTTGCTTCTAAATACCATGAACAGCTCGGCACCCAGTCTCTTGTGGAGCTTTTTGAATCTTTCAAAAGCTATGAAGGTACAGTATTAGTGGGAAGCGGCTTACCTGGAAGTGCTGACTGATTAAAGCGAATAGTAAGGATTGTAGCTTTTCACATGGCTGGATCTTAGGATACTTTTATAAAAGTGAGCTCATCACAGTGTTCTAGGGGTAGTTTTGTTCTAGATGGTTTCTTAACTCTCTTGAGTAAAGACCAGAAAGAAAGATGAAATCTGAAAGAAGGGAAAAGAATCTTTCTGGTACTCCCTGCAGTTGACTGAAAGCTACTCTGTCAGCAAGGCTGAACTCTAAGTCACAATCTGAGGCCCATACAGCCTTCACTTTCTTCACTTCTAACAATGTTAAACACATGTGACTCTTTCCAGGACTGTTCTATTTCTTGGGTTCCATTGTCAACTTTAGCCAGGATCCAGATGTTCACTTCAAGTACATCCAGGCAGCTTGCAAGACTGGACAGATAAAGGAAGTGGAAAGAATCTGTCGTGAAAGTAACTGCTATAACCCAGAACGAGTGAAGAACTTCCTGAAGGTAAATATTCTGCCCAGGAATTGAAGAGTCTTCTGTATGTTTTGCTTAGCAGCAGAGCTACAGCTTTCTAGTAGAGGGAAACACCAAGAAAGTTTAGTTGGCATGGCTGTGAATAATCTTTTGTTGTTTTTTCTCTTTCACACAAAATACAGGAGGCAAAGCTCACAGATCAGCTTCCTCTGATCATTGTCTGCGATCGGTTTGACTTTGTTCATGACCTGGTGCTCTATTTGTATCGCAATAATCTGCAGAAGTACATTGAGATCTATGTACAGAAGGTAAGGGCTTGTCCTTTACTTCATTATAAGGAACTACAGCATGGTCTGCTGCCTTTTTTTTCTCACTCTCCCAGTGCAGAGGCTCTTCATTAAGCCTTTTGTCTATCACAAAGACATTATTCCTGGAATGTATATACGAATGTTAGTTACGCAAAGTTCTCTGCTCTGAAGCATAATTGAAATTGTTAACTAGAACTTCCCCATATGGAAGACTGGGGGTGCATTATTAGTAATGCTAATAACTAATTTCAGTGATGGTGGCTTATTCTAGGTGAATCCTAGCCGTATACCAGCAGTGGTTGGAGGGCTTCTTGATGTAGATTGTTCTGAAGATGTCATCAAGAACTTGATCATGGTGGTGAGAGGGCAGTTCTCCACAGATGAGCTGGTGGCTGAAGTGGAAAAAAGAAATCGGTAATGAAAATTCATCTGTAGGCACCAATGTGGGGCTTCCCTGACCCTGCTACACACAAATTGAATTCCATGCAGTTTTGTTAAATGATAAAGTACTGATATTGTTTTGTGTTTCTCTGTAGAAAAGCAGTTCAAATTTGCTGGTCAGTCTTTTGATTGATTGGGTCATGTAGAAATGCCTGACAGGAGTGCATCATGTATAACATGGCTTTTGAACACTGCCATACCGCCAGCCATGGGCTGTGCCTTCAGAGTAAATTTGGATCAAACTGTCCTGACAGTCTTGCTGCAGGCCCACAGCAATTCTGTAATTAGTTTCTAACTAACCTGTAAAATGAACAAATGGCTTTAGACCTGAACTGCATAATACAACAGGAGTTGAGAGATTGTAAAACTAGGAGTATCTGCAGATCTGTCTTCCACTCATTTAAGACTCATTAAAAAATAACTGTCTGGTCTGTGTTTGCTTTTAAGTTTGACCAGCAGACTTGTTTGAAGAGAAGGCCAGGCACTGAGTGGTAGCTGTAAAACATACCTCAGTCTGACTTATAAACCTAAAATGTTTGCTTCTTCAAAGGCTTAAGTTGCTGTTGCCATGGCTTGAATCAAGGATTCATGAAGGCTGTGAAGAACCTGCAACTCATAATGCTTTGGCCAAAATCTACATTGACAGTAATAATAATCCAGAGCGCTTCCTTCGTGAGAATCCTTACTATGACAGCCGTGTAGTTGGCAAATATTGTGAAAAGAGGGACCCTCATCTGGCCTGCGTTGCTTATGAGAGGGGGCAGTGTGATCTGGAACTCATAAAGGTTAGCAAAACTGTGTTTATAAGCATGCTTTAAAGAACTGCTTGCTGTCTGAAGTGGAAGCCTGTCTGGCTATTAGTTTAACACTTGCAGAATCCTGTCTTGCAGTCTCACTCAGGAGTTGAGGCAGGTGGGATTCTTCTATATGGAGACAGTAATTTTTATGTTGATGAGAAGAACTTATGCTATATGTCCAAACTAGAATTGTATAACTGGAACTGTGAAGTATAGTCCATGTCTTTCATCCGCTGATTCTGCTTGAAATTCATTTGTTTATTAGGCCCAGGTAATGACTAGGCCTACCATTAAAGCTTTGTTAATTTGGTTTTTTTGAGCCTTGAAGGCTCAGCAGGAGGAGCAGGCTGTCATCTACCCTGACCCCTACCATGAAAGAAAAGTTTCCCTGAAACTAAAACAGGCTTTGTAATTTTCCTTTGTTGTGATTGACCCGTAGACTTGCTCCAATACTTAACCAGAAATGAGGAAAATAAATGTTGACACTTTAACTACAAGGACTTACTCCAGTAGCATTCCTCTCCTATCTTTAAGCTTGTTGTTCTTAGAACATCCGTCAGAATTTCAAGGGCAGGTGAAATTCTCAGGGTTCTCAGATAGTTTCTGGTCTCAATGGGAACACCAAAACTTAATGTCAGATGAAGCCAGTAGTGCTTGTGGTTGCTGAGAAAAACATTCTCCTCCTACCTGCACTTCCATATTGGTATATGCAGAGAATGTCAGCTATGAGCATTAGAATGGTAGCATAGTCCAGGCTTGCTACTGGATTAAAGTGAATGACTTTCCTGCCTGAAGTGTTTAATTTTTAAGTAATAGTTCCACTGTAGCTGTTAAAAAAGGGCTGGCTACGTTTGTCTCCTTTATTTCAGGATATGAAGGTGGCTTTGAGTTGTTGTTTGCTAGAAGGCTGCTAGGATAAACTTTACCATTCGAGTTAGCCATTAAAACCTGTCTGTACCAGTTTCTTCCCTGAACTGATGTTCTGAGAAGGTGTTTCTGGTTGTGGAATAAAGATATTCCTGTAAGAATTACTCTTGAGACGTTGTTGTCTTCTGGAAGAAGGGTCAACTCCTGCAACTGATAAATGAAAAGCATAAAGCAAAATTGTGTTAGTACTGATTTGCTCACAGCACAGTAATTGAAATTCCACGGGCTTATTTGGATACTAGCAATGTGAGCTGTTGCTGTAAGATGACTTAGGCCTTCAGCTTTCTACTCTTCTAGCTGGAAGTTGAAGCTAGTGGTACGAATAGGATCACAACTTGTAACTCTCCCATAGTGCACTTCTATAAGGAATTTCACACTTATTCTGTACCCTTAACGCCTTAACAAGAGAATCCAAGCCACTTGCTATTCTGAACACTCGTAAGCACATAAAGCTAATGACACCAAACACATAACCTACTTCTAGCTTTAAACAACTGCACCATTCCTCAGTTCACTACTTAGCACTGCCCAGGCAAGTGGCTCCCCTTTCTAGATTTAAAACTTAAGTTCTTCAGGCTTCTGCAGGTCTTCACTTCAACCAGAAGCAAATAGTTACTGTGAAGCCACAGTCAGAGTGTTTGTGTTGGGCAAAACCAAGAGAAGCTCTAGAAATTCTGCTGGAGACCTTCTCCATGAGCCTTCCAGATCAGAGGTTGGGTAAGAACTTGTCTGTGGCATTTAGCATTGGTCAGAAATTAGTTCTAGTCAGTCTTCTAGACTGTCTGGTTCATAGCTAGCTAAACTTGTCTTGTGGTACTGACCCTTAACAGTAATGCCAATAATTGTAACTTCTCCTTCAGGTGTGCAACGAGAACTCCCTGTTTAAGAGCGAGGCTCGCTACCTGGTGCGCAGGAAGGACCCTGAGCTCTGGGCAAATGTACTGGAAGAAAACAACCCATTCAGGCGGCAGCTTATTGACCAGGTACAGCAAAAAGGCTCAGCTTCCATCCTGAAGACCTCAGGATGTCTCAGAAACATTATGGAGCATTAAAGTATCATTCTTCCCCCACAAGGTCCCTTAAAGCCCCATCTCACCATATGAAAGTTTGTAAGAGTTGGAGTGGCAGGTATTAATTCTGACCTTCATGGTCAGAAGATCTAGCTACCAGTAAGATAATTTTTCTGTCCTGGAGAATGACATTTATCTAGGGAATTTGTTTCCTGTATAGATGTAAGATGTGATTTTACTTCTGTATAAAATACAGCTAATAGCAGTTTCTTGCTGTCTTTATCAAAATACTCTCAAAACTCTGAAGCTTTAATTTGTAGTTCACTGGACAAATAACTTAACAAATGGACAAATACTTAATTTGGGGAAAACAATTAATAGTTTCCTGCCTTTGAATCTAGGTTGTCCAAACAGCTTTATCAGAGACACAGGATCCAGAGGAAGTTTCTGTAACTGTGAAAGCTTTCATGACTGCTGATCTGCCAAATGAACTGATTGAATTATTGGAAAAAATTGTCTTGGATAATTCTGTATTCAGTGAACACAGGTAAGAGGAGAGCTTTGTCCTCAAGTTTAGCCTATTCAGTACCTTTGTTTAGGTTGTGAATGATCCAGGTTATCATGGGCCTCTTGATTGCAAGACCTAAACACTCTTCAGTGTTTATAATAAGGTGAAAAGCTAGAATTTGGAGTGCTTTGTACTTGAAGAACAGAGCTAGTTCACACTGTGCAATTTGCAGTGATGTGTTGAGACCAGAGAACACTAATACTGGTAAGCAAATTCTTTTTGAAGCTAAATGTCAGTGGTTCTCAATCTGGCGATGAAATGTTGTTTCTAGTGACAGTTGTTTCTAGTGACAGTTTATTTTTTCACGTGTGCAATCCATGTCACTTAAGCAGGTGTTGCTGTGCACTGCTTATAGTCTATGCCTTCTGTTGACCAAAGGAATCTGCAGAACCTGCTGATCCTGACTGCCATTAAGGCCGACCGCACCCGAGTGATGGAGTACATCAATCGGCTGGATAACTATGATGCCCCAGATATTGCCAACATTGCCATCAGTAATGAGCTATATGAGGAGGCCTTTGCTATATTCAGAAAATTTGATGTCAATACTTCAGCAATTCAGGTGAGGTGTGGTTCCTGCATGGTGGTGTAGAATGCTTCCCTGGACAGAAATGGCTGTTCTAAGAGCAGTTAGCTTCATATTGCTTACACAGAGCAGTGTATACACTTGAAGAAAGAGTTCTGTTAGAAGGGACAGTGTTACAAAACTTAGATTTTTAACTTGGAACTTCAATTTCAAACAGGTGCTGATTGAGCACATTGGCAACTTAGACCGTGCTTATGAATTTGCAGAGAGATGTAATGAACCAGCAGTGTGGAGCCAGCTGGCCAGAGCCCAGCTCCAGAAGGACTTGGTGAAGGAAGCCATTGACTCCTATATAAAGGCAGATGATCCATCTGCCTACATGGAAGTTGTTCAGGCAGCTAATAGAAATGGTAAGGCAAAGCATCTTCAACTTCAGATTGCTTGGACGTGAGCTAGGTTATTGCATTTATATCAGGAACTATTGAGACTTAAGAATTCTGTTTCAGAGAAAATGGGAACATTCAGTTCCCATTTAATCATGTTAAGTGAGATTCCTGTCACCAAGATTCTGTCTTGCTACACCAAACATAGACCTCTCAGTAGAGATAATTTGGACTGTTATCTAAAGTATCACTAAGTATAATGTATTTATTTGTATGTGGCAGAATTGCTTGCCAGTTGGATTGCAGAATGGTAGCAAGAAGTCCAGTCTTACCTGAAGGTGACTTGATGTTGACAGGGAATTCCATAACTCAAGTACAAATGGCTTATTATCGTGGTAGAGGAGAGATTTGAGCCTGCTTGTGAAAACTGTCCCTAAGGTGGGCAAGGTAAACAATACAGAATGACTAAATAAAGGATCTTACATATCTCTGCTCTCTTCCAGATAATTGGGAGGACCTAGTCAAGTTCTTACAGATGGCCAGGAAGAAGGCCAGAGAGTCTTATGTAGAGACAGAACTTATTTTTGCTTTGGCAAAAACTAATCGTCTGTCAGAACTGGAGGAGTTTATTAGCGGCCCTAATAATGCCCATATACAACAGGTATGTCTTGCTCCGCAGTTTCCAGGTGTGACTTTCTGCTTTGCTGACCCCTCATTCTTACTGCTACCTTTGTTTACCTTGGACTCCTCTTTCAGGTCGGTGATCGCTGTTATGAAGAGGGGATGTACGAAGCAGCAAAACTTCTCTATAACAACGTGTCCAACTTTGCTCGCCTGGCATCTACCCTGGTGCACCTTGGGGAGTATCAGGCAGCAGTGGACAGTGGCCGCAAAGCCAATAGCACAAGGACTTGGAAAGAGGTAACTTAAAACTTGTGCGTTTTAATAGATTTTAATTCTAGAACAAGTATTATGGAAATACATATTTGGAACGCTTAGTAAACCTCAAATTTGGTAAAGCTTTGTTCTGTTAACTATTTGCTGACTGTCATGACAGGTCTGTTTTGCCTGTGTGGATGGAAAAGAATTTCGCTTGGCACAGATCTGTGGCTTGCACATAGTCATCCATGCTGATGAACTTGAGGAGCTGATCAGTTACTATCAGGTAACTGTTAATATTCTAGAAGACTTGTACAACATACTTGTATCTGCTAATAAAGTGGTCACAGAAAAAAAAAGATACTCTAGGAGCTAATATTTAAATTCGGTTTTCCTCTATCTTCATTTCTTAGTGGCAACACACATTTTTTCTGTAGTAAATGGAGAGGTAATAGTTCCCATTGTGCCTTCTTTTATAATTCTCTCACCTCACTGGAGTAAAAAATCTAAGCACTTTCAATGGAAAGCGAAAGCATGTTGTATTTAGGTAAATATGCATTTTAGCAAGCTTTATTAATCCTTATTTTCCTAACATCCAGGATCGTGGCTACTTTGAAGACCTCATTGCCCTTTTGGAAGCTGCTCTGGGCCTAGAGCGTGCTCACATGGGGATGTTTACTGAACTTGCCATCTTATACTCCAAATTCAAGCCTCAGAAAATGAGAGAACATCTGGAACTTTTCTGGTCTAGAGTTAATATTCCAAAGGTATGCAGTAAGGTAGCTGCAAGTGAAGGCGGGAAGCTGCCAGTGAATCAAACATGGTGCATTTTTTTGTTTTTCTTATTAGGTTCTCAGAGCTGCAGAACAGGCTCATCTCTGGGCAGAACTTGTATTCCTGTATGACAAGTATGAGGAGTATGACAATGCAATAATTACTATGATGAATCATCCCACTGATGCCTGGAAAGAAGGCCAGTTTAAAGATATAATTGCCAAGGTAAGTAACTTGGTAACTGAAGCAAAGTGCTGAAGGCTTCTTTCAGGACAGAGGCAAAAACGCACAAGAGAATTGCTGTTTAGAAAACAGTTTGGTTAAGTTACTACTCAGTTTTTCTGCTGTACTTAAAACAACTTCCAATCAGTTTAGCACAAAGCATTAATCTGATCTTGCACTATTTCTTTTGTGCTGTGCAGCACATTCTGTTGAGTGGCAGCACCTAGCACAGAATGTTTTCAGAGGCTGCACAGGATCATAGGTCACAAGCAAGAGGCCAAACCTTCTTAATACCTTTGAGCTGACTGCTGGTTTATAGTGAGGGTGTTGCTGTTCTTGGAAGACTTCTGCATATGTTTCCAGCTGTTTTGGTGTGAGAAGAATGGTGGGCAGTCCCATGAGTACAGCAGAGAATAGTGAATTGAGAAGTAGTTTAAACAAAATATAAGACTGAGTACACTTCTACTGTTCTTGGGGGTTTCAGGGAAACAATTTAAGGACTTTTTAAGGCTACAGTCTTCACTGACTGCAGAAGTGGACAAATGGTCATATTAGCTGTAATGGCTGCCTGTGCTAGGACCTCTTCAGTGGATGGATTAGAATTGGTTTGTAATGCCCCTGGTAGCCTGTGATTTCACTGTCTGGAAGCAGATGGCACAAGAAGCAATCATAAGATTGACCAAGAATTCTGCATCAGTTTAAAACTTCCTACCTCTGGAAGGAAACTTAAGCTGTTGTTTAGTAGGAGTCAAACAAACTTTGTACTGAGTTAGTGGTCTGAACTAAGCACCTTAGGCTTACTTCTGTTTAAAGTACTAACTAGTATCTGATCATGCAGGTGGCCAATGTAGAGCTGTACTACAAAGCCTTGCAGTTCTACTTAGACTACAAACCTCTGCTGATCAATGATCTCCTGCTTGTATTATCTCCACGACTGGATCACACCAGGACAGTCAATTTTTTCTCAAAGGTGAGTTTGGGAGCGTGTAGGTCAACAAAAAGTCCCCTTGCTCAAGTTAAGATACTCCAGGCTCTGGCTGGAAAGGAGTTGACATCTGTTGAGTAGCTTTGCCACTGGTATGAAGGACTGAGAAGCAGCCCAGTCCTGGCTTGATAGGGGAAATGCAGAAGAGTTGCATAACTGGCCTTGGAGACTGTTTTATTTTACTGCTGGCAATACAGGATACCTTGTCTGAAGAGTTTTAACAATAAGCACAAATTCTTGTAATAAAAAGTGGGAACCTGTTTCAGGAGAATGCAGTGTCAGGATTGCTATACATAATCTTTTATTGGAAACATCTTCTTTCCAGGTTAATCAGCTATTTCTAGTAAAGCCTTACCTGCGTTCAGTCCAGAACCACAACAACAAAGGAGTTAACGAAGCTCTAAACAACCTTTTAACAGAAGAGGAAGATTTCCAGGTGAGCCCCTGAAAACAGATTGCTAAGCCTGAGGGATGGTTCTCTGGCAAAAAAGCTGCTGACACAGTAATGTCCTTGAGTAAAAGATAACACTTCTCCAGTGCAGCAAAGAGAGGGCATGCAGTCAGGTCCTTAGCAGGCAGGAGTCTCGAGATGTCAATGATTTGCAAAAAAGCAGGTGCCACAGGTGTTTTTCTCAGAGCAGACCTCTCAAAGGTCAGTATCAGGTATGTACTCAGTGGGACAGCACTTCAGTAAATAAATTTGCTTCTGGCCGGCTGCCATTTGAAGACATGCTTTGTCTTTTTATGGTAATGAGCTCTTCTAGTCTGGAGTGGGTGTGACCAAGTTAGCATCTTGCTTTGTTAGAAAGTATCCTTTGGAGAGGTGCATGAAACGCTCAGGTAAATCAGTAGTAGCCATGGTATCAACATCCAGCTGGCAGAACTGAAGCACTTGTGCACTAGGAATAGATGCTTCTTTACTCTAGTTTCACCTACTGCCATCTGGAAGCACGTGTAACAACTCTCTCTCAAACAGGGTTTGAGAGCTTCCATTGATGCCTATGACAACTTTGATAACATAACATTGGCTCAGCGTCTGGAAAAGCATGAACTAATTGAATTTAGGCGTATTGCAGCGTACTTGTACAAGGGTAACAACCGCTGGAAACAGAGCGTGGAGCTGTGCAAGAAAGACCGTCTGTATAAGGTGAGTTAATGACACTGCATAAAACTCCTGGGTACTGAATGGTAGTTTCAAATCTGGAGTTTTAATCAGTAGTCCTTCACTTGAAGGAAAGACTCTTAAAGCAGAAGTGGTTGGAGTTTCAAATGCATGTCTTAAATGTAATTTCATAATGTTGTCCTGTATCTGTGGGATGTGTCTCTTCAATCATTGGCATCTCTACAGTTACCTGTATCAGTATGGAGCATTCTCCATAGGCCTCAAGTCACAGGCTCTTGTAAGGGTACAGATGAAATGCAATTATAGTGGTATGCTCTTCAAACCTCTGGTGAGTTCTCACAGGCCAATTTGTATGTAGTCTGTAGGAAGCTTGTTGGATGATGTTAATAAAGTATTTGGCTTACCTCAGAGTTGTTGTGTGTGTATCTGGCCTCCTACAGAACATGCCTGGTGTTAAAGACTAACTTCATGGTATGCCAAGTACTCAGCTTATCTGGCTCACAATAACGTGGATTTAAGATGTAGGGCAAGATGTTGACAGGCAAGGGTCAAGTTTAACTGTTCTTTTCTGTAGGATGCTATGCAGTATGCTGCAGAGTCCAAAGATGCAGAGCTGGCTGAGAAGCTGCTCCAGTGGTTCCTGGAAGAAGGCAAGCAGGAGTGCTTTGCAGCCTGCCTTTTCACATGCTATGACTTGCTGCACCCAGATGTAGTCCTTGAGTTGGCATGGAGACATAACATCATGGACTTTGCAATGCCTTATTTCATCCAAGTGATGAGAGAGTACCTTACCAAAGTGAGTATTGCATAGGCTAAAAACTAAGACTTTAGTCTGCTGTATGATTAGCATTATGTAAACCAGAGCTCTTTGCATATATTTGGAATATTACCATTCCTCATGGAGGAAGTCTTCTTGAAGTTCTGTAGGTTTCATCACTCCAGGCTAGCTAGCAGAGTTAATGAATAGATGCCTTGGCACTTGAAGAGGTCTAGTTAAACTTCTGCTTTTAGCAGTAGACATAAGCAACTGTGCTTCTCACAGCAGCTCCATAGCTGATGAGCTGAAAACTTGGTGAGGACAACACATATATCACTTTTATCTTTGTGTAACTATGAAAGTCCCCATATTTCCTAGAGTAAAAAGAGCATAGGGCTTTTGAGTGCAGATTTTTCCTATATCAGCCATAGGAGTAGACTGCTCAAGGTGTTTGGTTTTTGAAATGGAAAACAGAACTTTAGATTCATAGTCTGGTTGCACAGTACTGATACTAAGAGCTGGTTCTCAACTGAGGGAAAAGAGGTTCTGATCATATGTGGTCCTGAAATGCTTGTCTCAAACAGCTCTAAGATACTAAGCTAAGATCCTACCTTGGAAGGCTGTAGGACTGCATAGGGCATCACAGTAAAGAACTTCATTAAAATGAGGAATGTAGAAGTGAGTGCTTCAGGTTGCTGCTAAAAAGTCATGTTAAGTATTCCCCTCTGAATTTTCTTGCAGGTTGATGGACTGTTCTATAAGGTGACACTCTGATTTCAAACTCTTTGTGTTTATTTGTGTCCCTCAATATCCTAGGTTTCTTTTACAGGAATCTAGCTGTAGCTTCTGCCAGAAGAGCAGTGTAATTTAGCTCTAACTCATTTCCTGTTCACTTTCTAATGCTAAAAGGATAACTATTCACAAACAACTTGAAAATCCAACCAGACTCTTCTCCTCTTCATGGGACACAAAAACAAGTGCTTGAGGAGGGCTTTACTTTGGGCTCCTTTTCACTGTATTACATATTTTGTGGCAGGGAGGATGCTGTTCATAAACAAAGAAAAGCAATTGCCATGTAACAGGATGTGTTCCAAGGGCAAATTGCTTTTTACACTGTAAATTACCAAAGTGTGCAATAATTCAGGCATGATGGTGAGTTTGTATAGTGCCATGAAACTTCTCTAAACTTCTTGCCTCTTGGTATGATGAAAGTACTTGCACAGATCTGAAGCATCTCCTACTCCTATTTCACTCTGGAGAAACTTGCCACACAAGTTTACCTGAACTCCTCCATGTGAGGTTTAGGTCTAAAATCATTAATCTTAAACTGCTGGTTGGATTTACAAGTAATCATGTGTACTAAATATGGGATAACTTGCCAGAAGGAAAAGCTGCATGGTGAAAGTGGTTTACAGTGAAACTAATTTAGTCTGTTGAATTAACTGCAAAACATGAAATTGGAGAATGGGCTTTATAAATGTGGTATGTCTAAAATTGTCGTCATGTAACTAACTTCAAAAGCACAAAAGAACAGACTAGTTTTGGTGGAGTGTGTACATATTCCAGAATTTACCTGTCTTTTCTGCATAAAAAAATGTTAAAGCACAGAATAGCCTGTCCCAGGAGTCAGGCACATGGAGTGTAATGACACCTGGAAACCTTTGAGCCAGTTCCAGGCAGCAGAGCCAGTGTGATCGGGCTTTCCTAGGGCTGCTCAACCCTTGTTGGGGATGGCTGCTCTCGGCATTCCTGCTGTGCCCAGCTGAGGGCAGGACTGTGCTGCTGGCCAGAGCCACTGTAGGACAGCCCCAGGGAAAGGCAAACCCAAGAGAGCTGAGGCTGGGGATAAATAGAGCAGGACAGGTAGTTGGAAATGGGTATCTGTCAGTTGCTTTGATCCTTAGTAAATTGGATAGCATTTTTAACAGCAATATTTGGTGTTATGTTGGAGAGCTCTTAGGCTGACAGCTATAAATGAACCAGTAAAAGACCTGCTGCCACTCAGGTTGTCAATTTGAGTTGCAAACTTCAAAATGTTGAGGAAACTGTTAAACACCCTATCTGTATAACATCTCTAAAGTTTAACAGAGATCCCTCTTGAAGCAGTTCTTAGACCAGACGTGATCCTTGCAGTGGGAAAGGAGGATGAGGAACAGCTGAAATACAGCAGTGGGCTAAATGTAGGTTTGCCCACAATGTTAGTGCTGCCTGTACCAGGATGTGAAGTTGTGTGACTTTCATGCCTTGTAGTCTTCAGTCTCAGTGGTTCTCTTCTGGAAGATACAACTTGTTAAACCTGAGAAGGAAGGTGCTGTTGCTCTTCAGATTGCCCTCCACACCCACAATCTAAAGTTGTGTTTAGGGCTCTCCTGCATTGCTGTAGTGCTTCCACAAATTTGTTTAGCATGAACAGAGCTTTATGTGGCACAGCACTAAGATCTGTATAAAGTTGATACTACTAGGCCACTTTCCATGATGGTTCTAGAGTTTCCCCTAGAATAAGTCTCTTGTGAATATCATTAAACCAGTACCTTGCAGCCAGGTTAGACTGTAGCCCTAGATTAGATCAAACTTCACGGGCTTGGAATATTTGCAAATATCTGTGAGTTGTCACTGAAGGGGAGAGGAATTGCAGGTTAATAGGTAAATGCACATTAGGCCTGTTTGAGATGATGGATGCTCTGTTGGGTTTGAGTTCTGGATCATAGTTAGCAGTGACTAGAATAAGACCCCAGAAAATGCTTCCTTTGAAGGTAATGAGTTCCTCATCTGCATTTGAGAGCTGCTGCTTATTGCAGTACACCCAAAAGAATTGGGAAGTCAGTTTTACAACAAAGCTTGCTGGGGGTAGGCAGACTTCAGTATTTCCAACTTGGACTAAAAAGGAGCACTTGATAGCTGAAGTAGCAGGCATGAAAAGCTTCACACAATGGTGCAATTCCTAGACAAGGCCTTCATAAATCTCCTGTTCACTTCAATGTAGGTGGATAAACTTGATGCTTCTGAAAGCCTAAGAAAAGAAGAGGAACAAGTAGCTGAACCCACTCCAATAGTATTTGGTAGGTTTTAATTGATTACCTGTTGTCACTCTGGTCTCTCTTTGTGGAGGCAGCTTACATGATTACATTGTATCCAAGAATACTGGTTTCAACTGGATAGTAATTGAAATGGTTGTCTCTGCTCAATGAACTGTGTAAGTTGTTGAAGTGACATCTCACTCTTACAGTACTTCTGCTCTTCAGATTAAAGTATTGCTCCTCTTACATGGCTCAGATCTCTACTTTAGGAATCATGTTTCAGTATCGTAATAGGACAGGTGATACCAGGATGTTGCCAACCCCAGGAATAACTTACAGAGCATGAAAATTCCTCCTCTAATTCCTGTCTGAGGAATGTGTCTGCTTTCTGCTCTTCCAAGTAGAAAGGCAGACTGTCCTTTTAGCTCACGCATTTTAAGACATGTGCAGCCACCATGGCTGTCTTCAAGTGTGGTGCTATTATAGAAGCCCTTCTGAAGAGGCATTCTGCTAACAAGCACTTAGAAGTGGCTGGTAAGGGAAGGATGTGACTGGTTCACTGTCTGATATAAATGTTAACCTGAATTTAACAGATGCATGAGGCATGTATGGGACTAGTGATGAAAAACAAATCTGTCAAGGTGTGTTCAGACCCTTTGCAGCACCCTCCAGACTGTGAGACCTAACAGACCTAACTATTTGCTTGACTTGCTTTAGTCTCTAGATCTGACCATGCATGGGTTAAATAGTACCAGTTTGGCTTTCAGTATGGTCTCTTCAAAACAAGCCATGTTTATTATGACCTCAAGATCAGTGGATATTAATCTTCCCTCTGCATCCTGCCTTGCTCTTTTGTAGCTTCCTGGTAGCAAGAGCAGATGGCATGGGTGCCTTATCCATGGCACATGTTGGAATAGTGTGACTTGCTGGTGTGTGCTTGCACAGGGGCTGATTTTTAGCTAAAGCCTAATAGTCCTATCACACTGTACAGCTAGCATTGGGGAAGGTTGGGATCTTAAACTAACTTTCTTTTTGTCTCACACTTTCCTAGGCCAGCAGTTGATGTTAACAGCAGGCCCCAGTGCAGTACCTCCCCAGGCAAACTTCCCATATGGATACACAGCACCAGGATTCACCCAGCCGCCTGTTTATGGTTTCAATATGTAACTAGCTCTCTGACAGACCTTCACTGTCTCTGTTCTCTTCCTTCCCGTCCCTTTTTAACTTCTCCAAGAAGTGTACAAGGCACAGATGACCTTCTGTTGGCTGAACACACTTGCTGCCCAGCTCAGTGAGGAGACTTCAGCAGGATGCCTGTTACTGTTATTTATTGATTATTGTCCGGTTACATTTCAACCTCTGAAAGGCAGCTTTTGTTAATGACATTGTGAGACTCTTGTCTGAAGTTAAGGCACTATTTCACTAACTCATATAGCAATAACTACTTGAGGCCAGGGGGGAAGAGAGCATAATTTTCTTTCTTTGGAAAAGCCCATTGAAGGCAGCTGGGAAATTGCCTGGCACCAAGTTGTTAAAGCTTTAGCTGAAGCTACTGATGTAGCAGGATTGTTAACAATTCAATGAAACATCTCTTTACTAGTGAATTGTTGAAAGCTTGTGTACATCCGACCACCCCATTTTATTTGCATTCTTACGTGCAAAAGAAAATGGGCTTTTCTAATATTTGTGCTCTGAACGTTTAGAGGAATATTGGGAAAGTTTCCTTTTCTGGACAATAATGCTGTTGGAGTTCAATACTGTTGGGGTTCAATACTGTTGGAGTCTGTTCTCTATTTTCTGGAGTAGATCTGAGACTTGAAGAAAATAAATCTTCTCATGCCAGAGAGCAAACACTTCCCAGATGCTTTTTGTTTAACAAGAAGAGAGAGCATGTTACTTATTGACGTTAAATGGTACTAAAACAAACCTCAGCTGTGTGTGGCAAGAGAACATGGGAGTGTGCATGGGCTGCCAAAGCACTGGAGATGCAAGAGCACAGCGTCAGGGTTGGGGACGGGGACGTACTGCTACCATCTTGAGGCAGCAGGGAGGGCCATAATCCTGACTTTTTATTTGCACCTTTAACTGATTCTGGCATTGGCTTCCTGCCACACCATGTTCTGACCCTGTCTGGTGGGCAGAGTCGGCACCACCTGAGTGACCAGGGTGCACTGACTCAGTTCTGCTATGCTGCAGTGGATCAACAGCGTGTCCATCGCCCACCTCTTCCTTTGAGAATGCCAACAGGGATATATTATTATTTTGTGCCACTTCAAATACATGTATCATTAACGTTTTATGTACTTAGATAACAATGTATAATTTATGGTTATGAATCTTGTGCTAATCTTGAATATTATAAAAGTTCAATTATAAATGTAAAACTGCAGTATCCACCGTGTGGTTCTAGTCTTACTATCTTGGGTGTGGGGACTGGCTGGTAGTAACACACTGCCACTCATAGCATCAGGTTTCTTAAGCTGACAACTGAGGATGCCAGGCAGGAAAAGGGAGATTTGTGCCAAGGCACGGAACAGGGAAGGCCTAGTAAGGAACTTAGGGGAGTTGTGGTCTCTTCACTAGACACATCAGCACAGGCTGTCACATGGGGAGGGCGTGCTGCAGGAGGCAGTCACATGTTCTCATGCTTTCATTCATGGGCCTGGGAAAGCTTCAGTCCTGTGTGGAGGGAGGTGCTGCAATGAGAGTCTTCTCTGCTGAGATACATCAGCATAGCAGTGGTTTTGGTAAGCTGAACCCTTTCATACTGAGTCCCACTTTGAACAGGGCAAAACAGCTTTTAATGCAAACCAATGGAGATTGTCAGGGCTGTGGAATCAGTAACAGCAGACTCTGCTTTGGCACAATTTTAATTGTGTGTGTTTAATTTTAATTGAGTGTATTGTCTCCTTGGTCACCACACCATGACAGCATTGGCAAGGGGATGCAGCCTTCCTTCCTGATGGATGCCAGAATACCCCAAGTGTTGCTGTAATGTACTAACCTCAACTTTGTACTGATCTGCACTCACAGCTCGGCTTGAAATGCTGAGCAGATAATGAGTTCAGGAACGTCTCCACTCTGTCCAGACTTACTCACTGCAGGAATTAACCAGGTAGCTTGCCATTTTCCAGGAAAATGGTACTTCTATTTTGTAACCACTTCCTTGTCAGTTGAAATAAATTGGGGTAAGTCAGCTGGAACTGAAGACCAGCTCTAGGATTAGTATGACTGTTGGACTTTCCAGAATACCAACTTAAAAATGGGCTCTGACTTTATAGCAGCAAGTGCAAGCCAGTGGTGGAACACAGTGAAGTGCTAGATCAAATACTGGAACAGCTCCTGACTGTAAGAGAATTGAGGTAGCCTGGGGATCCTTAATAGCCTCAGTCTAGAAATCTAATTACAGGAGTGACTGAGCTCTCAAGGAAAGCAAAGCTGCCAGCTCTGATCAACAGTCTTGCTTTAGTTACTCTCCTGGTATTTAAGCTCTTGCTAAGTAAAATGGTTTTTATGAATTTTGTGATCTTGCATTCTGACATGCATTCAAAACAGACTCCCTGCCAATACAGTGCAGCTGTACCTAAAATGTGGAACAAACTCTTGTTTGTTACTAAGGTATTTCACTGCTTCCCTGAAAGTGAAGTCATTCACAGCAGGAAATAACTCCTCTTTTAGGGATTAGGTGAAGAATTTACTTCATTTCATGAATTTGTGATGTCCAAGTTTTTGAAAACTTGGATAAGATTGTTTTGCTGAGAATCTGCTTTAAAGCTAAGCTTCTTGCTGATTCCCACCCCAGTGACACAGGGCTGGTGCTGTCCTGTAGAATGATGTGCTCATGCAGAACCTGCTGCAGCCTGCAGCATCTGGAGAACAACTTCCAGACTTAGGTCAGAGGGTAAGTTGCTTGAGACTACATACAGGCTTTTACTGCCTCTTGCTTTCACTGTGAGAAACAGAGTATGGATCTCCTTCTGTGTAATGGTTCTTGCTGTTTGTCAGACCTTAGGGGAATCTTCCCTGGTCTGTCCAACTCTGGGCATTTACAGATCTGGCATCAGAGAAGACAAGCAATTCACAAGGAGAATTCAGGAGGAATGCATTTCTGGGGTAAGTCCTGTTTCTTATTTCATGTCATGGTGTGGTATTTTACAGGACTTCATTTCCTTTCCCTGCTTTTTAGGACTCTATAATTAAATGGTAGCATAGCAGAAGGAAATGATCTGGAGTAACTTAGCTCCTTTAAAAAATAAAAATTCTAGGCAGATGAAGTGTGTTGAAGTTTGTGCAAATAATAGGCATGATACAGTAAAGACAGTAGTAACTGTAGGGTCAAAAACCTAATTCTGATTTAACAGGCTTTTAGCAGCTGCAGTGCTGAGAGCTGGCACTTCCAGCACAACATGGATCCTTAATTGGGCTGTGAGAAACAAGGAACAACCTTTTTTTTTTTTTTTTTCCTAGCAAATCCAGCAGCAGTTACTCAAAAGCCCAAGAAATTTCCTTGATTTATTGAACTCTAAAACTGAAAAACAAACCTCAGATGCCTACTTAAATGAGTGTGAGTAACTTTAGTACTTTGGCAAAGCTGACTGTCAACTGCTTGTAATTAATGCTTATGCTTGGATGTGTGATACCCTAATTGGCAGGCTAGGACTTGGCCTCTGAGAAATTCTTAGTGTGACTAAATCAGCATGACAGTTTTTCAGTCAGCTGGAAAAAAATGAGGTGAGAACTCTTGCAAATCTTGGTACAGGTAGCACTGTATGTACCAGGTTCTCATAAAGCAGTTTATCAAGTATATGCATTACCTTATGACAGTGTTATTTCTCATCTGTAAAGCTTCTTGCAGTCTTTCTGGGTCCCTTCTGTTGTGCTGTAAATAGTTTGGTTTTGCACTTGGTTCCAAGCTGACAGTATTTCCTTTTTTGCTTTGCAGAGTACCCCAAGACTGCTTCAATCTTGTTTGTTTCCAGATAAGGACATAAGGCTGGAAAATGCTTGACGACACCAAAGTGCTTTGTGACACTGGTGTGTAATTAGGCTGGGGTTTGCCAACTGAATGAGCCTTGCTATAGCAACCTGCAGGTGCACCAGTCCACTTTAATGGACCTGGAGCCATTATTGTGCACCTTCAGCAGGTGTCCAGCCTCCAGAGAGTTTGTCACTAGTCTAGCTTTCTCCTTTTTCAATATTGTGCATTTTCTGTGGGCACCTTTCCAACGGTACTGACAGATCTTGACTCAAGTTTTACTAATACAACACTGCAAAATTCTTAGCATAGATGTGTGTTTCAGTCTGGAGCCTTTGCAATCTTTCAAAAAGGCAACAACATCCATCTGTTTTCTTCCAAGCTAATATAAAGTTGACAGCTTTTAAGCTTAAGATGAATTTGAAATACAGTCAGTGAAGTCCTGTCTTCTATGTGTCAGAATTTAAAAGTCCTGAGTCAGGTTCTGAGCTTATTCAGTTATGCATTTCCTGTGTGGTTCAATGACTCATGATTTTTTTTTTTGTCTGTTGTTTTTAATCAAGATTGTAAAATTTATTTGCCTAAAAATCTCCATTTCTCCTTTCCCCCCAGTGCTTATGAAAGGAAGGAATTGCAAAGTCTTCTGGTATGTTGTTTTCCACAGCACTAAGTTCTCCAGTATTATGCAGAGCACAAATTCCCCAAGCAGTGGTTATCCAGATGGGAAGCTAGGAGTGAGTTTGGGTGGAAAACTAATAAATCTTTGAATTGCTCTCCTTTTGTAATGTACTTTTTTTTCTCCACTTAGGGGGTGGGGAAGCAGCCTCATGAACTGCTAATAGAGTTTGTCAACTGGAGTTGCTTTGTTGAGTTATACATCCTGCTGTGAGGGATTCACACCATGGCAGGGTAGCAGAATGATAATCAGTACATGCTGTACATGGGCTTACTCCCTTCTGAGCTGAGTCAGGCCCACGCAGATGTGAACATAACAAGGACTTCTGTGGTGCTTATGAGAGGCTCAGTCCTGGTAATCTCAGTGAATAATCTTGTGTAGCAACAGGAGCTCTTTCTGCATGTGTGCTCTGCTCAAGTGGGGATCGTGTTCGTTGTTTGGAATAGCATCATCTTGCTTATAATCACAGCAGCTCCTGCAGCACACACTTCAAAGCTGGGGAAATGTTGACTCAAATCTGCAGTATTTTCATTTCTTGAAGCCAGTTATATGCAGGATCTGTTTTGCATAAAGGAATTGTTTTGTCTTGATAGGGAATCTGAGAGAAAATGAGTCTTCTTATTTTATCATAAGACTGCAAGTGATGGGGATTAATAATGCATTGAAAGGTTTGTAGTAGTTGATGAGTTGTATCAATTGTGATAATACATCTTTTAATTCAGTGAAATATTGAGGTTCTCTGATCCCAGGATATATAATAGGAAGTTATGTGCCCCATACTGATCACTCGTGGTCTCTGAAACCATGGTGTGCTGTCTAGTGCAAATCAAATAAAAGTAATAATAATTTTAGGGAGGGGCAAGGGAGGAATAATTGTCAACATGTAAGCATGTGCCTCTGAGTATCCAGAAAACTCTGTCTGCAATTGCTGTTTGTGTTTGAAAAAATAAACTGTGAAAGTTGTTTCGTTTTCAGTAGCTCTTTTAAATTCTGATTATTAGGGCTTGGAGAGGTGCCATGAGGCACACAAGCTGCAGCAGCACCTGACTAAGTATTTCACAAGTCTTTGTATGCCAGCAGAAACAAGCACCAGCCACCAGCAAGGGAAATGAGTTCAGATTGTCAGAGGGTTGTTTCCATGAAAATTCCTGAAGCGAGAGCAGTAACATGGTGGGTTTGATGTTGCTCTTCTATGCTTTGACCATGCATTTCTTTGGAGATGCTCTTGACTATGTAAGCCTGGTTAAGTATTTACTTTCACACAACTAATGGGATTTAAAACATCCTCTTGCAGCCCCTGGTATTTCAGGGATTGTTTATCTTGTTTCACTGTTTCTCCTTCAGGCTTTCTGCTGACAAGTGGTGTTAGCAGCTTCTTGGAGGTCAGGTCCTTGCAGGAGATGGCTTGCAATCTGCATGTGATTAAATATGAATAATCCTTTCCCTGTTCAGCAAGGTAAGCACTGCTGAGAATCCCATTGAGTCTGATGTGAATTAAGCGTGTGGTGTGGTATTTTCTTGGACAGGATGAGGTTGTGCACTGGCCTTGGTGATTGGGGAATCTGTAAGAGCCAGTGTTTGTTGTGAAGGTAATCATGGCCTCACACCACAGGGCGTACGTGTCTGCAGGCAGATGTGAAAGCCATGATGATTTGATGGAAAGGTATGAGGAGTTGCAGAGGTTAATCAGAAATCCAAATGCATTTGTTTGTTTGCCGTGTTTGAAAGAATTTATCTTATCTTTACCATTCTAATAATGCTAATCTGAACATGAGTAGCTGCTCTGCAGTTGTGACCAGACTATGACTGTTCCTTCTCTTCATATGGTAATTCCTCCCCCTCCTTTACTGCCCTGTGTTAAAGGAGGGGGGGCCTTAGACTTGGCATGAGACCACTCCATGCCTATTTTAACTCTGTTGTGAAACCACATACAGTTCTGATCTCACCTGGGGGTGAGTTTTGCAATGCAAGTATGTTTGCTTTTAACCCTGGCAGAATAAAGATGCTTCAGTTTCCCAAAGGCTTCTTCTGCCAGCAGTTCAGCCACGAAGCCAGGGCTGTGTAGCTGCAGAGTGAGCCTTTGGATGGGGCTGGCAGCTGCCAGATTGCTGAGTCTCATTAAGCAAAAACCATGTCACAAAGCACACAGAGAGCAAGTCTGGACAGGAGCACGTTTTATGCATAGCTGGAGGTGACTTCTTGCACAAAATGTTCGCTCTTTTGAGTAATGTGGCTGCACCAGGTGTAAGGGAGAGCGCAGCTCTGGAGTACAGCTCCAGTGTTCCCTGCTTTCTGCGAAATTCTGGATGGAAATGAAAACAGTATTGGTTTCTTTCCCTGCATCCTGTAAATACAGCTTTTGGACGTAAACTAGAGCAGGGCAAGTCTTCCTCTGTCTCTAGATAAAGCAAAAAAAAATCCTAGTGCCATTTGCTCAGCCCAGTCATTGAGGAGCAATAGATAATACACCCACCCCTCCCCCCCAAAAACCAACACAAACAAACAAACAAAAAAAAAACCACAAAAAAAACCCCCAAAAGCACCAACCAACCCCGTCTAAGCCCGGAGTGTCACTGCACCCAGAGCAGCCTTTTAATTTGAGAATGTTTTTGTTTCTCTTCCGCCTGCGCTGGGCGTTCACATGCGCTTCCTACCCCGGGAGTTCCTGGTCTCCTTTCCTCACTGAAACAGAAAGGATTCAAGCCAAGGGCCTGAGATGAGCAAACCCTCCCCCTTCCCTCCCCTCGGACGGTCGCCAGGCTGTGTATCCTCCCTGACCGAGGGCTTTGGGCTGGTTCGGAGCTAGTCCTGGCCTAGGCGTGTCCGGAGGTGCTGATGCTGCTCAGAAGCGGGGGCATTGCCCACGTCCCTGCGGCCGGGCCGGCATCTCTCCGTACGCACACGGAGGCGTTTCCCGTGGATTCCCGGGAGCTGAGCAGCCCCCATTCCCGCCGCAGCGAGGGCCGGGCGGGGTCACGCCGCCGTTCACCCGCCGCTCTGCCGTCGTTCACCCGCTGCCCCGCAGAGCCGCTCCCCGCGTCCCCAGGGGCCGCCCCCGCCCCGCCCCGCGAGGATGTGACGCCGCCGGGGCCGCCCCTCGCGGGCGCGGCTCTGAAATAGGGCTCGGCCGCCGCCGCCGGGCAGCCGGAGCCGCGGAGCAGCGCGGCCATGCCCGCCCCCGCCGCGCCCCGCAGCCTGGCCGCTGCCGCCGCCCCCGCCGGCAAGGCCAAGCTCACGCACCCCGGCAAGGCCATCCTGGCAGGTAAGGCGCTCCCGGGGCTCTCCTGGGGACGGGGCTCGCCCCGCCGCTGCCAGCGTGGGCATCCGGCTGGGCGGAGGCTGCCGGGCCCGCCCCGGGGCGGTGGCGCTCCCGCAGGTGCTGCTCCATCCCGGGACTGCCGCCCCTCTACCGCTGCCCGCGGAAGGCGACCCCGCTGGACCGGGGTTTCCCTTCAGCCACAGCCGGGGAGCTCCCGCAGCTGCATCCCGAGCCTGGACACTGGCTGCGGGCTCCCGCTGTCCGCGGAGCCTCCAGCGTCTTGCCAGGCTGTTTGTGCACCCGGTAGTCCGGCCGGGAAGCTGCTGGCGGGCTCAGACATGACGCGGGTCGAGAGGCACTCGGGGGTTCAGCAGGAGGGAGCGGAACTGATGGGAGAGGCTGGTGGCAGCAAGGGCCCCACATGCTCCCCCGAGGGTGTTGAGGGACAGGGCTGGAGCAGCAGCAGTCGTTTGTCCCTGCCCCAGCTGTGTCCCACAGGCTGCGCTGAAACAGCTCCTCTAAAGGCTGCTGGGTCCCTCCTTTGTGCCTGAGCATCAGTCTCTTGGATCAGGGCGTGTTTTCCCGTCCAGTTCTGACCACTTCCATGGGATCAGAACAGTAAGTGCGCCGAGGGCAGCAGTAACTGCAGAGTTAACACTCTGCCTCCTGCTTGTGGCTGTTTCGAGCTCTGAGCTGAATGGAGTCCAAGACAGTCGCAGGCTTGTTAAACTCCTTTGTAGCTGTTCATTAGCTCCCTGGTTTCTCCTGCCAGTGGCAGGACAATTCCCAGAGTGGAGATTAGCGTCTTTGTTTTGAAATGAGCCATCGTAGCCTCGACATGATTGGCATGTTTAGAGCTTTTGTGTTTTCCAGCCAATTCCCCCTCCTACGATTGTGCCTTTGTTTGTCTGTCCAACTCCCTGCTCCCCTCCAGGCTCCAGGCCCCGGTAGCGGCACCGGGGAGCAGCGGGGCCGTGCCCGCACGGGGAGCGGAGCCGCGGCCGCTCCGGCTCTGCCCCCGCCCCGCCGGGCGGCCTCCCTCGCAGCCCCGGGAGAACTGGCGGAGGTGGATGCGGCCGCTGGAGCGTGCAAAGGGTGCCGAAGCCTCCCGGTGTCACGTCTCCGGGAAGGGACTTTGCCGTCACTCGGCCGCCTGGCCAAAGGGCTGGGGCACAAGGAGGAGGCAGCCTCCAACGAGAGGGTGACTTCTCACTCAAGTGAGCCCTTCCGTGAGACCAGGCTCCTCCGGAGCTCTGTGCCCCTCTCTGCTGCCCCATCTCAAAATGGGTTGGTTTTTTTCAGGCCTCTTAACTTAAAGGCCTTTTAAATAGGATTTAATCCAATTTTAGGATGGGAAGGATAGGATGTTTCCTTTTTCCCCACCCTCCCAGTCTTTCCCAGCTTGCTGTCCATGTGCGATGAAAGCATCAGGTTGTCACTGCCTGGACCAATGTACCGGGATACTTTCATAGATCTTGTGTAGATCTGTAATCGGGATCATCAGCTTACCAGAATCAGCCTCCTGCGAGAGAGGTTGCAGCAGACTTGCAGAGGTAGAAGAAGGACTCTATTGAGATGCTGGTCTTCTCGTCACAGGCTGTAATCAGAGTAATTGGTTAATGGGCAGAAGTCCAGCCAAGCCTCTGTGGCATCTAATTGTATTAGAGAACCACAGAAATGGGAGAAAGCTGCTGTTAACTCCCTGTGCCCTGGTCTGCTCAGCCCTCCAGCCCCTGGCTGGGGGATGCAGTGCTGTTTGTGGCTGTCTCTGCTGACTTTAAGGGGTCTGCTGATGCTCTCAGAGTTTCTCATCTGACATCTGTCTGCACAACAGGGATGTATGCTCCATGTTCCGGTGAGCTGGAGGTGTTAAGATGGAACATTCCTGCTGTGCTTCATCAGCCTGTGCTGGTGGAGTTAAATAAGCCATCATCCCTCCCTGGGTGCGTATCTGCTCCCAGACCCTGTGGGGTAATTGGGATCCTCTGCCAGGGAGGCACAGCTCCCTTGGCTGCCCAGACCTCAACTGGCTGTGGTTGGCTCTTTTCTGAAGAGATGCAAGTAAAGCTCTGTCTGCCAAGAGCTCTTCTCCTTCAATTGTCGCAACAGACAAAACGCAAGGTTAAAAATTAATTTGCTAATGGGCCCTCCTTTGTCCAAGCAGCTGTTGTGTGCCAAGGCAGCCCTTCACCTTGCAGTGACAGTGCTGCTGTGGCCACGTGTGGCCTGAGCACATGAAGGCAGCTCGGGCTCTTCTGCTGGATAACAACCTGTTAGCAGGTGGGCCAGGAGCCCAGCTCTGTCTCTGGCCTCCCACAGCCAGCCTTCCTGTTTTGTGCTGTGGTTTCCAAACAGCCCACCAGACTCCTGTCCCTCCCACCAGCATCCTGAAGGGCTGGGTGCTGCTGGTCTGCTGTGCTCCCAGCACAGGGCCACACTGCAGTGGGGAACTTGAAATAAAGGCAGTTAAATGGTGAGACAGGAATGCTGGTGGCAGAGCTGGTGCCGGAGTCATCAGTCACCGCTGGGAATCCTGAGTGCTCCTTCACTGGATTTTTGGATGCCACGTTGGCAGCTCATTTTCGTGCTGTTGGGTCAGCTCAAGTCAGCCTGCAGTGTGGGCTATTTCCAGCCCAGCACAAATGATCTTTGCCTTGCACTCCTGCTCTCCTCTTGAGAACTTTGCTCATGGTTATTAGTGCTCATTTGATGAAAGGCTCTGCCTGCCCTCGCCAGAGTTAAGTACAGCCTTACTCTGTTTCTAGCCACCTTTGAAGCCTGGGGTCTGCTCCCTCCCACGGAGAAGCTCCCAGCTGCTCTCTGCATGGTGTCTCTGCTCACCCGGGGGCTGTTGCACAGTTGCCGTTTCTACCTACACCTAATCCTGCCTGGCCAGGGAGGCAGAATGCCTGGATGTGTCCTACATGGTGCTGGATTTGGAAAGAGCTCACAGGGGTTGTACCTGCTGCCCTGGTGTTGAGTATCACTGGCCAATAACAGGGATGTGCACCAGGGTCCTAGGGGGGAGCATAGGCAGGGAGAGGGTAGGACATGTAGCAGGGTTCAGCAAGGGAGCCTAGGCTCCAGAACAAAGCAGTAATTGGAGCTTCAGTTTCCTCTTCTTTGTTAATCCTTGATATTATCTTTCTTAGGAAATGCTGTACCTGCAGAGGAGAGGAGTCAGGGACTGGGTGTGAAAGCTGAGACTTGCCTTTTGCAGAGCAAGTCTCCTTCCCCAAAAGTCCTAAGTCCATCTGGATTTCCAGGGTCATTGCTCTCAGGAGAGGGTGTGAGGGAGGTTGTGCTGCTGTGAATGGCTGTGGTCCAGCACACTCCCTGGTTTTGAGATAGATACCTGGTGCTCAGCTGAGCTGGGTGGAGGCCAAGCACAGGCGGGGGGAAAGATTGGAGAGTGTGGAGGGAGCCAGTCCTGCCAGGTCTGCTGCCCCTCAGTGCATCCTCCTGGCTGTGGCTTCTCCCTGCAGTTGCCTCCTGTGGCTGTCATCTGTTTGGGGAGTGGGGCACAAGGACCATGCTAGCCTTGAGTGAGTCCCTGCCTGCCTGGGAGCCCTCATGGGCTGCAGTGGAAACCTGTAAGAGCCCCAAGGCTCCTGGTGGGAGGAGGATGTCAGCCCCAGGGCCAGGAAATCATCTTGGGGTGTCCCTTCAGTCTGAATAGATTCTGTTTGAGCTGGAGTTAACCCTGGGCTCTGAAATGTGAGTTTCTGAGATTTTCACATGCCTGATGTTCTGCTTGACATTCTGCAGGCAACCATTTTCTCTGGGTTGATGTAAATGATCGGAAGGAGTCGTCCGTCTTCCTGAGACGATGAGCACCATGAGCTGACAGCTTGGGGATGTTACAGCATCTCATGGTGCTGTGTGGTGCATGCCAATGCAGCCTCCCTGCTCCTGCTTGTGCCCTGAGGTCTCAGGTCATCTCTTGACAGCAGAGATTGTTTTTTTTGGCCATCTCTTCTCCCTCTGTGCTCCAGTGCTTGGTACAGCGGTCACTCCCCCATGCTGGGGGCTGGGAGATCAAAGCCTGTCCCCAGGGAAGTCTCAATCCTGGCAGTGGCTTCTTTGTCCAGCTATGGGGCTGTACTGGGGGAGTCATCCAACAGCCCTGGGCTCTGACATCGGCTCCCTGTTGCATGTCTTAAGAGAGTTTTTGACACTTGAAGAGTTGGTATCTGAAGTGCTGGGATGGCCAGGAGGCAGCTCATGGTGACAAACCTGGGGCCTTGAGGTGTGCAGGGCAAAGGGGAGAAGGTGACTTAGACAGGATGAAGAACCTGACAGTCCCCAAAGGTGGAATCAGCACCAAAGGCAGAGGATGCTTTAACTGTGAGCATGGGGAAATGGCTTCTGCCATTATACTCGCAGCTGAGAAGTTTAAATTGCAATAATGATTAATTGTCATATTGAGAAGTAAATGCAAAGAGTGATGAATGAGTGAGTTGTGAAAGGACAACCTGTTCAAACAGGACAGTTCCAGTAAGATTCAGGACAAATGGTTTCATCCCATCCGTAGCATTATCTGCAGGACTGTTTGCACGGGGCTGTTTACCCTCAGTGGCACAGGGTACAGAGGGGCACCTCTCATGTTTGCCATTCTGTTTCACTGGGGGTTCAGACTGTCACCAGCCTGTCTGTAGCATGCTCCCATGGCCAAACCAGCTGTGAATGTCTGCTTACTGCTGGGCATGCTGAACCCCTGTGCTCCACACTGGCCTTGCCCCTGTCAGATGGGAGGGAGACCTTCCTAACCCAGCATGGGGACAGTCACCCTCTGAGCCTGCTGACCTGTTGCATGCAGGACATGTTTTTTCCCTTCTAACCAAAACACAGTTAAACTTCTGGCAGTCTGGTCTGGGGAGGCAGCCTTCCCCATGTCAGCACTGAGTCAGACTTTTGGTGGCAGAGCTGCCCCCGTGGTGGTTTTCCTCAAGGATGTGGCTGTGGATGGGTGGTGAAGGACTGTCCGTGGCCAGAGGACGTGCCTGGGTGAGGACAGCAGTGCTGGAGCTCTGCTGAGAGCCAGCTGTCCTGCAGAGCTGCAGCCCCAGCGAGGCTCCTGCCTGCTCCTGAGCCCCCAGTTTCACAAGATGGCCCGTGGTGGGAAGTGCTGGGAGGGTGGAGCTGTCGAACCCGTTTCACCGCTGCAGGCAGGCAGGGCAGGATTGCTCCACGGCAATGGATGGGTGAAGAGCAGCCTGGATGGCTGCCAGGGGGGGTTGGTCCCTCCGTGAGGGGAGCAGGTGGCAGTCTGGGCTGCAGAGACCTGTCACAAGCTGCTGGTGGTATTTCTGCCTTCCTGGTTCATAGCAGCCTGATGGTCTTTGGTTCTTGGGTTTTTCTTCCTTATTTCCCCAGATCCAAAAGCTATATTAGCTAATTAAAAGGGCACCAAGTCCCCTTGTGAGAGTGCTGAAACTCTCAGCACTGCATGCAGGAGTTGGGCAGGATTGCACCCTCTGCCTGTAGTGGTCTGTGTCACCTGTGTCAGCTGCTCAGCTCACCCCATCCAGCTGCACCTGCTGCACGTGGGCTGGGAGCCCCCAAAATGGGGAACTCAGGGCTCAGCCTACACTGGAGCATGTTTGTTCCTTCCCACCATCCTCAGACACCCAGCTGACAGAATGGAGAAGCTCTAGGCACGGGCCCTGGGAGAGCTCTGCTGCTTTGCTTCCAGACCCTTAGGAATAATTTCCTCTGGCCTGAAAGGATCCTAACGAATCTGAAGTTAAAAGGTGCTTTTAATGTGGAAGTCAGGTGCTGATATGTCAGCATGTGAAATTACTCTTAAAATGGAGAGACTGAAATTGCTCCCCAGGTGCTCACTTCTCATCAGAGCTGCACAGAGACCTGCTGCTCCATCACTCTGCAGGAGCAGGATGCTTTTGCAGGCACAGCCACTTGCAGGAGTGGCAGAGAGGGCAGTGCCACCCCCTGCCTCCTAAAGGCTCCCAGACAGGGCAGTGGGTGTTCATTGGGGCATTTGCCTCTGGGTAGGAGTTTGCAGAGGGTGACAGTGCCAGTCCTGGCTGTGCAGCCTTGGTTTGTGTCGGTCCTGGGGCTCCGCTTGTCTTCCCCATCACAGCTGCATCCTCCTGCCTTCAGCACTGCCCTGGTCTGGAGCTGGGTCCCTGGGTCGGGGTGGCCAGAAGCTGCTCATGGACAGTGTGTGGAGCTGAACCTGTGTGTGCTGATGCCATCACATGTTGTGTGAGCGTTGCAGGGGCAGCACCCTCCCACTGTCCCCAAAAAACCCTCTTTTCCCTTCTGCCAGCTCTCCCCAGCCGTGCCCAAGGCTGCAGGTGTGTCCTCAAAGCACGGCCTCCCCGGGCCTCTCTGCCGGGGAAAGCTAAACTTCTACTATAAAATTCTGCCAGGGTGTTTTTCCCTTCTCTCCCTCCCTGCTGAGCCTGCAACGTCAGGATAGCTGGCAGCTGGAGCCCTTGCAGGCTTGCTGCAGGCAGGGAGCCATTCCTGGTGCAGGGAGAGGGATCCCCCCTCCGGGGGCACCTTCCCTGGGGCCGGGCAGAGCGACCTTCCCTGAAGGACGTTCCCTGTGCTCCTGCATCCAGCCAGCAGCCAGAGCCTTGGCCCGGCATCTCAGCTGCCCCGAGTGCTCTTTCACCTCCTGAATGCTGCTGTTCCTGCTGACTCCGTGGTGTTGCAAGAGCTGGAGCTGCTGTGTAAAGTCCGGGTAAACAGGTTGCAAAGTCCCTGCAGCTCTGGAGAGGAAGGGGATTGGACAAAGCTGCTGCTCGTGGGCAGTGGGGTGATTTATTTGCATAGAATGAGGTGTCTGCTGGGGTAAAACTGTATGGAGAGGAGATTACAGCAGAGCAGGACCTCTGATGGGTCTTGCTTCCAGGGGGCTGCAGGGCAGGTGGCCTGTGCCACCCTCTCTCTCTGTGGCCAAAAGAAAATGGAATAAAATTGCCACAAGTCATGGAGTGTGTCCCGAGTCCCTGCTCTCTGTGCACCTTCCCATGGGACTTTAGGCCAGAACAACACTGGGGAACAGGGAGGGGACCTGGCAGCTCGAGTGCCCTGTTCCTTCATCCTTGGCTCATTGCAGCCTCATTGCCCCAGAGACTGCCAGTTCCCAGGAACAGTGTGCTTTGCTGGGCTCCTGGGAATGGCTTTGCCCGTGGGATGCTGAGCAGAGCCTCTGCCTCCCCTGCATGCAAGTGTGACCACTGAGGCTGTAGCAGGCTGCAGGAGGTGCAGCATCTCTCCCTGTAGCATTTGGTGTGGCTGCCATGAGCTGAGGTTCTGGTTGTCCCTGGATTGCTGCTTGTCCTGGGTGCTTCCCTGCTCTGCTGGGGGAGGAGCTGGTGCTGGGGGACCGAGAGAGAACAAATATTTATGGTGCTTTAAACATCCAGCACTTCAACTCTGCAGTGTGGGAGGGAGGGAAGTGGCCTTGGCAGCACTCGGGGTGTTTGTGTGGCTGTGGTGGCGCAAGGCTGGTGGCGCCGTGGTGTGTGACGGAGTGGAGAGGGGCCAGCTGGTGCTCAGCTTTTTGGGGACTGGACCCAGCTGGAGCACATTGCTCCTCATTGATCTGCTCTCTGGGGCCTGCCAGCTGCTCCTGCAGGAGCTGTTTGTCTTTGCAGGAGAAATCAGTGTTCAGCCAGCCCCCTGCCATGGGACCAGCAGTGTCTGCCTCTCTGACAGACGTGCCAAGGGCAGGAGAGGGCTGAGGGGGCAGCAGGGGTGTGCTGGGGACCCTGGGGATGGTGGCTGTCCTCCTGTGCTGCCCCAGGGGAGCTGCTGGCTGGCTGTGGTGCTGTGGGCTGGCTCTGTGTTTCCTGCCGTGCCCCCAGAGCAGCGGGTGCATGGAGGCGTCAGGGCTGGCAGTGGTCACCCAGCACCGCCTCCTGAGGGGAGCCTGCCTGGGCTGGGCTGGGCTGGGCAGCTCCAGCCCCCTGAGAACACAGTGGGGAAGAAACAAGGAGCCTTTGTTTGCTGTGGCAGAGCTGGGCTGGCCTCACGCCCCATCCCCAGGGGCCGGGATGCGGCCCAGCTGGGCTGGCGTGTCCTTCCTCGGGCACTCAGTGCCACGGTGTCCCCATCCCTGCCGTGCCTGTGGGAGGAGTGGGATGCTCTGTGAGCAGAGCTGAGCTTTGCCTTGCCCCAGCTGTGTTGAGGCTGGCCTGGCTTCTTGGCTCCCTGGGTAAGAAGTGCAGCCTGGTGCTTTTTGTGCTTGGGGGGAAAACCAGCATAAGGCTGTTTAAAGATGTGTAGCTGCTCTGCTGCTGGGGACAGGGCTGAGAGGAGGCAGCAGTGCTCCTGAGGATGCCAGTTGCCAGTGGCACAGACAGAGGGGAGCTGGCAACACCAGAGAGATCTCTTGCATGTGTGAGGACCATGCAGAAGAAATATGACTTTGTGAGAAAGTCTGCTGGTCCAAGGAGTTGGTGCTGCTTGCTGTTGTCACAGGGAGCAGCCATGGGCTGTGGTGTCCCCTATCAGCATCCCTTCATGGGGGTACTTTGGGGGGCTGCTGATAAGCAGAACTGTGACACGTGGCACCAGCCTGTGCTTCACTGCAGAGCAGGATAACAACCACTGCACCCAGTCCCAGCCACTCCTGCAGAGGCAGTGTGTTCCCTGCTGGGGTGTCCCCTGGGCCCTGATGGGCCCCAAGCCTGGCAGTGGGGGCACAGGCCTGCTGAGTCACACCAAGGACATGGCCAGGCTGGAGGAACCACTGGAGGCTGTACAGGAGACTGGGAGCCCCAGCTAGGAGCTGACCACACACTGCACCCCAGCCTGTGGGCTGGAGCGGGGTTCACCTTCCCTGGGCAAAGAGCAGGGAGATCCTCAGGATGGTGCTGACCCCAGTGGCAGCGCCCTGTGCCCTGTCCTGGGCGGAGCAGGGTTGGTCCTGTGAGACCTGAGGGAGTGCTCAGCCCTGTGCTTCCTCCTGGTGCCCTGTGAGACCTGAGGGAGCTCAGGGTTGGCCCTGTGAGACCTGAGGGAGTGCTCAGCCCTGTGCTTCCTCCTGGTGCCCTGTGAGACCTGAGGGAGCTCAGCCCCGTGGTTCCCCCCAGTGCTGCCGGCACAAAGGGCTCCTGCTGCTCGGTGGGACCTGGCCACACTTTGATGCTCTGTGATCCATCGTGGCCGGATGGGCCGAGCCCAGCTCCCCCAGCACAGCTGGGTCCAGCTGCAATGGCTCCAGCCATGCTGAGGGGAGCCCCAGAGCTGAGAGCCAGCATCCCTTGCTGCCCAGGCCATCAGGAAAGGCTGCAGCCATTGTAATCAGTGCCCAGCAGCCACCACTGTGGGAGCCCAGGGCAGCCAGACAGGCTTGATGATAATTGTGCTTCCTGCCAGCACAGCCAGGTCTGCAAATGAGCTCCTGCTGGTGTGGGCAGTGGTGCTGTGCCTGCCTCAGCACCGCTGGGTTTGTACATCCCAGTGCTGGCAGCTCACCTGGAGGTGCAAGGCTCCAGAGAGGGAGAGGTGCCTTTGAGGGGCAGCACACCAAATAGGCAGCCATGGGTGTGGTGTTTTGCCCTGCTTTCCCACCCCTTTGCCCAGTGTCCTTGACAGCTCTTGCCATGGCAGGGCAATGATGCCCATTCAAGGCACCAGGTTGGCACAGGGCCCTGCTGCTGCGTGCAGTCCTCAGGGTTTTGGTGAGGACAGGGATATCGTGTCCCAGCCCAGACCTGGCTGCCAGAGGTGCCAGGCTCAGCTGTCATGGAGCTGGGAGCAACCATGTGGCCGTGAATGGGCACAATGCTGCTCCTGCCTCAGTGTCCCTTCCTCTCCCATGCAGGTGGCCTGGCTGGAGGGATCGAGATCTGCATCACATTCCCCACCGAGTATGTGAAGACGCAGCTGCAGCTGGACGAGAAGGCAAACCCTCCCCGCTACAAGGGCATTGGTGAGCAGCCCCTCTCTGGGTTTGGGGCTCCTGGGGAGCCTGGCTGGTGCTGGAGGTGTGGCAGGGTGGTGCTGGGTTGTCCTCGGTGTGGTGGTGACAGCGGCACCGATGTGCTCTGCCGCAGGGGACTGTGTGAAGCAGACTGTCCGTGACCATGGTGTCCGGGGGCTCTACCGGGGGCTCAGCTCGCTGTTGTACGGCTCCATCCCCAAGGCTGCTGTCAGGTACGTGCCCCCATGGCAAGGGGTGAGTGGGGGGGGACCCCCAACAGCAGCAAACAAGGGGGTGGCTTTGCCCTTGGTGTCTCCGTTGGTGTTTTACCAAAGCCATGTGGTCTCCCAGGCAGGGAGGGTCCTCTCAGAGGGTGTGCAGCTGCTCCTGGACCCAGAGCAGGGGGGTGCAGACTCCTGTCTGGGTGCCCAGGGGTTGGCACAGTGGCTCCTTTGCAGGTTCGGGATGTTTGAGTTCCTCAGCAACCGGATGAGAGACGAGCAGGGGCGGCTGGACAGCACACGGGGCTTCATCTGCGGGCTGGGGGCTGGCATGGCTGAGGCTGTGGCCGTGGTCTGCCCCATGGAGACTGTGAAGGTGGGTGTCTGTGCCTGCCACTGTCCCCTGCCTTGGCACCCCTCGCTGGGCTGGGCTGGGAGGGGACAAAACCCAGGGATGCCCTCCTTCTGGGGACCCGAGGGCTGTGTGCGTTTGCCCAAGACAGTTTTGTAGGGGCGGGTCTGATGCTGGAAAGCCCTGTGGAGATCAAGTCAGGTGGCCCTGGCCCCTTCTCCACTCCAGGGAGGAGCCCCCCACCCAGGAACCATCTTGTCACCCATTTTATGAGTGTAAGGCCCACATGGCTGCTTGCAGGAGCAGTTTCCCATGTTTTCCTCTGCAAAATGCACTGATGGCCACGGGCACTGCCTTCCCTGTGATCTCTCCCAGAGATGTATGGGTTGGCTCTGGTCTTGGGACTGTTCCTGGAACAAGGCAGGAGGTGGCTGCCAGCCCGTGAGGCCATCACTTCTGCATTACCTCAGCCAGGACAAGCACATCATCTCCTTGTAGGTGAAGTTTATCCATGACCAGAGCTCTCCCAACCCCAAATACCGTGGTTTCTTCCATGGCGTCCGGGAGATCGTTCGGGAACAGGGTGAGTCCCAGGAAAGTGGCACCCTGACTCCCTGAGTACTGCCATGCTGTGGGGACAGGGTGGGAGGTGGTGGATGGGCACAGGCTGGGACAGGTGGCTTGGGGAGAATTTTCTCTGCCACTTGAGGCTGGTCTCCTCTCCAACACCCTCTCCTTGCAGGACTGAAGGGGACCTACCAGGGCCTAACTGCAACCGTCCTCAAGCAAGGATCAAACCAGGCCATCCGCTTCTTTGTCATGACCTCCCTCAGGAACTGGTACAAAGGTATGGTGCCCTTGGCCCCCCAGGCCACCCTGGCTGTGCCTCTGGCTCCCCAGCCACCCCTGGGAGCTGGGATGGTCTTACCTTCCACACACCTCCTATTTCTCATGGCTCAGTCACCTGGAATGGAGGAAAATGAATACTGGGGTGGGGTGGCACCAGCTTGTGGGGCTGATGGGTCCTAGTGCTGGAGCATCACTTTCACACCCACCCTGAGCCCCACAGTGTGGTGTGGGCTCTGTGGGGCAGGTGCTGCTGGACAGTCCCCAGCTCAGCACTGCCTCCTGACCACAAGCAGCCAGACCTGGGACCTTCCTTCCATGCTCCCTCAGGAATGTACGTGGGAATCCCACCACTGCTCTGCCCTGACCCTCTCTTCCTTCCTAGGGGACAATCCCAACAAGGCCATTAACCCCTTCATAACAGGGGTGTTTGGAGCCATTGCTGGAGCTGCCAGTGTCTTTGGCAACACTCCCTTGGATGTAGTGAAGACCAGGATGCAGGTACAGTGCCAGGGCCTGGTGTGGGACTGCTCTGCCTGCAGCAGGCTGGGGGCACCCCCTGCCTGGGAGCTGTTTGCTGCAGTCCCTGGGGCAGGCACACAGTGCCATGAGATTTGGTTTGGGAGATGTCTGGGATTGCTCCTGAGCCATGGGGAGAGTTTGCACCGAGGTGAGGACATCCCTGTGGGGACTGATGTCCTGCAGCAGTGGAGAGAGATCAATTCCTCATGGCACACCTCTGCCTCTCCCCAGAAATCCCCCGGATGCACCCCTGGCTCTGGCCTCTGATCCTGCTTTTCCCTTCCCACAGGGGCTGGAAGCGCACAAGTACAAGAACACCTGGGACTGCGCCTACCAGATCATGAAACACGAAGGGCCCCTGGCGTAAGCTCTGCACGGGGGGTGGCTGGTGGGGAGGATGGGTAGGGAAGGGGCTGTGAGGGGACCCAGCCCCACGGCGCCCCTCTCTATTCCTGGCAGGTTTTACAAGGGTACAGTGCCTCGCTTGGGCCGTGTGTGTCTTGACGTGGCCATCGTCTTCATCATCTACGATGAGGTGGTCAAACTCCTTGACAAGGTGTGGAAAACGGACTGAGGGGCCGGGCCAGGCAGCGCCCACTTCCTGTGCCCCGCAGGGCTTCAGCTGGAGAGCAGAGACCAAACCCACACCCACCTGAGGCACTGCTGGGGCCAGGTCTGCCCTGCACACCCCAAACCTGGCCACCTTTATCTTTAGGAACAGGCTCTGGAGCAGGTTAAATTACTAGTTGTGTGCTGAAAGGAGCAGGGAGGGAGCTGCATCCCACCATCCCAACCCCTAGCATCCCTGTCATGCCCACCCCAATCTCCTGGTGACACTTTCCCCCAGCCCCACATGAGCTATGTGTACTGGTTAACCAGACTGAGATGTCCCCTTAACAGTGGCCTTGGGGCTCCCAGCAGCCAGGAACTCCTGACTGCCTCAGGAGCAGCTCTTTTGGGGGTGCTGAGAGCCCCCTCAAGCCATGTGGGTGCAATGCCAAACTGTACATCACAAGCTGACAATGGGGCTGATATCATGGCAGGGTCACAGCTGCTCTTGGAGGGGGCCCAGCAGCCCTGCACCCCCTGGGATGGGAGAGCAGTGACCCCAAGCTCCCTCCTCCCTCCCTGCCAGCACCAAGACCACCGGTGTGCAACATCCCATCCCATCCCATCCCGGGGATCCTGCTCAGCCCCGGGCTGCTGAGCAGCAGTTGCCCAAAATTGCACATGCACCAGGCCTTTAGTTCTGCTCACTGTGGGCTGGGCTTGGGGTGAGCCGGGTGCCCCCTCAGCTGCCGTTTACAGCCGAGCCGTGCGTGCGAGCCGGGGCAGGAGGTGCAGCCCCAGCCGCAGCCTTGGCCCCTCGGCCAGGGGTGCAAACCCCTTTCTTCTGCCACATTCCCCGCATCCGCCCTCCCGCCGCGTTCTGTGGTGCCGTAGGTGATCCCGTAGCTTTTGGAGCTTTAGAGCTTCACGCTGACTCACTAACACCCATGGCCGTGGGGCTGGAGCCCTGCCCTGCCCGTGCCAGGCTGGCCCCACTGGATTTGTGCCAAATTTCTCCCTGAGGGAGCTGGGGGTGCAAGAGCCAGGGCTCAACCCATCCCTCCGCCCCCTTGTAGCCAGCGATGAGCTCAGCCTTAACACTGGAGGGTGAAGGAGGAAAGCCTGGGCACGGTTTACCTGCGGCTTTTGGCTCTGAAGCCAGTGAGGGTTGCATTAGTTTTTTTTTTTTTTATTGTTATTCTGTTTTACATTCGCAGTTTGAATAAAATCAGTCTGGCTTTATCGGCTGCGTTGGCGTCCGGGCTGTGCTGAATGGGCAGCGAGTGGGGGACGGGGCTCTCCTTCATGCCAAGATGGTGCTCCTGGGGGAGCATCAGCTCCAGCCCAGCGGTGCCCAGTCACAGATGCTCCCAGGCAGGGTTGTGTTGTCCCGTTCACGGTGCTGTATTAATAATCCTGGTTAATTGTATGAAGTCCTTGCCCTGCCATGGAGCCGAGGGGCGGTGGAGCAGAAGGGAACGGGCTTTGTCCCCCCGCCCAGCCCGGGGGCGGTGCGGCAGGGCCGAGCTCCCACCCGCGCAGCCCTCGCTCCTGAGCCAGTGTCGGCTGGAGCGGGGCAGAGCCCTCGTCCCGCGGGGCTCGCAGGCTGCCGGGGCCATGCGGGGCCCGCTGCTCTGGGCGGGCTGGCTGCTGGCCACCGGCTGCCTGCTGGGAGCCACGGGCAGCTGCCGGCACCGCTGCTGCCCCGGCAGGAACAACGCGTGCTGGGCCCCCGGCGCCCGCCGGGCTCGCTGCTACTGCGACTCGTACTGCCAGCGGACCGGAGACTGCTGCCAGGACTACCCCACCTCGTGCCGCCGTGCCGGTGAGTGCCCAAGGGGATGGATGGCACCGGCCCGACCGCGGCTGGGGACACCGGCCTGTGCTGCCGTGCTCGGCAAGTGTTTGCTGGTACCTGGTAGCCCCGTACTCTGAGTGATAACGGGATGTGTGTGGGAATGCTGGCTGCGCTGGATTTGTAGCAATGTCCCAGTTGTCCCCTTTTTGCCGCGCTGAATGTCTGTCCCCAGTGCAATGAAAGAGCTCGAAGGAGTGGCCTCTGCTCTGCAGCTGATGGTAGCGCTGTCTCTGCAAGCCTGAGTGGTCAGTGTGGGACCCAGCAGGACAAACCCCGGTGTCACCTCTGCTACTGTCACAAGCAGCGCCTTGCACGGGGACGAGGGAACGGGGGGCTGCACTGAGGGTGCCAAATATGGCTTGGGGAGTGCAGAACCAGCTTGCCCGGGGGACCCAAATCTGGGTAGGCAGGCTCCGGCCACGGCCCCCTGGACAATTGCAGCAGTCAGCCCTTCCTAATCTCCGCGGAGATTAGCAGGGTCCCAGCTCAGCGCGATGCACACAGCGATAAAGTCCCGCAGAAGCAGCTCACAAAGCCCTGCACCGGCAGGGGTCAGGGGAGAGGGGCTGCTGGCCCTTGTACTTCTTCCCCTCTCCCCATCCCCTGTGCTGCATCTCCCCTGCTCTGCTCTTTCCGTTGTTCATGACACTGAAACTCTTTGTTTTGTCTCTCCTCGGTCCCTGGCAGCGGTGGGCTGTGCCGTGGGGCCCTGGGGGCCGTGGAGCGGGTGCAGCTCCCCGTGCGGGGCTGGCAGCAGGGCCCGCAGCCGCCAGGTCACGGTGCCGCCCCGGCACGGCGGGGATCCCTGTCCGGACCTCAAGCAGCGCCGCGGCTGCCTGGGGCAGCACCCGACCTGCGGCACGGCCCAAGGTAACGGGGTGCCTGCTGCCCTCCTGCTGCTGTCCCCGAGCGCTGCCGCCCCGGGGCGTCTTTAATCACCCCCCTGCCCCTCACAGCTGCTCTTGTGCCAGAGGTAGCCAAGATTTTCCCCAACTCCTTCAGCCAGGACTTCAGAGATCCCTGGCGAAGAGCTGGGCTGCCACCGCCGGAGGAGCCCTCTGGGTACGTGTGGGGTCGGGGCCCCTCTGTAATCCCCGTCCCCTAAGCCGGGACCCCTCCTGCACCCTCTGCAGCCATGGCCTCTTTGCACCTCCAGACCCAGGGCCTTTTTGCTTCCCCCAGCCACTGCTTTTCTCTCTGCCCCAAACCACGGCCCCGTTGCACCCCCATACAAAACCATTGCCCTCTGCACGCCCCACAGAACCACCATCCTTCCCGCCCTCCAAACCCGGATCCCTCTGTACCCCCCAGAGCCATCACCCTTCCCACCTCCCCAACCGAGCCCCCTCTGCCACCCCCCAAACCCACATCCTCTTTATACCCCAATCCATCAAGAACCCACCCCAATCTCTGCCCTACCTCCCGACCACCATTTTCCCTCTTTTCTCCTCCCCAGCTCCCCCCTGCCCAGCTCCTGCGGCTTTTTCCGCCTGACCCAGGTGGGGCTCCCGTGCCGCGGGCGCGCCTGGAGCCGCCGGCTGCAGCGGGACAGGCAGGTCTGTGTGGAATGCCGGGGCAATCTGCCCCACCGCCGTCCCCACTGCACCGGACACGGCCTGCAGGGAGCCAGGTATGTGCTAATCTGTGCCTCCCCACCGTGGGATCTCTCCTGGAACATCTCTCCCTGTCTCTAAGGCATTATCCCTTTATATTCTAATTATAATATTTGTACAGAAGGCTGTAATTATGTTAAAATATGCCACAATGTTATAGTATACCATTATATTACTAAATGAATCAATAATATGTCCTATAAACAGAGATTATAATATAAAATTAAACATATTTAAATAGAATATCTCTGTTAGAAGGGACAGACAATGATAATCTAGACCAACTGCCGTAATTATATATGTAATATAAACCCATATATAAAACTATATTTGATTTTTTAAATTTGGATTTATTAATGGCACACCCTAGTTCTGACTGCTTTTCCCTTCCAGGACATTTTGGGTGGCTGCTTCTGTGGTGGGGTGCCAGGGCTCATGGGTGCAGGAGGGCCTGCAGGAGGGCTGTGTCTGCTCCCCCCCAGCTCTCATCTTTGTGTAGGGAAGGTGAGCTGACCCTCCCCATGGCACCACTCCTTGCTGGGGAGGTGAGGGATTAAATAAAAATGTGCTCTGTTTCATAATTTCACCTTCCTGCAGGTTTGCTGTTCACCCTCAGTGCCAGCTCCCTCTGTTTTCCATTAAATATTTTGCTGAAGAATGGAAAAACCCTTCTTATAAAGACTAAAAATGAGGGAATTGCTGAAGTGTGGTGATAAATGGTAGAAGAACAGCATGATGAGGTAAAGTCTGGGTGAGAAGACAATGTGGCAGTGACATGGTGTGATGATGTCACACTCAGCCATGACATCATACTTTACAAGCTGCAACTGGCAAGCAATGTGAGGATGGAGGCAGCATCCATCCTTTGTCTGAGCTCACTCACTGCAGTCTCAGGTGAGCCATGCAGGACAGTTCAGCCCTGCTGGGCTTTGCAGAATTAAACAGACACCCAAAGTCTGCACACAGGCGATGGTGCCGGTGCCCAGTTCCAGCCATGGGGCTCAGCAGCCCCCACTGGAAGGAGTGAGGCTGGGCTGGGTGCTGCTGCTGCCCTTCCCCACTCCTCACCCAGCACAACACGACCTTGCTGGTGGGGTCCCTGCTCCAGCTCTGGGTGGTGCCACCACAGCCTGTGGTAGGAGCATGTGCCATGCTAGGGCTGGATCCTGCTCCACTGCAGCCACAGGCTGTTGTCTGTTTGCTGCCCCAGGACATGTCTGGCTCCTGCAGCCTGTTCTCACACCACCCTCCTGGGCAGGGGAATTAAAAGGCTTCAACACTGGGAATGTTCTTGGCCTCTTTATTTGGGATAAAAGCCCAGGTCGGCCAAAGACCAAAATGCTGGTTAAAAAAACAGGTGGTGGGAGTTGAGCATGAGGGGGTGTGAGAGTTCTGGAGCACAGGTCCCCTCCTGCCAGCCAGAGCTGAGGGCAAGGAAGCCATGGACATGGGCCAAGGCAATGCTGTACTGGAGTCCTCAGCTGCAGAGTTAGAAACTGGGAACAAAAGCGAGTGTGTCCCACACTGTGAGTGGGGTTCCCCTGAGTTACACCACCAAACCTGCAGGCCTGGCTGCTGGTCAGAGAGAGCATCCAGGAAATAGAGGGAGATGGCTGCAGGATTTTGTGTCACACTGCTGCATGCCTGGAGCTGTCAGTCCCCGACAGTGGTCCCAGCTCTCCTGGTGCATTGTCCTGCCTTGGCACAGGAGCCAGCCCATGCTGCACCAGCAGCCCCTGTACCAGCTCCAGCTCCTGCTCCAACTCCTGGGAGCCACAGCCCAGGCCTGGCATGGCGGTGGCACCTTCCCCCAGCACCCGCAGCACCTGTGCCACCAGCTGGGCCCTCACCAGCAGCACGGCCAGGGCTGTGTGGAGTTTGGCACAGCCCAGCGCCTTCATCCCCCAGCGGGCAGCAGGACCTGTGCGAGAGCAGGGAAGGAGCTGTGAGTGTGGCAGGGTGCCCCTGGGCAGAGCTGGCCTGGGGAACAAGGACACCGCTTGCTTGTCCCAGGTACTCCATGCTCGCCATACCTTGGCTCCAGCAGTGTCTGCAGTACTGCAGGTCCCTCAGCACACCGAGGCCTGTGGCTTCCAGCCACTGCAGAGCTGAGGCATGGACTGGGCTGCCAGTGGGAGCCTTCTCCAGGAGCTGCACCAGGACAGGGAGCAGCTGCTGTGCCAGGACAGCTGGCTCTGCAAAAACGTTGGGTTCATCCTCCTTGTACAGGCTGACAGCTCTAGGGGGAAAGCAGAGGTGTGAGTGAAGCCAAGAGCTGGCCCCATGGTACCCCAGACTCCCTCGTACCAGTCCACAGCTCCAGCAACTCACTTGTTGGCCTCCAGCTCCTCCACAACACTCCTGACATCTAAGACAGGGATGTGTTGAAGTAGTGAGTTGAAGGTCTCAGGGTGCTCCCTGAACTCTCCCAGAAGGAGCTCCAGGAGGCTCTGGAGCCCCACATTGTCCTGCACAAAGATGCAGCCATCTTGGAGCAGCTCCCCCGGGCTCTGCCGCAGGAGGCTGGCGAATCCTGAGGCCTCATGCCGAACCTCCCGCTCCTCATCTTGCAGAAGGTGAATGGCCACGTTTATCAGCCTGAGAAAAGGGAAGAGAAGGAAAGGGAAGCATACTGCATGCCCCAAAGCATCCCAGTCTGCTTGGAGGGGAGGATGAGACCTCAGAAGAATGCTTCTCTGAGGGACTTTTTCCCTGGACTGTGAAAGACACAGCCACCACCCAAGAGCTTGGGAGGGTAGGGGCTGTGCTGGGGATTGAGGACTCAGCAATGCCATCTGGTGCTCATAATGGACTGGCTGCTTGTACTAAAATGCCACCCACAGGTCTTTTTGTAGGCTGTGACCTCTTGAGTGCCACTGATTTTTGAATGAGGGGGGTTTTCTTCAACACCCTTGAGTTTTTGCAGGGGACACCTTTTGCAGAGTCCATCAACCTGCAGCAGGCTGGGGCTGGGGCTCCAGGGAGCAGTGCTGCAAGCACAGCCACCCCCAGAGATGGGCTCAGTGACCTACCTCAGAGCCACGGGGACGAGCGAGGGACGGGCAGCACACAGGGATGGCTGCAGCACGCTGGGCCCTGCCAGCTGCAGGGAGCGGGCGGCCGCCAGCCGCAGCAGCTCGGAGCAGGCGGAGCGGCTGCACTCCTCCAGGGCCGCACACCAGCGCTCCACCAGTGCAGTGTCCTCGTCCCCACACCTGCCGAGACCAGGGAAGGGGAGCGAATTCAAGCACACCTTGCTGCTCCAAAGGTCACCGGCTGGCCTGAGATTGCAGGAGCCAGGTGCAATGCTGTGATTTATGGGAGAGAAGTCAGGGCTCTGTTTCTAGTAAGGACTAAGGAAGAATCTGCTGGAAGAGTTGGGCAGTTCCCCAGCAGCAGCAAGGACCTACTGGTGGGCAAGCAGCAGGCTGGCAGCACACAGTGCCTGGAAGAGGAGATCAGGACCAGGACACTCAGCCTCCACCATGTGCAGCAGCATCTCCAGGCATGATCTTGAGGAGCCCTGGAGCTTACTGGAAGCTTCCTGGGACCATGATGAGGGATCTCTGTAAAGATGCAGCACAGCCTCAAGGTACAATCTCAGGAACTCTTTGTCCCTTCTCTCTTGCAGCACCGACTGCAAGCTCTCCTAGTTGACAATGGGAAAGAAGGTACATGGTTAGTGGTCCTAGCACTGCAGGACCAGGCAAACGCACTGCACCCATGCACCCTCAGCCTGGGGAGCACCAAGCTTTCAGCAATGGGATCTCAGGGGTCCCATCTGCATGGTGCACTGGGCCCCCCCTGCTTTACTTGGTGACTTTTGAGCCCCATCATACCAGCAATGTCAGCCCAAGAGCGTTCTCCACCTCCTTGCACGGTCCTCCCTCCCCAGCAATCACCCAGCTCAGGATGGCAAGCTGGATGTCGGGGTTGGGCTGCTGGAGGAGTGAGCAGACAGCAGCAACGCGCTCGCTGTCCGCCAGCCGGGCTGCCTCGCTGCACATGAAGTGGGCCATGGTTTGGTGGAGGATGGCTGAGCCCACCTGCAGGGAAAACAGGATTCCCCTTCGAGTGCTCAGCCTGGAGCGATGGCTCCCCCTGCCCAGGCTCACTGCCAGTCAGGCATGGCCATGTGCAGTACCTGTGGCTCGGCACAGCCTGACTTTCCCCCCTGCAGGAGGCCGCCCAGCTCGGCGCTGATGGTGCCATGGATGTACTGGGCGAAGCCAGGGCTGAAGGATGTGGGCAGGAGGGAGAGGAGCTGGAGGAAGGCAGCGCGGACGAGGGGGCAGCGCTGGGCAGGGGTGAGCAGCCAGCCCCGCGCCTCCAGCTGCAGAGCCACGGGGTGCAGCGCCTCAGCCGACAGCCTGCAGGGAGACACAGCCTCACCAGGGGGCAAGCGCTGAGATGGGCACTCCTGTGGCCAAAGGGCTGTGTTTGGCACAGGGTGAGCCCAGCTGGGGAGGCAGCATGGAACACTCACCCCCCGGTGCCCGTGGCACAGCCCAGCAGTGCCTGCATCTGCAGCAGGTGCCCGTGGACAGCGTTGTGCGAGCGGATCTGCCCGGGCGCTGCAGGGAGCTGCCGGGCCAGCTGCAGGAGGAGCCTGCAGCGCTGGGGAGGGGCCACAACGGGCACCAGAGCCTTGGCAGCCATCGCTCGTACGGCGTAGATGGGGCTCTCTGCCAGCCCCAGCAGTGGCTCCAGGAAGGGAGCAGAGGGACTGTGGAGCAAAAAGGGCACCACGTGGTGATGCTCTGGATGCAGTAAAGTCTCACAAGAGCCAGGGTCAGCCTCAGCACCAGAAGGGCTGGAGCCCTTCTGACTGCAGGAGCCCTGGGCTGAGGCACAGCATCCCCAATGCCCCCATACCTGCCGGCAATGTCAGCGCCAGGCTGCAGCTGGGCCAAGAGGGTGAGGATGGCATGGAGTGCAGGGTGCAGGCGGGGCCTCCCTGATGTGGGTGCTGTGGCCACCTTGAGCTCTCCAAGCAGCACAGCGCCCAGCTCTGGGTGCTGCCCGAGGAAGGCGTGCAGGCTCAGCCCCTCTGATGGGCAGCTATCCCTGTGGCTCCACGGCTGTCCCAGCAGCCGGGATGTGAGGGCACCTGCAGGGACAGAGAAGGCAGTGTCAGGTCCCATCCAACCCTGCCAAGCCCCTGCACTTCACTGCACACAGGCTCCGAGCCCTGGGGGCTGTGGGGTCTCTGTCAGTACTCACTGAAGAGCTGGATGGCCGCGTTCCTCATGGCCCAGCAGGGCGAGCCCAGGCCGCGCAGTGCCAGGGCCATCATGGGTGTGGCGTGGCACAGCACTGCCCCGCCCAGCCCCGCCCCGCGGACCAGCGTCTGCAGCACGTGGAGGGCACACACCTGGGGAGAGCACAGGGGCTCAGGGGCACCGTGTCACAAGGGGGCTCATGCTACCATGTCAGGGGAATGGGGAGGAAAAGACAGGGGAGCCAAAAGGCCATCAGCTCCCAGGCTGCCAGGCTGGACTGCATGACCAGGGCTGGGGGTTTTTGCTCACTCTGAGTTCTCAGGGTCCCACACTGGGTACGTGGCACAGCTCAGGGGACCCAGCACAGGTCACCCTGTCCCCAGAGGGGCTCCAGCAGCCAGGAACACCACACTGACCTGTGGGAGGTCGAGGGTCTGGTCCCAGTCCTGTGGCAGTGCCATGGCAGCCAAGCTCAGCAGGGTCTGAATGCAGCGGGTCAGGAGGGGCCGTGCCTGCGCCGGGGCCTCCCCGCTGACGATGCACAGGAAGAGCATGGGGAAGCCGGCAGCACGGCGCGTGATCGAGCTGCTCCGGGGCCCACCCAGGGCCTCCAAGCCCTGACAGAGAAACAAGATCCACCTGAGGTGTGGCTGGAAACCTGCAGCTGCCCTGCCAGGAGGGCACCAGCATCTCAGCTGCCAGGAGGGTGCTTGTCCCAGGGAGGGCAGAAATGCCTCTGGTGCTCCCTGGGGAAACAAGAGGCACAATGAACACTGTACCTGCTCCAGCACGGCCCGTGGGATGGCCTGCAGCTCCGGATCTGGGTGGTTCAGCAGTGCGGCACAGAATTTGGTGAAGCCCATGCTGCAGCCCTCCACTGCTCCCTGGGACAGAGCAGTGTCAGGACAAGCACTCCAAAGGCTGCACCCACGAGACCCCCATGCCCCCAGACAACTCTTTGAAGGGGAAGAGCAAGTGAGAAGACCTTATGGTGTGGGATGTGATAGGGTCTGGCACTGGGATCCCAGCCAGGGGACTTCCAGCCATCCCCATGTCCTGTCCCCAAGCAGAACCTGCCCCACTGCACTCACCCTCCCTCCCCCCAGCATGCCAGGGCAGGGACAGGGCTGCAGGGATGGCCAAGGGCCCAGATCTGCCTTTACCCAGTGCCGGCATCGCAGCAGGATCTCCTGGAACACCCTGGTGGCCATCTGCAGGGTGGGGAGGGACAGCAGGGGCCCCACTTCAGCAGGCAGTGCTGGGGATAGCAGCAGCTCAGCCAGGCCCCCCAGGAGCAGCCCAATCTCCTGGGAAGAAGAGGAAGGTCAGCAAGTCTGGCAGGGAGGAAGAGAAGCTGGGATGGGTGGCGGCAGGGCTGTGCCACAGCAGGGGACTGTCACTGTCTGGGAAGAAGCTGGGCTCCATAAGGGCAGGGAGGGGGCTGCTTTTGGGAGCCTGCTAGCTGCATCCTTCCTGGAAGGGGGTGAGGACATCTGTGAGAGCACTGAAGTAAGGACAGAAATTCTCCCCTGTTCATCTCCAGGGAATGCCCCAGGGGAAGGTGAAGCTGGGGAAGGCTGGATGATGGGTGCCATGCTGGGCTGTCCCTGTCCCAGTGACATGAGGAGGAGTGCCCACCTTCACTGACACCCAGCAGCACGTCAGGATCAGGCTGTGCTCCTCTGACAGCAGGACTGAGTCACCCTCCTCTTCCTCTTGCCCCTGGCCCTTCCCCAGCATGATGAGGGAGCCAATGGCATTGCCCATCTCTGCAAATGATGGGGCAGCAGCTGCAAAAGGAAAAGCCAGGTCTTAGCAGGGTGTAGGGCAGTGTGAGGGGGATGGTGCTGGGGTTTGGGAGGACCTGCTGTCCTGCCAGAATGCACACAAATGCAATGGCTCCTGCCCTGCCACATGCCCCAGTCAGGAATGCAGCTGCATTTTTCCCACTGCTCTTTCCAAGGCCTGTAAAGTCTCTGCCAGCTCCTTCTTTCCCAACTGTTTCCATCTGGCAGGTGCCTCACTGCTCCTGGAAGGCTTTTGCCTCCAGTGCTCCTTTTCTCCCATGGAGTTGAGAAAGGGACCCAAAGCCAGGCCCAGCCCCACAAGGGTCCCCTGCTAGAGGAACTGTGCCCAAAGTAAGTGCATTCCCCTGGGGCTGGGTGCTGGGCCAGGAATTACTGTAATGGAGTAGTCAGGATCCCAGGGATGGATCCCAGGGCTGGTTCTCCTGCCATGGGGACACACTCACCTTGCTCATCAGCACCAGGGCCTTGCTGGCTCTGCAGAGCCCCCAGGAGGAGGGAGGTGATGTCTCTCACTGTGGTCACGAGGCAGGTGAGGAGCTCCTGCCAGCTCTGCACCAGCTCTGCCACCTGCATGGAGACGGCCACCTCTGGCACCTGGAGCAGGCACCTGCGCAGGGCAGCGATGGCTCCTGCAGAACAAACACCTCTGTTCGTGTGCTGTCAGCACAGCCCTGCCTCTCCTGCCTGAGCTGTGGCTAACGTGGCTCAGGGGCAGGGGAGACAACAGGGCCCTGGGTGAGGGGTGTGCAAGGCAGGGGCAGTGCCAAAACAGGCAAACCAAGGCAAGGATGTGGCACCAGCAACGAGCTGTGGCCAGAGTCCTGCCATGATTCTGGGCTGCTCCAGGTCCCAGGCAGCTGCTGCAGGAGCTGCTCCCTGCCCTGCCCTGCCCTGCCCAGCTGGGGCCGTACCGTGCATCGGTGCCGTGGCTGCTGCCCGCAGCAGGTCCTGGCGTGCCACCTTGTACTGGGCCTGCAGCACGTGCAGAAGGTGCTGGGCAAAGCACAGCCCTCGGCTGGGCAGTGTCAGGGCTGCCTCAGCCTCCAGGGACAGGCTCTTCATGGTGCCACTGTCTGACCTGGGGAAACAGGCAGATCCTGCTGTGAGTACCAGGGAATTTCCTGCCCATCTTGTGCCTCCCCCAGTGCAGACTCCTGAACCTCAGCCCTCCCCAGCTTCCCACTGCAAGGCCACTGCAAAACCCATCTGTAACCACAGACTGGTGAAGCACCAGTGCTGCCAACACACTCTTGGAGGGTCCTGTGCCACCACAGGGAAAGGGAGGGGCATGCCAGGAGCTCATACTTCTGCAGGATGGTCTTCAGCAGCACAGCTCCAGCCTCAGCCTCCTGCACTCGGGGGCTGCCCAGGGTGTCCTGGGCCAGCTGGAAGAGATCCTGGGCAATGGGCTCAGGGAATGTGGTAGGGAAGTAGCGGACAAGCAGCTCCGAGGCCAAGTCTCTGATCTGCCAGAACAGAGAAGACATGGGGAAAAGTGGGACATGGGAGAATGGGAACCATGGTGAGCTTCTCTAAGCCTGCTTTAGGCCAAGGCAGGCATCTTCATGACCTCCCTTTGGTTTTACAAGGCTCACCTCATTAGTGCTGTCCTGCAGGCAGCTCATCAGTGCCAACAAATTGGGGTGGGAGAAGAAGTCCCAGCAGCCTCTCTGCCTGGCGTAGCTCAGCAGCGTGGCCATGGTCCCTGTGATGGGGACATGGGGCAGTGGGGTGGGATTGGCTGGGAGGATCCCCACAGCTACAGATGATATTGCAGGTAGCTTGCCTGTACTCACGTGGGGGCTGGCCCTTCTTCCTGTCAGGGCTCCAGGTGTCCGTGCAGGTCTCCAAAACAGCGGCCAGGAGGAGCAGAGCTGTCTTCTTCCTCTGGTAGTTGGAGCCTGGGCTGAGTGAGGCGATGCTGAGCTGCAGCAGCCATTCCACAAAGCCTGTGGGCAGAGAGCATGGCTGAAGGGGATGCCGAGCACACGAGAATCTCCCAGGGCTGTGGTGCAGTTGCTCAGTGCCCTTCTCACCTACGGCCTGGGCGAGCTGCTCTGCTCCCTCTGCCGGCCCGGAGCGCCGCGGCGCCTTCCCCCGCAGCTGGGCCAGCGAGCTGTCCCTGAGCCGCACCAGCGCCTTCCTCACGGCTGCCTGCAGCAGCTGCCGGAACGAGGAGGAGTCGCAGTTGAGGTTGAGGGGCAGGAAGTGCCGCAGCAGCCGCACCTCGGTGCCCGAGAGGGGCTGGTTGGTGTTGGGGCTGCAGCAGAGCAGGCCCAGCGCCGCCAGCCGAACGCCCTCCTCACGGGTGCCCAGGCAGCGGGAGAGCCGCTCCAGAGCCGCCTCCCCCAGCGGCAGGGCCCCTGCCACACTCTTCTGTGCCTTCAGCACGGACACCCAGGCCCGCAGCGACATCGTGTCCTGGCCGCCAAACTGGGCTGCCAGCAGTGCCTGGGTGGCCGGGAGCTGCCGCAGGGTCCAGGTGAGGAGGTGGTTGGCACTGTTGCTCTGCAGGATGGGCAGGGGAGAGCAGAGGCCCTGGGAGAGCAGGGGGAGCCAGTGCAGTGCCCACTGCTCTGCCAGGGCCTCCTCTGTGCCCCGCTGCCCATCTCGCCACTCGCGGCACTGCTGCCGCACCAGCGCCTTGTAGGCCTCGGCCGCGGCGGGACACAGGTGGTTGGTGGAGAGGCAGCTCAGGAGATGCTGTGGCAGGTCCGGGTAGGCATCCAGCACCTGGGGGAAAGGCAGGTCACCCTCATCTCCCTGTCAGGTTGAAAGCTGCATGTGGGGGAAAGACACATGGGTACAGGCCACACTGCAGTCACTCCGGGCACTGAGTATCTCTGGTACCTCAAAGCTGCTTTTTGTGGGCACTGACAGGCAAAGCTTCCCTTCCCACTGGCACTCCCCAGGGATGCACTGCTGAAGCTCACAACCCCAGGGATGCTAAAATAGCTCCTCTGGGTGGGAAGGCTCCCAGCCCGCACAGCTGAGCTGGGTAGAAGGTGACAGGCAGTGGACTGAGGCTGTGCCACCTCAGCAGCAGAGGCAGCTGGCACCAAGACTCCCATACCCCTGCCTTCCCTACCTGCTGGCTGCCCATGTAGGGGACGATGGCACACAGGGGCACGTATCTTGCTTTGATCTGCCAAGGCATTGAGACCACCCTCTGCAGCATCTGTTGGTAAAGGGGTCTCTCCTGGTCCTGGAAGTGCTGGCACTCCAGGTGGTAGATCTCCAGCAGCAATTGGAAGGAGCTGTGGATGAACTCAGACACACCTTCCACCTGTGGGAGAAGGACAACAAACAGGGGGGTTAGGGTGACCTCCCTCTCGTGTCTTGCTGTCCTGTGGCTGGTGAAGCACTGGGACATGGCCCTTTAGAGCCTGTGTGTGACAAATGCCATGACCCCAGCAGTGTGACTGCCCCTGCCCTGGCACGTGCAGGCAAGGGAGTCTCTTTGGCTGATGGAGCTGAACAGCAGGGATGTGTTAGGGCTAGGGACAGCAGCTGAGCCAGGAGAAGGAAGAGCTGCTCCTGGCTGCCGCATTTGGTGCTCTTTGGCACTGTGTCCTTACCGGGGTCTCTGCATTGTTCCACAGCAGCTGGGTGAGCTCCTGGAGGAGCTCAGAGTCCTGGGCCAGGACGTGGGTCCCCATCAGGTGCCAGAGAGCAGCCAGGCCCTCCCGCAGGCGCTGCAGCCACAGCGCACAGGCTGCCAAAACAGAGAGCTCTGCTGCAGCCCTCCCCAGACTCACCTGCACCAGGGCCAGCACAGGCTGTGGCCTAAAGGACCCTGTGTGCAGGGGCAGCAGTTCCCCCGTTAAGTACACAAGACCCCAAGAGGGCAAGTGTCCATTGGGCAGGAACAGAAATTAATAGCATTTTCCAAACCAGCTACCAAGACCCAGCACCTTCCCTGGGAAGCACCTTCCCAGCCCTCCCCACATGGCAGGGTCACTGCCCCTACCTTGGAAGCAGTAGTAGTGGCAGTCCTTCTGCTCCCTGCTCAGGGCACACACAGCAGGAAAGACCACGTCCAGCAGCAGGCAGGCCTGCAGGGGCACAGCAGCTCAGGGAGAGGGCAGGCACAGAATTTCCAGGGAGAAAACCCTGCCATGAGACAGGCAAGGAGAGTGCTGCCTGGTCCTCCTGCTCTCACAGAGCACACCTCTGCTCCCTGCCTGGCAGTGCTCAGCCCGTGAGGACCGGGGAGAGGCTAGAGCTGGGAAGAGATGAGGCTGTGCTCTGCAGGGACAGCCCCAAGTTCATGCAATGGGAACACAGGGTGAACACTGCTTTGCTTGTGTAGGGGCTTTTGGCATCACTTTGTTTCCCACCTCCCCAGGAAAGAGAAATCCCTGCTGCGATGTCTTTGGAAAAAGCTCTTTGGCCAATGCCTGTGCTCAGTGGGATGCATGGAGCTGCTGGTGTGGAGGGGTGCAACCTGTCTTCCTCCCCCAAGGATCTGCAGGCACCACAGGCAGCTGCCAGCCCTCTCAAGCCCTGTCCACCAGGTTGGAGCTCTCCTACCTTGCTGGGAAGGCCCTCCAGCTGGCAGCTGAGGATGTCCATCTTGCAGCACGTCAGCACACCTCTGGTAAGCACCAGCTTCTCCAGCCCGTCTGGTTCCAGGACAGGGGGCACTTCCACCACCAGCTCCCCAAACTTCAGCTCCCCAGTGCCTGCTGGAAAATGGCTGCACTGGATGGAAGGAAGGTGGCAAACCCAAATGCTGCTCTGAGAGCAACTGCCATGGCTCATTCCAGAGCATCCATGGGAGGTGGCCAGAGACAGCTGGAGCTCCCAGACCCCAAGAGAGGCACAGCAGCAGAGTCCAGCCTCTGTCCCCTCACACCCAGACACTCCTGTCACCCTTTGCCAGAGGCCCTCCTCAGCTCAGGATGGAGCACACACCTTGGCTGGGCAGCTGGAACAGGGTCAGCACTGCACTGGCCCCGTGCTGGGGCTGGGGGGCCGTGTTCACCAACATGCTCAGGGCTGTGCCTGCCAGCAGCCTCGTGTCCTTGTTCAGGGCCTGGACTCACAGAGAGGCAAAGGCACAACTCAAAACACCACTGAAACCCCAGCCACATTTAACTGCCCCTGCAAACAGCTACATGGGGTGCCTCAGACATGCCAGACACTGAGCTGTCTCTGCAGGTTTACCCTGGGGAAGAAAATGGGGAAAGCATCTGGGAAGGACAGCACTGCTCTGCTCCTTGGGACAGGCAGTCCCACCCCTCCCAGGGCTGTACCCACCTTCCCCCAGGCCACCTCCAGCAGCAGTCCCAGGAGGCTCTGCAGGGTCTCACTCTTTCCTGACGTGCTCCACACCAGGGGAGCCACATCCTTTGGCAGCACCTGGAAGACCTGGAGGCAGGCCTGGAGGAGCAGGAGGTGCCACAGGGATGATCAGTATTCCTTACCTCTGAAAAAGCAGCAATGCCCCAGGAAGGGCCATTCAAAGCAGCGTTACATCCCTCTGGACACTGCTGCCGGTGCCCAGCCTGTCCCTGCAGGCACCAATCCCTGCCCCCTGCCCAGGGTGGCTCTTACCTTGATGACCAGGTAGCCCCAGGTGCTGCCAGGTGTGGGCTGGCCCTGCAGCACCCAGTGCAGGGTGCTGGCCAGGCGCTGCAGCAGCAGGGGCAGGTTCTGCTGCCAGTGCTGCCGGCCCAGGCTGCTCTCCTCCAGGAACATGGACACTGCAGGCAAGGGGACAGCATCAGCCCCCGGCCCTCCTGCTACCAGCTCAGCCAAGGGCATTGGTGAGTGAGGTAAGAAGGGGCTGGGATGCAGGGGATGCTTTGGTTTGTCTGGGACCTTGCAGAGATCACACAGATCTGGCTGATCCCTGCTCCCCTCCCATGAGCACAGAGGACCCAGTCTGGGTTGGCAGGAAATGTTCTTGCCCTCGTGGTGTGAGCTGGGAGAAAACCCCGGAAGGTAAAGAACAGAGGCTGACCTGACTGAAGGTCCTCAGGAGACAGCACCTGTAGGGACAGAAGGATAGTTTGTCCTGCGTGACAACACGCTGGGGCTCAGTGCCTTGGGCAGGAGGGTTCTGCCAGTGCCAAAAGCTGCCCCAGGGATGAGCAAAGGTGATAGGCAGCCACGTGTTGCCAGCTGCAAGCAAGGGCAAATCCCCCGAATCACGGGAAGTGAAGTGAAGGACTGGAGGCAGCCAAACCAGGTCTCTGTGACACGTGGTCTCCAGATAAGTCCCCACGTAAGCCAGTGACACTGCACAGCTGGGGTTCTCTCACCTCTCCCTGCAGAGCCAGGCCACTCAGCAGTGTGTCCACCTCCTGGGCCAGCAGGGCTTCCTTCCCCACTGCCAGCTGGGTCACCATCTGCCAAGAGACACCCCAAGTCAGCTGCTCTGCCCAGACCCTTGGGAGACACCACTGCCAAGTACTACTGGGGGAGCCTGCACCACCTCTGAGCCCCTTTGCTGCTAAGGATGGCAGAAAGCTCCAGGGCTGTGCCACGAGTGGGCAAAGCCAGCCCAGCCTTACAGACCTGTTCCAGTTTCTGGAAGGAGCTGCAGCTGCTGGTTGCCTCCATCTGGAAAGCCAGGACACAGCGGAGCAGGGGTCGTGCCTCTGCCTCGCCCAGCGCCTGCAGACCCTCGCTCAGCGCCCGTGTCAGCTGGAGCGCCTCCTCCAGGTGCTTCTCCTTGCATCTCTTGGCAGTGCTCCTGGAACAGGACAAGGGCAGGGGTGAGGATACCTCGGCTCGGTGAAGTTTGTAGCGGGGGAATACCCCGACTCAGTGGGATCTGGGCTTGGGATGCCCCAGCCGGCGGTGCTGCGCTCAGCATTGCCCCGGAGCAGGGACAGAGGGGCGGCAGCAGGGGAGCAGCTACACGGAATCCTCAAAGCGCATTGCAAACCCTTGGTGGGCAGAAGGGCACGAAAATCCTAAACCCTGCAGCCCTGCTGCTGCTGAGCAGGCTGGAAGGGAATGGGGAGCACCGTGAACGTGGCTCGGAACCCCTTGCCGGGTATCGATCTGCCCTCCCTCCCTTCCTCCCTCCGGACCCGCTCCCGCGGCATGCACGGGCGCCACACGCCGGGGGTTTCCCGAGGCAGCCGCCACCGGGGGATACCTGGAGCTCCCTGCCCGGGGCCCGCCCTCTTACCCCGCGAAGTGCCGCAGGCAGCGCAGGCAGGAGAGCACCGTGGGGGCGAGGCCCCGTGAGCCGTAGAAGGCGGCGCAGGCCCGCGCCTCCCGCTCGGCGCCCATGGCGGCCGCACCACAGAGCCGGGCCCACTGTGGCGCTCGGCGGCGCCCCCTGGCGCTGTCCCGGCGCAGCACGGCCCGCAGCGCCGCCCGGGACCCGCCGTGCTTCCCTCACCCTGCCCGGAACCCGCCGTGCTTCCCTCATTCTTTCCTTCCTTCCCTCACCCTGCCCGGGACCCGCCGTTCTTCCCTCATTCTTTCCTTCCTTCCCTCACCCTGCCCGGGACCCGCCGTGCTTCCCTCATTCTTTCCTTCCTTCCCTCACCCTGCCCGGGACCCGCCGTGCTTCCCTCATTCCTTCCTTCCCTCACCCTGCCCGGGACCCGCTGTGCTTCGCTCATTCCTTCATCCCGGCCGGGACTCGCGGTGCTTCCCTCACCCTACCCGGGACCAGCCGTGCTTCGCTCATTCCTTCCTTCCTTCCCTCACCCTACCCGGGACCCCCCGTGCTTCGCTCATTCCTTCCTTCCTTCCCTCACCCTGCCCGGGACCCGCTGTGCTTCGCTCATTCCTTCGCCCCGGCCGGGACCCGCGCCGGCTCCAAGGCAGGAGTTACGAGGCATCATCATCCCAAACTGTTTCTGTAGTCGGGGAAAAGCGAGACAACCCAGAACTTCCGAAACCCGGGTGCTGCCTGCCGAGCACAGAGGGATTTGGGCAGCACGAGGCGGTGTAGGATCTCTGAAATGCCAACTGGAATGTTCCAGGGTGAAGCAGTTGTCTGATCCCATCGTGGTTCATTGCGGAACAGGAGGTTTGGCACCCCAGTGCTCCACCACAGACACCATCTCTGGTAACCAGCCACCACCACTGACACCATCCACTAGCAGTACCACTAATAACACTACTACCCAGTGGAGAGATCCCACTTCTTCCATGGAATAAAATGGCCTTTGGGGAGAGAGACATCTTTATTGTAATTATCATCAAATCAAAATGAGTTTATTGGAGCTCTTAATCTTTGCTGGCACAGGGTTGAACAATTTTAATTGGCACAATCTTAAGATCATCTTCAAAAGCCCCTTTCAATCCTAACCATCCATTGATTTTACGACTTCTGGTTTTTTATTAAACATAGTTTTAACACCTGACTAGCACATCCCACTGAATTTCAGCTACACAGAAAATGCTTTTTGTTTTTGATCTTGAAGGATTGTTTTTACCCTGGGTTGTTTCTCACAGTGGTTTGGAGTGAGTGATGTGCATCCTTTGCTTGGATGAGTCGTGGCACAGGCAGCCCAGGAAAGCAGAGCTGAGCTGGCATGTGCCAGTGGCTCCCCTGGCTGGCCAGGAGGGCACTGAGATGTGGATCCCAGGCTGAGCACTTCCCTTGGGGATGGAAAGCCCCCAGACTGTTGTTTTTGGCAACATTTGTGAGCAGCCTCCATCTCCGTTCTGCTTTAGAAACCAGCCCGGAAGCCCAAATCCAGCCAGGGGTCCGGGTTTGCCCTGACTGCTGTCAATACCAATGAGTGAAAGAGCCCAGGATTTGTCCCAGGTAAGGCAGAGTGCAGGAGGATGGTTACATCCCTCAGATCTGATGCTCCATTTCCTCAGCATCACAGCCACCCCACACTGGTGATAGGGAGTGGGGAGAAGCGCTGCCAAACGAGAGCTCCCACCGGTGCCAGCACACAGGCAAGGCAGAGGAGGGTGCTGCCATGCTGTAGGGTTTCCAGTGTTCCCATCACCTTGTGCTGCCTGCAGGAGGGAGGGGCAGAGGAGGGAAAGGGGGATTTTTTTCTTGTTTCACCATAGGAAGGATTTTCAAACCCTATAAATTCACTTTTGACAAGTGAACAGCTAAAGCAGATTAACCTTTTTGCTAATCCTCTATAATGGCTTTGGAATCTCCTTAACCAATAAGAAAATTATAAGAACCTGTTTCTTTTCTTTTTATCTATATCTGTATTGTCCTCTCTTGTCTGCATGTTTTTTCTTTCTTGTTTTATTTTCCTTTCCTTTTCTAATATGAAATAGCCCAGCGATCCTATCTCCCAGAGGCTCAGTAAACAGCACATCAGAAATCCCTTTCCTTTATTCCCCTCTGGTAACAGGGTGCAGAGAAGTGTCTGCCGATTGGGATTTGATTACCAGTGGCTATCAAAAGTCTCTTTGTACAATCTGGGTCCTAAATCCCATAATTCTTTGATAAAAGAAGTATTACCAGTCCATTTTCTGTAGTGAAAGGTATGGGAGGAATGAAAGAAAGCAATCAGCAGAGATCCTAATAGGCTAAGTGCATGTGTGGTGGGAAGGTAGGGCTGGGACAGGATGCCCAGGGAAAGGCATCCTTTGTTAAGGATGGAGAAGGAGAATTAATCCTCTTCAGGCATCTGAACAGAGCTGGTCAGATCCTGCCCCTGCCCATGGCACATCCCAGCTCACCGGCCCTGTTGGCCCCTCTGGACCAGCACAGAATGGGGAGCAGAACTGTGCCCCACACCCACCCCTTGTGTCAGTGTTTGGGTACATGCATAAAAGCTGGGAGCAGTTTCAGTGATCTCTGGGATGAGGGCATCCCCAGTGCCTCTCTGGAGCACTGACACCTTGGCAGGGCACAGTGAACATGTCCAGACTGAGCAGCTACAAAGGTCCCTTTGTTCCAAAAGGTAAAGATTTGCAGAGCTCAGTTATAACCCAAGTTGCACCATTGAAACAGCTGAAGGAGAGGCAAATAAAGGGGTGGAAGGAAAAGCAGCAGTTTGGTTTGAAGTGAGTCACAAGTAGAGCAGCTATGGGGCACCTCTTCCCAGCACCGAGGGGCCTGCAGGTGAGGAAGGCAGGCAGTGAGCAGGGGTGAGGGGAGAAGGGAGCTGAGAGGGGCTCTCCTGGGGAGTGGCTGTAGGTTTTGCAGGGTGCTGGAGGCATTGCTGGGCTGTCCAGGGTCTTTGGTGTGCAGGGGTTTCACAGCACCCACCCGTGTGTCTCCCTGGGGTACCATGGGTGGGACTCAAGGAAACACCAGGTGTGAGTGCTCCCCTGTGAGCTCCAGGGCCTCGCTTCTCACCTGGGCTTAAACTGCACTGAGGGTGAGGCAGCTTGGGCTTAAACCTTGTTAAACAACCTGATCTCAGCCACACCTTCTCTATTTTATTCCCAGCTACTCAGTCAGTTACAAACACAGCATCCAAGATGTTCTCTCTCCTCCTGTGGGTTGCAGCTGCCAGGCCTTGCTGTTTGTCCTCGGGAGGGGCAGAGCCAGGCTTCCCTTCCCCTCCTGAATCTTGGCCATGGCCTCTCCCCAGCTTCTCTGGCTGGGCAGGAGCTGGGAATTGAACTGGCTGTGGGAAAGTTGGCTGTGGTACTGAGTCCACACTCCTGCCTGGATGGCTGTGGGACATCACTGAGAGCACACAGAGGCACCAGCAGCAACAATCCTCCCCTTCCCTTCCCTTCCCCACACAGAGCACGGCTCAGCTGCATGGGAGATGGTTCCATGCCACTAAACTGTGGTGCAGAGCTGCTGCAAGCAGTTTGTAATCTAATTTATTAAGGGCTTTGAATCCTTACAAAGAGTATTTTGGATACATGCAAAGCATCTGCATTATTACAGTGATTAGGGCAGCAGAGATGGGGGAAAGGGGAAGGAGGGAAAATACAATTTCTCTGCTTTCAGCAGAAAATAAATCAACTTTCACAGAGAATTCTGGCAAAGCCAAAGGCTGTGCTGTCATTAAAAATGATTTTTTATTAAGCTGAACTCTCTCTTCTCTCATATTGTATGATATGACAGCTCTCTTTTGATGGGAAAGCTTTCATTTGGCCAGAGAAAGGGATAATTTGCTTCTTTTAAGGAGTTAATCCTCTGGTCCATTTCCGGGCTGGGAACAGCCATCCTCCCCCTTCCTTGGATGGGAGCTGCAGCACAATGGAGATCATAACCACCTCAAATCTACACCCGAGATGGAGAAATCAGATTTCCTTCTCCAGTCATTTTTGTGGGATTAGCTAAATCTTAGATCCACACTAACCCTTCACAAAGCTGCCAAGATTAGTTAGAATTTATTTTACTTGCAGGGGGGTTTACGGTTTTCTTTCCAAAGGGATTATATCTCTCTCACTATATATATATATTTAGAGTGGCTTCAGTCATAACACAGCTAGGTCAGAGGGAGGAAAAGAGTGTGTGTGCGTATAAAATAAAAACTCAGCTGCGAGAATGACAGTCACTTGAAACGCCAAGACAAAGCCATGGTTCTGGATGGCTTTGCCAGTCCATTTCAAAAGCCTCATGAGCTGTCCTTTCCCTAGCAAAACCCGGCTAGGGAGCCAGAGAAGGGAGAGCAAGGCCCCCCAGCTGGGTGCCTGCTGGCCCAGGATGTCTGCAGAGCCAGTGCCAGGGGCTGAGGCTGCCAGGAGAGGCCTGAAGAAGCCACGTCCCTTCAGCATCGAGCACATCCTCTCTAGCCCCTCGGAGAAGAGCCCCCAGGTCTTGGTGCCCCTGTGCCTGCAGAGCATCCTGGACTGCACACCCCAGAGGCCCTGCGAGCTGGAGACCATCCCAGCCAGCTCCCTGCAGGAGGAGGAGGAGGAGGAGGAAGAGGAGGAAGAGCTGGAAGGCGCAGGCTGCGGCTGCTGCTGCTGTTCTCACACAAGTGCCCGTTCCCTGCAGGAGCTGCCGGCGTGGCTGGGTGAGTGCTGGGCTGGGTGAGTGCTGGCCTGGGTGAGTTTGGGTTTGGTTCAGGTGTGGGGCTCCCTGAAGGGCTGGTGCCCGTGCTGGGGGCAGGGGAAAACCTGGCTGTTAATGGCAATATGGCATCTGGCACAGTGGTCTTGGGGCCGATGTCCAGCAATCTGAGCTGTTCCTAGCAGGGCTCCTAAGAGTGCAACTTTCACCTGAAATGCTACCAGGGCTTGAAAAGCAGAGGGTGCTGACTGTTAGTGGATATTACTGATTCGTGTGAAACTCTTGAGAGAATGATGCTTCTAGGGGTGTAGGCTCTCTGTGGAGTGTGGGGCCCTATGGCCATGCTGCCCATGTGCACAGCTGTGCCTGTGCTTCCTGACATCACCAGCCCTGGGGAATCTCACCCATCCTTTAAGGAAAAGAGTTTTGGCTACATCTAGCAAAATTACTGTGGAAAATAAAAAATAGCAAACCCTTAAAAATGCAGTTCGAGAGCATCCTGAAAGTTCAGAATTCCCTTGTGTCAGGGCAAAAGCACAGATCTTTGCTGGGCTGTGAGTGTGAAGTTATTTTTTGGAGCTGGCCATAGTGCAACTGGTAAGCAAACAAAGAAAACCCAGCCAGTGCTCACCACGTGCATCCTTCTCCCAGAGTCATGCCCTAAGCTCTTCTTCCACTTGCACAGTGACCACTCAGCTTGGCACCCACTCCAGGTGCCCGGCTGCCACCTTCCCAATAGCAGCAGGGATACAGCTGATGCCTGAGCTGCCTTGAGCATGGCAGTGTTTGAGCCCCACCCCTGTAACCCTGCTGCTGTCCCTGTCCCCTGGCAGATGCGCGGCTGCCCTGGCCCATGCGGCTCCTGCAGCCGGCGCTCAGGGCGTGCAGGAGCTCCCAGGAGAAGGCAGAGCTGCAGGGCCTGCAGCAGCAGCTGCAGCGCCGCACGCGCCGGCACCGCACCATCTTCAGCGAGGAGCAGCTGCAGGCGCTGGAGACGCTGTTCCACCAGAACCAGTACCCGGACGTGGTGACCCGCGAGCACCTGGCAAACCGCATCCACCTCAAGGAGGAGCGCGTGGAGGTGAGATCCTGCTGAGGGCAGAGCTCGTGTGTTCCTGCAGCCCCTCAGGAGCACACACTGGGCATTGTGCTGTCTTTTTTGCCTCGTTCTAAAATCCGTCCTTGTGCGTTGGACAAAAGAGAGTTTAAGTCTGGTGAGCAATGGAAGAACATAAACCATTTCAGCTGGGCTGATTTGTGCTGGCACCCAGTCCCACACACTCACATGATGCCTCTCTCCCAGAATCACCCACAGACATGCCCAGCTCTGCTGCTCATCCCCTGCACCCAAGGGTGTATTCCTTTACCTAAGTGATCTGCCTGACTTCTGAACTAGTCCCAGCTCCCTTGTGCCCCTCACATGTACTTGAGCACGACAGCAGCAGAGGCACTGATTACATTTTGTATCAAGCCTTTCCATCACAGTACCTTACAGCCCAGGAGGGCCACTGCCTGTCCCCCTCCCAGTAACACCCGACATGCTAGAGCCCTTTTCCCCTTCTGCACTTTCCAGGTTTGGTTTAAAAATCGTCGGGCGAAGTGGCGACACCAGAAGAGGGCGACTGCCTCGGTGGTGACCCTGCAGGCCAAGCAGCCCCCCAAGGAGGGCTGTTAGTGCCCACAGGCAGCACCAAGCACCCCCTGCCCGGGCTGGCAGGCTCAGGGGTGACCCGAGGGGCTGATGCAGCAAAAGGAACCTCTGTGGTTCACAAGAGGAGGAGGACAGGTAAAAGCAGACATGGCACTGCCACACGCCTCTTCCAAAGCCAGTTCACATGGCAAATGACTGAGCAGGCAGGACCTGCAGGGGACAGAGCTGTACCGGTGTTAAATCTGTGTGCTTTAAGAGAAAGAGAAACTCCCCTTCTTGTCTTTGCTCTGTGCACGTAGTATTTGTGCTTGTTTTATTGATGTAGATTTGCAAAATATTCTGCAAATGAATGTTTCCTGTTTGCAGCATCTCAGCGGCATCTAAAGTTGCTTTTGGGGTTGAACTCGCTGGACAAGCGATTTGTTTCAAAACAAAGGAACGCGGGTTTCCCCCCATAGCCCTGGGGAGAGGCGATGACCCTGCCGTGCTGAGAGGGCTGGCACGGGCAGGTTCGCCTGCACCCCTCTGCCAGCCAGCCCCGGGCACGAGGAGCCGTGTCCGTGCTCCCGACGGGGCCGAGGAGAAGCCGCGAGCTGGAAAGCAACGAGATCAATAAAAGTGCCCGGGCAGCGGGGCAGCCAGCCGGGGTCCGCTCCCCGCAGCCCGGGCGTTTCTGAGGAGCTGGGGGCGTGTGGGGATCCGCCCGGCGCCCATCCCGTGTCCCGTCCCGGTTCCCATCTCGCCTCCCATCCTGTCTGTATCCTGGCTCCCATCCCGGCTCCCATTTCTGTTCCCACCCCGGTTCCCATCCCTATTCCCACCCCGGTTCCCGATCCGGCTCCGCCGCTGTCACGGCCCGGGCCCGCCCGGCGCCTCCACACCGGCAGGGGGCGCGCGCGCTCCTCCCGGGGCGGGGCGCGCATTCCGATCCCGCGGCGCGGGAATGTGACGTCACTGCCCGTCGCGTTGGTGGCGGCGGAGGAGGAGGAGCAGGAGCGGAGCGGTTCCGACGCCATGGAGGCGATGCCGGTGCCCCCCGCCTCTCCCGCCGCTCTGGTGCCGGCTCCCGCCGCGGGCCCCGTCGCCGTGACGGGGAAGGAGGTGGTGTCGCCGGCCGCGAGGCACCAGAAGAAGATCCTGGATGAGGAGACCTACATCGAGGTAAGGCGGTGGGCCGGGAGCCTCCGCCCGCCAGTGTTTGGGCCGAGCGCTTCCAGCGCGGCGGGGCTCGGCGGGGCTCCGCGGGGAAGGGACGGCCCGTGCCCGCTGCAACCGCGGCTGCGGGTGGAAATCCCGCCGGGGCCGCCCCTCGGCTCCCGCCCGTCCTACGGCGGCACCGCCCGCGCTCTGCCCCCGGCCCGGGGCTGCCCGGCCTCCCCGGGCTTGGCACCGCTCGCCCCGAGCTGGGCCGGCGCTCCGGGTGTCCCAGCGCGGCACTGCAGCTGTCTCTGTCTTTGCAGAGCTTGGAGAAAATCATCCAGCGGGACTTTTTTCCTGATGTGGAGAAGCTGCGAGCACAGAAGGACTATCTGGAGGCTGAGGAGAATGGAGACTTGGAGAAAATGAGACAAATTGCTATCAAGTTTGGCTCTTCCTTGAACAAATCGTCAAGGGACACACCTGCACCCTGTAAGAACTGGCTCTGTGGGGCATGAGGGGATTGTATCTGATATTGCTGCTCTTTATCTAACTTTGTGCAGGCAGTGCTTATCTTATAGATTCAAGGTTGAGATTGCATGAGACCTAAGTGTACCCATTTGGGCAGCAGCCAGTGTCTGGTGGCTCATGCTGAATTTCTCTTTGATGGTGTCTAAAAACTCCTTGAGGGAAGGGTTTTGGGAAAAGCAGCCTTTTAATAAGCATTCCTTATAGGCATCTTTTGCCAAGTTCCTGCTCCCTAGGGAATGTTATGTGCTCTCTACTATGAGAAATCCTAATATTTCGAATCCTTATTTTAGTTTGTAGTTTTAGGGGTTCTTGTTGCATCTACAGACATTTGAGATTTTTGGGTATCAGGGACAAAAGGTGTGGTAAGCTCGTGGTTATCAGAGGTTCCCACAGCATATACTGGGCTGTGGCTCTCCTGGGGGTTTCTCCCAGCAGAAGAAAAATGTCTTAGATGAGGCCAAAATCTTGTTTGGAGGCTGAGAGAATTGAACAGAGCACTGTGGAGTTCTTTTCACAAGTTTTTTATTTAAATTTTATTCTCTTGATATGCCTTCTGTGACTTGTTTGGTACATCATCCTTAGAGCAAATCCTGTTGTGTGCTTCAGTAACCAGGTGAATTTTTATTTTGTTTGTGGCAGATGTTACCCCAGCCACGTTTGAAACCCCAGAAGTGCATCCAGGTGGCCTTCCAGTGGGAAATAAATCTAAAGCTGGCATCAAGACTGCAGAGGAAGGTAGGAGAATTATCTAGCTGAATTCTTCCAAAAATAAATTGTCTACCAGCTGCTGGCCACTTGTACATTTCACCTTTAAAATAAATTGCTATAAATGCCATAAAAGGGTTTATATGTGTTCCAAACCTGATTTATTACTGCACCACTCTGTGTGGATCTATGGCTTTGACCCAGGTTGGTGGTAGTTATTGGTGTGTCTGTGGAGGAAGGTCAAGAGCACACGCAGTGCTCCCCTGGAAAGGGAGGCATTAACCTTCCTCAGGCTTCTTCCCTTCTCTTGGTAGGAGAAGCAGAGAAGGATGATAAGGATGCTCTTCCCAGCCTGGACACGTTCCTGGCCAAGCACACGAGTGAGGACAACGCCTCCTTTGAGCAGATCATGGAGGTGGCCAAGGAGAAGGAGAAGGTCAAGCACGCCTGGCTGTACAGTGCAGAGGAGGAGTACACCCGGGTAGGCATGGCTCTGCTCTGCCACAGGGACTCAGCAGGGAAACCATTTCACTCTGCTTCTGCTAAGGCTCAGCTCCCTGGGTCCTGTGACTGCTTTTGGCTTCCTTGTGCAGTCCTGTTTTTCTGTCACACAGAAACAACAGTGCTGACTTAGTTGCTGAGGCTTTGTCTCCTCTGTAAGCAGCGACACCAGGGAGAGCAGCTGAGCACAGTTCCTGCTGTTTGTCCGTCAGCCTCTCATTATTTGCAGTTTGTCTGTCTTATTTCAGTTTCTGTTATCAGTGGTAACCCACTCAGCTGCTGAGGCACAGAGCTGCATGAGCATGGCTGGCTGTGCTGCCTTCCTCAGCCCCCTGCAGGGGAGCTCCAAGTGCTGCTCTGGGCCTGCCTTGTCAGTCTGAGCAGCTGGCACACTGATGACGTGGGATGCAGTGCCCTTTCATGAAGTTTGGCACTGGCATGTGGGTGTTTGCTGCTGTTTCTTGAGGCAGTGTTATTTTTATTATCCCAACTATCCCTCACAGTCTGTTACATACCTTATGCAAAGTGTTCTAGGGCAGGTGGCTGAGCTTGTGACTGAGCTCTCCAAGTTGTGTTTGCCTGAATAAAAGATTGCAGGAGGCTGCTTCAGACTTTTTTTTTCACATTTTAAAGTTTTTTTTCCATTGCTGTTTCAGCGACAAAATGAAAACCTGGCACTTCCTTCAGCTGAGCAGCAAGCTCTGGAGAATGTGAAAGCTGGGCTGGATACCTGGGAATACACAGCTCGAAACACCCTCATGTATTATCCCACAGGTGAGGCATTGGCTCCTCAGTGCTTACAGCATTTCTGTATGTGACTGAGCAGCTGTTACAGGCAATGCTGTGCTTTTTCTTCTGTAAAGTTGTTTTTTCTTTTTTTCTTGGTCTCTGATTCCAAACTTTGATCATGTTCTATTTGCCATTGGAAAGCTCATCTGTATTACAGCAGTACTTGTTTTCAGCAGCCAAAGTTCTTTCCTGGCCTGTCTTTATGAGCACTTGTTGTCATCTTCATTCATTGTTTGCTTCTGCTCAAAGAGTCCTCCTAGGACTTGTTAGTCTGTGTTGCTATAGAAAAATACTTATTTTTGTAAATGTACTTTCTTTTTTGGCTGTAAATGTACAGTTGATAATTTCTGTGAACCAGTGCAGCAAAGAGCTCTTTTTTAAAAGGCATTTTGCTTTTCTAGGTGTGCCTGATGAGAGTGAAGTTTTTAAGAAGCCCAGGGAAGTTGTGCACCGAAACACACGTTTTGTGAAGGACCCTTTTAGCCAAGCTGTGAGCAAATCACAGCTCCAACAAGCTGCAGCCCTCAATGCTCAGGTTGGATAATTTTACTTCTGACTCAAGTCTAGTTAGGCTTTGCTCTCTGGTGTGGTTCATCCCCCAGAATTGTGTGTGTGTGTGTGGATGCAGCTGACTCTCACCTTTCTCCACATGAACAACATTGTCTTTTTTATTTCAGTACAAACAGGGCAAAGTGGGACCTGATGGGAAAGAGCTGATACCCCAAGATTCTCCAAAAGTGAATGGGTATGGATTTGTGGCTACCCCCTCTCCTGCCCCAGGTAAGAGGATTTTCTTATTTCTTCTGCTTTAACAGGAGTATTACTGCACTTTGATGCTCTGTTCAACACTAGGGTGTCATTACAGGGTAGATGAGGAGTAAAACCTCGTGCTGTGTATGCCAGCTGCATACAGGGCTTAAATCCTGGTCCAATACACTGGTAGGAGGTGTCACACTGCACCAAGAGGCTCTGAAGTTGCTGTGCCATTGCTCAGGAATCATCTAGGTGTGGGGGGTACTTTCAGTTAGAACAAACTGATTATTTTTCTTCGAGTTGAAACGTGGTATCTGAATTTGTAGCTGTTCTGCAGCAGCCATGCTGTTTCTCTGTGCTTTTTGTGGTTATGCCAAAACCTGAACAAACTGGGGCTTTCCCTCTGGGAAACCTGCAGGTGGCGTTTGGGGCACCTCCTTCCTCCATCGGAAATGCCTTCTCCAAACCCTGGGCATGGGGATTTTCCAGCCAGAGACTTAAATGGCTGGAAAATCCATTCTACACCTGTTAGACAAAATGCAGTCAGTGTTTGGTGCAGGCTGCCCCTGAGATGATTGGAGGGAACATTTGGCTATTACATGTCCTTAAATCCTCTGCCTGTTTTCTGACTTTTCAAGAGTTTCCTGTGTCCAAGGAGTTTCCATACAGCAGCAGAGGGGAGGACTAGTACTGTAGAGGGAAAAATGAAAGTGTCACTAATCAAAAGTTAGCAAATGGAAAAATAAAGGCATGGAACAGGTGGTGCTTGGTTGTTGTAACTGAGAGGGTGACACAGCTACAGGCAGTCCCTTTTAATGGGAACCACATGTTGTGGTGTGATTTCCTCTGCAGTGTAGGGGGCTCCTTTCTTGATGAATTTTCTGCATTTTCTAATTTGCTTTGCTTCTCTCTCTCTTCTTTTTTTTTTTTTTTTTTTTTTTTTTTTTTTTTTTTGTGCGTGTGTGAATGAATAGTCAAATGTCTTGCATGGGCATAACTTGTTGAATTTGTTTTAGGTGTGAATGAGTCACCTTTTATGACATGGGGTGAAATTGAAAGCACCCCTTTACGTCTGGAAGGGTCAGAAAGACCTTACGTGGACAGAACTCCTGGCCCAGCTTTCAAGGTATTTCATGTCAGCATGACATTCTTTTCTGGGGGGGGGAAGAACTAAGAAGGGAAAGGCAATGAGTAAGTAATAGATTAACATGGAGTGTGACACATCTCTGGGTGATGTTCCCAGTCCTTGAAACTAATAATCTAGTTTGTGCTTGGAGGGTGGAGGCGAGCATGGATCCACGTGAAATCTTGGTGGAGCTACCTGAGGTGGAACACTGGCTGGCAGGAGAATGAGATTCTGCATTTGGGGGTGGGCCCAGGCAGAGGAGCTTTCAGAAGAAGCTGAGGACATGCTCAATTTTTCTGATTTTAATGTGTGGATAGGTGGAAATTTAGCATTTCCCTCTGTCTTTATCTTCTGGCTGTTGCAGCCTGAGGCAGATGTATCAGTTGAGAGTAGAAAAGACACTCTGGCTTTGCTAATGGCACCTAACCCTGCATGCTGCTTGTCTCCTGCTGGTGTCTTTGAATGTGAGATGTCTGAGACTCTTAGTTTAAGAAGGGTGTAATTTGCTGTGTGTGCCACTGTTTTGTCAGACTCCAAAGGCCTTGACTGGTTCTCCTGCTGTTTAACAATGTCTGTGTATGGCTGAGAGCTGGCTGGCTACAGGCCAGGCAAGACACAGGTGACATTGTTTGTGTAGAAGAAACAGCAGGAGGAAATGCCAGAGGTAATGGCTGCTTCCTTGACTGGACTGGTTTTACAGTTTTTGTTACTTGCTAAGGCAGGTTGAAGGTCTCTGTGTCCTCTCTGGCTTTTATGCAGCAGCAAAGAGGTGTGGGCTGACCCCACTTCTCCCTGCTTTAGATCCCTGTGCATTGGAGTCCAGCTTTGAAGATGCTTTGACTCATTTTTTCAGCACTCTTGAGTGAGCTGTGTGTGATACATTTTTAGATCCTGGAGCCTGGACGCCGTGAGAGGTTGGGACTGAAGATGGCCAATGAAGTGGCAGCTAAAAACCGAGCAAAGAAGCAGGAGGCACTTCGAAAAGTGACAGAAAACCTGGCCAGGTGAGACTTCTGTTTGGACAGCAGAACTGGGGGTGGCTGTTATCTGATGAGATGTAAATCAGCACATGTAGAAAGGGAGGAGTTATGGTAAGGAAGGATAGGAAGAGGTACATTTGGACTGAAAGTTTTTAGAAATTAAAAATTTAGAAACTAAAAAACTTAATTCCTGAGGGAAACTGGCTGGTGGCTGTCCCTGACACTCTTTGTCAGCATTACTGCTCTGCCCTACAGCCACCCAGTGATGCCTCTGGATCAGTGCCTTGCCTCATTGCAAAGAGGAGACATGATAAGAGTTGCTTGGGGAGGTCACAGGAAGGACAGAATGGGCTCAAAGGAAAAGTCAGGCAGTGCCACTCAGGTTTGGGAGGGATGTTTGAGGTTTTTCTGTCACTTGTTTCTCTAGAGAGGTTGCATTTACCTGCAGGCAGTGGGTCTACTCTGTGGGGGAACTCATGTCAGGAGGCAATGTTGCTTTTCCTGATAAAGGCAGATTTTTTTACTGGAAAATCTCTTAAAACCATTTATTCTGTTTCAGCCTTACTCCAAAAGGACTAAGCCCAGCAATGTCACCAGCTTTGCAAAGACTTGTAAACAGGACTGCAAGTAAATACACGGACAAAGCCCTGCGAGCCAGCTACACCCCCTCGCCAGCCCACACAGGAACTCCTGGGTACAAGACCCCAGCCAGTGGGCCTCAAACCCCCCAGAGCACCCCACAGTCTAGGACAGTATCTCAGACACCAGTATCTCAGGATACCACATCCATCACGGACAATTTGCTGCAGCTTCCCAAAAGAAGAAAGGCATCTGAATTCTTCTGAACGTTCCAATCACCACCAAGGTGATGGTGATCTGGCTGTGCTCAGTGAACTGTGGACTGGATACTGGAAACTGGGAAAATGGACATCATTTCTTAAAGATATATTTCTGTTTTTAAGAGGGCTTGCATTTAAATTAATTTCTGTACAGCTATGTCTGTTTGTTAAGTGGGGTCAGCCTTTCTTAAAGGCTGAACTGGACTTGGCTCCAGCTTGTCAAACTTGAGTTTGCAGAAGAGGGGACACGACCATGTGTATACTGAGGCATGACACAGAATTTTAGAGAGATTCTCTTTAACTTTAAACTGATGCACTTCACAAGTTTCACTAACTTGGTGATCTTGTTAAAACCAGCATTCCTTAAGAGGACCCCATTTCCTCCTCCACTGCTTACACTTTGCAGAATGGGATTTGCCTTCCTGCTTTTGCTCAGGCTTCTTCTGCAGGTTTTGGGCTTGCCCTGTTCTGCAGCTGGCAGAGGGAAGGGATTTGTTTTGTAGCTGCTCTGTGTGTGACTCCAGAGAGTTGATGATCACAATCAGGGGCCAGAGACAGTCCTGTGTCACCCACCAGGATGGCAGTGCCATTCTGAAGGACAGAAATTATACTTCTGATAGCCCTAGTGGAGCTTTTGTTTGGTGTTCTCCTCCCATTCTTTGGAACTTTTGGCTTTAGTTTTTATAGTTGGCCAAAAAAAAGGAAAAGCAATTTTAACCATCCATAGGCTGCACTCAGTGCTGTGGTTGCTGCACATGAGCTGGTGTTTGTGTGTGGATGAGCCCTTGTGTGGTGTGATCCAGCCTGGAGAAGCACTGGGCACCCTTTAGGAGGAAGCAGGTGTAGCCAGATGTTTTCATTTCTTGCACCACACCTGAGTACAAGACAGTGTGTGTAACACTTGGCAGTGTTGGCATTTGCTGTAGTCAGGTGATGTTTTCCTGAGGGAACATCCATGGAAAGTCTTACCCAGCAACTTGAGGAGTGTCTGCAGTGTTCTCTGAGGTCTGGGGCATTGGGTGCTGTGTTTGTCTTGGTGGAGAGCTTCCTTTTGTGTGGTTTCCTCTGCTTCTTCCAAAACTCGTGTCCCTGACTGTGAAAAACCCTTCTGAGAGACTCAGTTTTTATAGTGCACCTTGTAAAAATAAATGTATCAACATGGCATTGCTAGGACTCAAAAATTAGTAATTGTTACCCTTTTAGTCCAGAAATACTTGAAGGCTATGTTTTTTCTTTAAGCAAAAAAGTTATTTTCAGGTACGCACGAATGAATGTAAAAGGAGTGTGTTTGCTAAAGTTTTCATGCTTTCAGAATTGTTCTTTAAGGACTGAACTGACTAAATATGAACCAAGTTCTTAGTTAACTTCAAATACTAATTATTTATTTCATAGTGAAGTGCTTGTCTCCAGCGAGGCACAGGACCTCTCTGTTAGGTGCACAGGCAGGAGATCAGACCCTGCTCTGCAGTTCGGGTCACTGAGCAGACCTGGGATGTGGGATTCTGCCCATTGGTGGGTGCAGAAGCTCCTCTGAGTGTGGGATGCACAGAAAGGCTGAGCAGCATTCGAGGGGCTGCAGATGGGACTCCTGACACGTGGATCAGGAGTGGGATGTGGCATCTCTGCCACAGCATTTCAAACTGGCTGTGCTCATACCAAGGAGCAGCTGGAGTAATAGGGAAACGTGGTATCTGAGCGTGGTTAGCTCCACATTGTGCAGTTCATGCTTAAAAGCAGATTGCATTAAATATTCTGTGGATGGTGTTGGTTTTGTGTTTGCCCTCAAGTGAATTAACCTGGACAGCCACACTAAAATCACAGTCTTGATTCTGCCACTGATGGCCCTTCACATGTTTGTTGGAAATGGAACTTATTTTCAGTTACATGCTGTAAAAGTGGGTCTGTTGAAAGGGCTGGAGTGCTCTTCAGATTGGCTGTTCCTCTAATGCCTGCTGTAATGTCTGTTTTCTGCTTCCTGCTGCAGTTCAGCCCCTGCTAGCTGTAATTAGCAAATCACCAAATTCTTCATTGCCAGATATTTTTGCTGCTGTAGCAGTGGCAGATCAAGTTCCTTACAGGGCCAAATCCAGTGTGAAAGAACCTCTTGGTTCTTGATGACTGGTGATTTCTTTTTCTCCCATTTTCAGCACATTATTTTTCTTTTGCTGTTGCAATATATCTGCATTTTCCTATGTGCAAGACCCAAGCACACTTGCTGCCTCAGCCATAAGAGCATGTGGAGCTCTCCTGATGCTGCAGAAGGAGCTGGCAGTGAGCAGGGGTGGCCCCAGGGTGGCTAGGCTGGCTGTGGTGAGTTACTGGATGCTTGGAAGTCCTGGTAGACCTATGTCCATGTGGTGTGAACACCATCACATCCAGGGGCTGCTGGGGCTTGCTCTGTGCAGCCTGGGCCTTGGCTCCTTCCCCCAGGCAGGAAAGACAATGGGAGACCACAGGAGATTGTTGTAAATCTAATCCCTGAGCCCCAAGCTGCTTCTCTGAGCCCTTCACCTTCAGGGCCAGGAGCGTCTCCCTGGCCCAGGGGTAACCTGCTCTGCCCTGGTGCAGGGGCTGCAGCTTCTCACCCTTCCAAAAGCAGGTTCCAGTAAGTGAACTGATTCTTTAGGTCAAAAGGGAAGCTGTGGTTGGAGATTGTTTGTTGTTTTGGAGGATTGGGCTATTTCTCTGCAAAAATAAAGGAAATGGGTCCACTCACTCAGGGGAGAGGGAAATGGAGCAATTCTCAGTTCCTCATACTTGCACGTGTTGCCTCAATCCCAGCTCACGGCTGCTGGATTACAGCAGCTGGTTATGGGCCCCAGCTCAGGGTCAGGCCAGGGCCAGGGATGGGTTCAACCACCCCTGAGCCCCTTTCCCCACCTCTCCCTGCCCCAGCAGCTGCCCTGGCACAATCTGGGGCACTGGGCACCTCTCACCCTTCACTTTGGTGCTGCTAGGCCATTGCCTGTTTGCTCAGGGGTGCTGAGGGCTGCTGGGCACAGGGGTGTGCTCTGGGCCCCCCCTCTTCAGAGCTGGGGTGCTGTGGGACATGACAAGGGGAAACGAGGCCTGCCTTGCCTTGGGACAAAAGCCAGGGGTCAGCGTTCTGCTCTCATGGTGGAGGCATCAAAATATATTTATTTATGCATCACCCTGTGTGGTGTAATGCCCTGGCCCTGGGGTGGATAAGGATACCCTGATCAGGCCTGTGAGGCTGTGCTGCAAAAACCAGGCTCAGAACAGTCTGTGCCCACAGCATCCCATGGCAGGGGCAAAGCTGGGCAGTTTGATGCTCACACTTTGTGCTGGAGGATGTTGACATGCTTCAGGTCCCCACAGGCTCTTGGGTCATGGCATATTTGGCAGCACATGAGAGCTGGGAAAGTGGGTTTTGGCCTGAATGTTCAGGCAGTGCCCTGCTGCTTGTGACGCACTCCAGCGGGTTCCCAGGCACGTTCCTGGGCACTCAGTGCCCCTGAGCCCCAGGGCTCACAGCTCCAGGCTCCTGCTTGCTGCTCCCCAGCTCCGAGGAGCTCTTGACAGGCACCAATTTCCCCTCCCATGTTAAACTGCACGTTTAGGTTTGAAGGAAGCACCTCCCTGGAGCTACAGACCTGAGCACAGCAACAGCTCCTGGGGGGACAGAGGCAGGGAATGCTCGAGAAATCCCACAGAAACCCCCATTCCCTGCCTGCAGGCTGGCAGCTCACCCGTGGGGCAGTCAGTGACTGAGGGGGAGCAGGAGCCATGGATGTGGAGCAGGTAGCTCCACATCCATCTGGAAAACACTTGAGAAAAGTTTGCTGCTGGGTATAGTGAGTAATTGGTATTAACTGGGAAACGGGGAGTGGGTAAATTGGGTCAAAATGCACCTTATTGGAATTGCAATGTTTTATTTGAGAACTATTAGTTGTAGCAAAAGAGTAGAAAACACTTCACTGTAAATATTAAAAATATATAAACATTTCCAAGGCAGCTCCCCAGGTTTTGACTTTGAATAGGTTGTACTAAAAAGCTGGAATTCCCTGCAGAGAAAAATGACAGCTCTGTGCTGACCGTGGGTCAGCCATTGTCTCTGGCCCCTGGCTGAGCCTATGTCCTGCTGCTGCCCTAGTCAGTGAAAATTCCAGATCAATTTGGAAAGTGGATGTTATCTAAAATTGCCTTTTGATCCCAAATGCCACCTGGGCTGACCTCCATCCAGCGCCAGGAGAGTTGTGGCATCGAGCCACTGTCTGCAGCCAGGGACAGCCACCACCCTGCCCGGCTGGCAACACCCAGGGTCAAATTCCTACAGGCACCTGTCACTTGCAGGGCCACCAGCAATGACCTGAGCACACAATTAGTTCTCTTTATGCATTTCCTCTCTGTCTGGGCCGGGAACTGGGAAGGCAATGTTTCCAGGAGCTGTGGAAACACCTGGTGGGCTGTGGGAATGTCCAGCCCCGGGTGCTGCTTGTCCTTGTCACCCTGCAGACATGAGAACGGGGACTGTCTCATCCACTGTGGGCAGGGGTGATCAGAGTAATGAAGAAGCAAAAGGTCATCAACCTGGGAGCGTGCTGGGCTGGGAAAGGCCAGAGCTCTTTCTGTGCCTCTGCTGCGGGCAGGCACGGTGGTGGCACTGGGGAGTCCCTGCAGGGGCAGGGAAAGGCCATGGCAGCAGAGACGGAGGGGACCTGGAAAGGCTGTCCCGGGGTACAGGGGCCACTGGTTGGGGCTGTTCCAGCAGGAATGGGAAAGGCTGTGAGGGAGTGACGGATGTGAGCAGGAAAGGGCAGGGAAATGCTGTTCTGGAGAGAAGAGGGGACTGACAGAGGCTGCCCGGGGGAGATAGAGCCAACTGAGCAAGACCATCCTGTGGGTAATGGGGTTTCCATTCTGCTGAGGGCGGAGGGGCTGACAGAGGCGGTGCTGGGGGACGGTGGTGCCATCAGCGCCATGCCGGGCACTGAGGGCTCGGGGCGCACTCCGGGGGCCGCCCCGCCACCGCCCCCTGCCGGCGGCCCCGCCCACCGCCGTAAATGGGCGGGGCGTGCGCTGATCCGCGCGCTCGGCCCCGCCCCCTGAGCGCCGATTGGGCGGGCGGCGCGCGGCGGGAGGGGGCGTGGCGGCGCGGGCACGGCGGCGGGGAGGCGCGGCCGCCATCTTGTGCGCCGGCGGAGCCCTGCGAGCCGCCCCAGCGCGGCTGCCCGACCCGCGCCGCTCCCGCCGCTCCCGCCGCAGCCTGGGCCGCCGGCTCCGCCCGGGGCGGCGGCGAACGGCGGAGGGAGGGCAGGGGAAAAGCTCCGTGCGGACCGGGGCCCCCCGCGGGCCCGGCGGCGGCCCCTCCTCCCGCCGCTCCGCGCGTCCCTCCCCGCGGGTTTGTGGCGCTGTGCCGGGGGAGGATGAACGGAGGATAAATGGTGCCCAAGGCGGACAGCGGCACCTTCCTCCTCCTCTTCCTCCTGGTGCTGAGCATCACCGAGCCGCTGCGGCCAGGTAGGGGCGGCGGCGGGGCCGAGGGTGCCGGGCCCGGGCACACGGCAGGGAGAGCCCCGGGGTCAGCCCGGACCGGGGGCCGGAGCGGCCGGAGCCGGGTCTGGGCTGTGCCGCTGCTTTGTGCCTTTGAACAGAGCCGGGACGCGGCCGAGCATCGGTCCCCTGTGCCGGCTGCCGGGATCCGAGAGAGCCTGGATTTACCCTGGGAGTCGGGGTAAAACCTTGGTGCCAAAGTGTGAAAGCTTGGCTAGAAATCTGCAGAACCCTGCAGGTCATGAGCGCAGAAAATGTGGTGCCGAAGTTTTCAGGTGCTTGTTGCTTACCTGTTCCTATGTTGTGGGCCTTGGATGCCTACGCGGCCAGACAAAATGCTTGCTTCGAAGTGCCGTTTAATCCTGCCAGGAAGAGAGAAAAAAAACCTGCCGCACCTGGTCCGTCTGTCTGGTTCTGTTTGTGCTTCTTTTAGGGAGATAATTCAGCGATGGAGTTTGTGTGCTAGCTGCTAGGCATGGTGCTTAAAATCCTAAGATGATTAACTTAGAAGAAATGGTTGGTGTTTGCGGGGAGAAAACTACAGTTTTTCTAGGTATATCGCTCAGCTGGAATTTGTTTTTGGGTGTTGAACTCTCTTGGAGCTTGGCAAAGCCGTCGGCTATCATGGGCACCTCTTGCCAAAGAGCATCCGTAGCAAAAGCATGAGAGTGGCTTTGCAGGTTTGGGAATCGCCCTCCCGTCGCACCAGGGGACTGTTCCTGGGTGATACGTGCTCCTCGTAAATAGGAGAGTAAGAATCATGGTGTTCTTTGAAACCCCCTTGTTCTGTCTCTTCGAAATAACTTTCATGACCCAGACTAATAAAACGTAACAGTATTAATGAACTGCGTCTAAGTGAGTTCCCAGCAGAGCTGAAAGACAATTGGGTCAGTGTAGGCAGAGTTATTGAAATAATTTACTTGGGTGTTGAAACGTCTCTGTATCTGCCTTGTTTTGTTTTACCTTGTTTTTTTGGCAGTGCAGTATGTATAGGGCTTATGATATGCACTTAAGTAGCCAAAAAGCCCCCGTTGTGTTGGTAGCCTGGTATTATTACAGCTAGAGAGAGGCTTTTATGGCTGAGAAGGTACTATGTAAAACTGATTTCAGGCAGCTCCTTTTTGCTGGCACTAAGTGCTACAGGCTGCTGCATTGCTGGGTGAAAAGGTTCAGCTTATTCAGAGCTGTCTTTGTGCTTTTATAGGTGGGTAGACTTGACCCTGAACTCTGCTGGTGTTGAGCTTTGTAGCCTCCTAGAAATTCAAAAATGGCCTTTTTCATATTGTGTCACATTTGTCATTCCAGTTTGATAATGTACCTCTGTCAACAGCTGATGCTTGATGGATGAACACAAGTTTTTCACTTAGATTTACTTTGTTAAGATGAATGATGTTTTCCCTGGTGCTGTACCTGTAATGTGCCTGCTTTAGAGATTTGTGGTGCTGTAGCCTCACTGGCAGAAGTGTCTTTGTGAGCAAACCTTTACTAATCTACTCAGGTTCTACACCACTGGCTTTGAAACTTGGAGTGTTAGAATTCCCCTGTGGCAGCTCCATAAGCATTCCATGACTTTTGCTCAAACCATATGTATTCCTGAGCCCGAGGTGATGCATCTGGATGTGGTGTTGCAGCTGGAATTCCTTGCTGTGTGAGGAGTTTGAGTTCCATGTGGAATAGACTCATCCATCCTGTTTACGTGGTGGCTGAGCTGTCCATGGTGATGCCTCTCCCTCCTCCTCAGAGCAGAGTCCATCACTTCTGGGTGGCCTCACAGCTCTCTGCCGATGTCACCTGGCTTGTTTGGTTTGCATAATTTATATCTTGAATCTGCTGTCTCTAACAAATCACCCATTTGATAGATTAGGAGCACATGGTTTGATCCTGAAACGAGGTGCAAGTAGGGAAAACCTGGCTCACACAAGTACAGAGGACACACAGAACCAAATTTACCACTTTAATCACTGGTGAAGAAGTCTCCCATGTCTACTCTGGGGAGAGACAGCAGAAAGGGAAGAGTTCTTGGACTTAGAATTTATTTCCCAGGTGGTGTTTGCTTTCCTTTTCACTTCTTTAAACCTCTGTGTTGTAGCAACTGTCTTTTTGGTTTAGGAAGGACGCCTGCAGCTTGCTTAGCTTAAATCTGTACTTGGAACTATCAGATGAGTGCTGCAGAGCCCTGGGAGGTTTTATGTACTCAGAGATGAATGTGTAGTCCCTTCACAATTCAGTCCCGGCAGATCAGGCATCTCTTTGTATTTCCATGTTAATTTGACACTAGCTTTGTATCCATGTTCTTGCTGTGCTCTTCAGATAAATAAAACCTTCTTTTAAGCCTCCTCAACTGTAGTATCTTTTCATGCAATCTGAAAGGCAGTGATTTTACATGGATCTATTTTTTTCTGCATTTAGGGTGAGGTGGGCTTTAGTAAATTAGGAAGAAATTAATTAAAATTTACTTTTTTCCTCAGTTTTTTTCTCTCTTGGTTACATGAGCCTGTTTTGTGCTACTGCCATCACTAACAGCACAAGGTACTTCCAACATACCATGATAGTGGCCCCAGCTGTGCAACCTTGGGTTCCTGAAGGACTGTGGGCAGTTGGATTTTTCTGAACCTGTGAACTTGTAATGGTAATTTTGAGCCCCTGAGAATTGCCCCTTAGATTTTTTTTCCAGTGTTTCCATCTTTCCCATTCAGTTTTGACCATATCCTTCTTGGTTTGACTAGTTGCTTGCTTTATAGTGCATTTTTGAAAGCGTTCTTTTTTTTTCAAATTAGGGCATTTCTCCTTGAGTTGTGTTACTCGCTGTTTTTGGAATCTGCTAATGTGAATTGAAGCTGAATGTATCCAACTCTTCCAACTATATGGGTGTAGAGTGAAAGACTAACTTATTGTTTCCTTTAAACACTTGCTGAGTTTACTTGGTCTGTTGCTTTTTGGGGATATTTACCACACTAGGGTTTAATTTAATAAAATCTTTTCAAGGACGACTCAAACCCATCTGCTCCAGGTTATCTGACTAGCTGGCTGAGATAGCTGATGTCTTTGTGTGAAGAAATATTTCGGTGGTGTGTTAAGTGAGTTGCAATAATCTGTTCTAGTGCTAGCTTGGATTTTGCCCGAGTTTCTGAACCAGTTGGTTGTTGGAAGAGCATCAGAGGTGTAAGTTGTTATAAATTCAGTCTTCCACAGTTTGAGAATATTTATAAGTTTCTTTTTCTGTTAACACCCCAGTGCATCCCACTGAGAAGAGGAGGTTTTGGTGTCTTTCTGTAGTGTTGGGAGCTTAAGCAGTCTGGAATGACCACGCTGACACGTTTCAGAATACTATTTAGAGGATTAATTAAGGTCATCATCACTAAAGACAATAACATGTTTTCATATTTCTCTAACAAGATACTGCTGCTTGCTAATGGAAAACACTTAAACATGGTCAGGCTTTATATTGGATTTTGTAATAGTGGTTTAGTACAGAGCTTTGTGAATGTAGGTCATTGGGCTTTCTTATTAGAGCATTTGCCAGGCAGCTAAAAGCCAATTGAGTTCTTGTTCTTGCAGCGTTTCTTCTCCACTTCAAAGCCAGCTAGAGGAAGTAATTTTATTACCCAAGTTCTGTTTCAAAAAAATATTGCACAACGTACTTAATCTGCAATGCTTAGAAAGACTTGCCAGTGCAAGTGGTCTGGTTAAAACCCCACATCCAGCTCCCAGCTGGAACATCCCATACGCTTTGGAGCCTGCTGGCAGCTGTGGTTGTGCTCTTACAGGTCGGGTGTTGGTGTTTTGACACAGTAAAATTGACAAATGTGCTCAAATTGCTACCTCTTCCTTGTCTTTCAGTCAAGGGCTGTTGGTCTTGCATGCAAGGCAGAATTCATCAGAGTAGAGGTCTAAGCAAACCCACGATCATCACAGTTTCAAGGTGATCCACTGGTGTGCTGTAACTGGATGGGTCTGGTTTTGTCCAGTTGAAGTGTATTGATTAATTCAAATGGAGATCCAAATATATGAGTCATAAAATTTACTCTGGCCATTGTTCCTCTGCTCTGGAGATGCTTTGTTGGTAGGCAAACATGAACCCTTATTTTGCTCTTTGTTCACTGTCTCCACGTCAGTGAGAGCTGTGGTGAGTGATATTTATTCAGGTTCATGTCGTTGCTAGCTGCAGTTCCTGTCTGTGTATTTAGGTGAATTCCCAAGAGGAAGGTTCTAGGAGTGAGGGGTAGAAGGGTTTTTATCACACCTCCTCAGTTAATTTTGCTGAAAGTAGGGCTTGCCCTGTCTTCCAGTCTGGTGTATTTCCCCCTCATCCTTTTGCTTCTTAATCTACTGGTTTTAAGTTTTATTTTAATTCCTACTGTTACAGTTATTGAGTTTTGTTCTGATGTTCCTTGCTCTGCTGTTTGTTGTTTTTACAGCTGCAGAGCGAGGCTGACGGATGCAAAAAATCTTTTTTGTGGCTGATCTCGGTGTAGCAGGGAGACAAAGCAGAAGGTATCAGACCTTATTAGCAGGTCTGATACTTTAAGACTGGTAATTCCTGATAAAGCAAAATTTTTGAGGTGCGAGTGGATTTGCTGCTAGCTGTGGCTACAAAGTAAAGGAGAAAAAAGGAGTCAGTAGGCAGGGCTGTTTGCACTGCTTTGGCTCTGAGAAGTGATAAACCAGAGGGGCACCTTGGGGGTTTGCAGATACATGACTCCTGTGTCCTACAATAGGTCTGGGGGCAGGGGAAGGTTGGTCCAGAAGAGCAGAAGTGATGGAGGATGAAGCACTGTCACAGCCTCTCTCTGCAGCAGGAGAGAGCAGCTGTGCTTCTTTCTTGGTATGTGAGGGGAAAGGCACAGCTAGACTGAAGAGAGGAATTTTAGATACCAAGTATGAAAGATGTAAAATCCCCTGGTGAATGTCAGAAAACCAGTCAAGACTTCAATGAATCATTCTGTCCCCTGGCATTACCTTTTTTAGGGCTGGTGTTGATGTTGAATTGTAATGTAAGAGTAGTAGGTACCTCTGTGGTCCATCTTTGAGTAATGCCTGGGTCTCTGGGTTTTTACCTGGTGATTTCTTGCAGCTTTTATAAGTTCTTGTTTGATGCTGTGAGGTGCATGTGAATAACTTCTTTTGTGATCAGCAGAACTTGCCATTGTGCAGTGCAGGCCTGTGTACCCTGAGTGCAGCTTCTGATACCTGAAGGTTCTGTCTGGAGCAGAGCCTGGAAGGAATTGAGTGGAATCACAGCTCCTGCCCTTCAAGCCTTAATGTGTGTGCTCAGGATTGTTCTGTATTTTGAAGTGGGGAAGTGCATTGGGTTCTTGCAGTGATAGCTGGAAGAGCTTAGATAAAAAGGGAACAGAGCACAGCTAATGAGAGGCTCTGCAGATCTTTGTGTGATCTGAAGGGTTAACCTGTGATGGGAAGAGCCTTGCTAATCTTTTATTCTGTGTAGGCTGATAGAAAGTTATGGCTGGAAGGAGTGTAAGAGATGGGGTCGTCTGTCCTGTCCCAAAAGAAAACCTGGCAAACCCAGGCAACTGCTGAAGGTGTTTGTCAAGCACATTGTTAATGATTTCCTGTGATAAACTCCAAACCCAGATTCTTTTGGTGACTCTAGTGACCAGTTTGTTTGTCCTGCAGGTATAGCTCATTATTTGTATAAATGCAGTCTAATGCACAGGTCCCTCGTAAGCTGCAGCTTTAAGGAACACATTCACAGTTTTCCAGGACAGTTCAGGTGCCAGTTTTTCTGCAGCACTGAGTGTGGTGGGTGCCTGCAGTGCCCAGTTCTTCCTGGCTCTCCACTCCCTCAAGGGTTTCTGTTTCATGCTGGATCCCTCCATGGCAGGCACAGAGGTGGTTTTGTGGAGGACCCTGAGTCCAAGAGGAAACATGGATTGGGTGGTGAAGTTGTTGATTTGCTGCAGCAGGACTCGAGCAATTTATTTGCTTAAAACCATGAGTTTGGGATTAACCTTTAATCCGTATTCCCTGAACTGTGAAATCCTCTGGCATCTTGTGGTTTCCTGTGAAACTTTAACTTTTTCTTTGTGTTAAAGGGTCAGCCTGCTAATTCTGGGTTTCATGAACAGGGTTTACATGGTACTTGCTAAATGGATCTCCTAAGAAAGTTATTTGTAGTATTTTCCTGCCATTCACAGAATTTAGTAATATGGTTTTAAGTTTAATAGCAATTGATAGTTATTTCATTGTCTACAACTAAACTAAGTAACATTCAACTTCTACTTAAATAAAATTAAAATTGGTTGTCTGACATTATATTTAGCTTCTGTTCTGTTTATTGATTATTGTGCTTGAGAATCATCAGCCAGCTTAGGGGGGAAATGTAGCTTTTGGTGGCTGCTCTGGGGATATTCCCTGCTCTTTTGTCCTTTAACTGATTTTTCTTTGTCATATTTTCATTTGTGCAATTCTTTTTTCCTGTGTTGTCTTTTCTTTCATACACTGCTTCTGTTGTGCTCCCTCATGCCTTTCCCACTATAGGACCAGTTACTTGGGGTGCCCAGTGGAATTATTTGAAAGTCAAAGCTAATAGAAAAATGGGATTAAGTGCCATTTGTAGTAGAATGATGCTGAGTGTTCTGGGCTGGCTGCAGAACTGGGTTGGTGTTGTCCCTTAGCACTTCTGTGTTTGGTTCGTGTTAATATTTCTTTAGCAACATAAATAAAAAGATTTATTCTGACTTAAAAGTAATTTACCATCTTTTATACACTTTAGAAGAAAACAAATAACCCTGCTTCTAACACCTGCTGGGTTTGAGTTTGTGCATGAGTAGCATTTTGCTTTTTTAAGCCTTTAAAACTTACTGGAGCTTGTTTTAATCTAGGGATGGTTAAAACTGCATTTGTGTTTTGTCTCTGTTGGGTTTGTGGGAATTTGATACACTTAAATTACCCTTCACTGGTTAAAATCCGTGACATAAGAGTAGTCTATTAATGAGTTCTGGGAAAATCTGCATGAAATGTTGGGAATCTTGCAGGAGGGAGCTCAGAGATTTAAGTAGGAGCATCATGCCACCTCAATTCTGGCAGTAAGCAGGTTGGAGGAAATGATTCAAGAATGCTGTAGTGCCCATCTTTGTCTTTCTGAGCACTGCTGGAATTGAATGTAGTTTTTCTATTGAGGTGGCAGCTAAAAAATGACAAAGATGAAGTTTTGTAGCATAGTACCTGGCACGTGGGCATAACAGATATTGAAGAGTGCTCGCAGTGCTTGAGTTGTTAGAAGGTGTGGGGGGTGAGAAAACTGCTCTGAGAGAGTTCTGTGCCTTTTTGCTGCTGGGTTGGATCTGTATTTGCTGACTTCTGGTGGAACTGTTAAACTTAGGAGTTCAATACGTGGAATTTCTCCTCAGGTGTTTGTTTTGCTGGAGAAGAGGCAAGCACAGGATCTCATCCAGTGTGGACAGACAGAGCTGTGGCTGACGTTGGCCACATTCCTGCTGTGTTGGGCTTCAGTGGAGCAGGGGAATGCTATTCAAAGCATGAGCCATTTGCTCCAGCACAGACAGCCACTGCACCAGCTCCTGTGCAAGGATAAAACTAGGTTTCTGTATTTGAGGTCATAATATTTCTGTGTATTGAATTTTTGCTCTTAAGTGTTCTAGGTGCTGGCTCATCGAGTCTTGTACAAGATGTGAACAAAAGTGAAACAGGAGCAAAAGCTTTTTTTAGTTGACCTGCATTTGAATAGTGCTCAGGCACAGCTTTCCTGTCTCCCTGAATTGCTAGATTCTTGTTTACGACCTTTAACTTTCTTAGGGCTCTGTAGAGAACATCTTCCATGTTCATTTGGTTTTCAAATTAAAAAATTATGTTAGTTTTTGGAGAGTGGTGTAGTTAAAAATACCTGATTTCATAGGTAGAACTTTGTCAGCTATTTGCTTTCAAGACTACTGCAATTCCTCATGTTTTAGTTCAGGAAAGTTTTTAAAGTACATACTTAGCTTTAAGTTGTATATATTAATTTGATTTGTTAGGATTGCTCATGTGCTGAAAGTTTAAGGAATATGCTTAAATACTGCTGAATCGTGTACTAAAAAAGAAAAAGATGAGATAGGAACTTTTTTTGTTTTCCTGCAAAGACAGAACATGTGTTGTCTTGCTGAAAGTAAATGGGCTTGCTAAGTAATACTGCTGAAATCTGGCAATTCCTACTTTAAGGCTACAAATTAGCCTTGATTGCTCTGACAGTTCCTGAATTGCTGTTATCATGTTTCATCTGGGTCCTCTTCTTGTTGAAATGTGATCTAAAGGCAGTACTAATTCAGTTCATGTAAAATTTTGGATTTGAATTTTTCCTCTGAGGAAAATGTGTTTCTGTAGAGTATTCGCTAGCTTTTAGTTGTTTGGTTGGTTTTTTGTGTTTTTTTTGGTGTGGGTTTTTTTTTTTTTTTTTTTTTTTTTTTTGTGTGTGTGTGTGTGTGCTTGGGGTTTGTGTTAGTTTTGTTTATTTGTTTGGCGATTTTTTGGTTTTTTTTTTTTTTGTACACCTATAGTTTATTTGGTCAAAGGGAATACAGCCTCCTCCTCTACTGATTCTTGGTGAAACTGTTTTGTATATGAACAAATAATGATCCAAACTGACTTGGTGAGATGTATTAATCTTGAGAATACAGGGAGAGGAGAGGAACCATCTCACATGCCTGGATTTTTTTGGGAATAGTTCTGGGTGGGCAGCTACCAGGTAACAGCTTTAGATACAGAAGTACTTTGAGCTGTGGAGCCCAGGTAGCTGAAGGATTTGTGGTGTGTGTGGGATAATCCATCTGCCCTGACCTGGTGTTTGGATTCTAGGGAGAAAGCACTGTTGTTGTTGGTGCCCTTTTCTGGACACAGCTGATGACTTGCTGAGTATATCAGTGCTGATGTTGTTCTTAATGGACTTTTTCTTTGTTCCTTCATTTCTTGGGAGAATTGGTGTGTTGTGTGTGTGGCTGTATTTAAATTCTGTGTAAGGAATAATGCTGTTTACCTAGCACTATTTCCTGTGAGCATGTTTCATAGGCAGTGGGGCTTAATGAAACCTGGACTCCAGTGGGCTTCTCTCTGTCCCTGTGTCCCTCCTGTGCTGCAGTACCCTTGCTTGGCACTGATTTCATAAGGCCTGTGTCCCTCTGCCTGCCCACAGTGTGCTCTCTGGCATGAGCAAGCTGGGGGTCCTGCAGGGTCTCTTGCAAAGGTTCAGTTACCCCAGCTCACCCCTTCCTCTGCTGCCAGCTGGGAAGCCACCCTGGTGGTGACAGTGTGACACCAGGTGTGCTGGCAGGCTGGCACCTGCTGAGCAGTGCAGCCAGCTGGGGGTTTCCTGCCCTCTGAAGCTCAGGAAGGTCAGAATTTGCTTCTCTTGTGCAAGCTTTCGAAAGACATATGCTGTTTTCCTGGTTTTGACTTCTCTCAAGCTTGCTTGAAATTGTTGAGTGAATTTGTGAGGTGTGATTGGCACTTTCACTGATCAGCTTTCTTTAGGGAAAGGGTTAAAAATTTGGTGCTGCACAGGTGTAAGTCACTTGTCACTGTTGTACTAAAACCCTGAAATCCTGCCTGAGGCTGTACAAAACACTGGAGGTCCTGAACAAGGTTGTTAGTGAGACAGTGGGCTTGAATTTTGAGCCATATTAGAGGCTTCTGGAGTACCAAAGGCTTGGGTTTTGTTTGTACTGACTGCTCTTTGTGCCTGTGCTGTATTTTGCTTTTCCCTTCTGCCTCTTTACTTATTATCATAATATAACAGTTTCTTGGGGGGCGAAGTGCAAGGCTGTTGCTTAGCCTGGTATTCTCACTATGAAAATAAACTGGTTTTCAGTCTGGAATGCTTCATTGCCTAATTCACAGTATTCTTTCAGCCTAGTCCAAGTAGCAAGTTTTGTTTTCTCTTTGGTATTAGCAGTGCTGGAGAATTGGGAAATACTTTTTTTCTGTTTCAGTCTTAGGAATAAGTGCCCACTTTCATGGAGCTCAGTCTGTATTTTCTGTCTTAAAAAATTATAGCCAGGATTCCCATTTAAGAAGCTCTAATGTTGTTTCTTTGGCTGAATGCTGTGTCTGTTCCCTGCCTGTGCTTTTTAATTTTTTTGTAGTTATTTTGATTTCTCTTTCTCTTTTCCTTCCTTCCTGGCCTTGAGTTTGCCCTCCAGGCAAAGAGCAGACAATGAATTGCAGTGAATGTCACTTGTGAGCAAGGAAAAACTGGGTCAGTTCCAAGCTCGTGCAGGGTGTAGGTATAATAAATACAGAATCATAGGATCACTTCAGTTGGAAAAGACCTTTGAGACTATCTAGTCCAACCATTAACCCAGCACTGCCAAGTCCCCTAGCAAAACATGTCCCAAAGTCACATCAACACCTCTTTTACATACCTCTAGGGATCCTGACTCTGTTTCTATGGACAGCCTGTTCCAATGCTTGGCAACCTTCTTGGTAATGTCCAATCTAAACCTCCTCTGATGCAATTTAAGGCCAATTGCTCTTGTCCTGCTGCTTCTTACTTGGGAGAAGAGGCTGAGCCCACCTTGCTGTCACCTTCCAGATGGTTCTAGAGGATGGTGAGGTCTCCCTTGGCCTCACTGTCTGAAGGTTTTTTACTGAGTCAAGAGTTTACCCTCTGAACCAGGAGCAGCCAGTGAGAATGCTGCAGCAAGTGCTGTTAAAGATTTACTAAAATCTACCAGGGAAATGAGATCCACAGCCTTTCCCTGGACCACTAAGTGGGTCACCTTGTCCTAGGAGGAGATCAGGTTAGTCAGGCAGGACTTGCCTTTCACAAACCCACGCTGGCTGGGCCGAGCACCTGCCTGTCCTGTGCGTGCCATTCATGGAGGATGATCTGCTCCTCAACCTTCCCTGGCACTGAGGTCAGGCTGACCAGCCTGAAATTCCCCATATCCACCTTATGACCCTTCCTACAGCAGCTGGCTGTCATTCTTGCTGATTTGCAGGCAGCTGGGACCAGCTGAGCTGGCCAGGACTGCTGTAAATGATAGAAAGTGGCTCAGTGAGTGCTTCAGCAGCTCCCTCAGGATCCTTGGGTGGATCCTGTCCAGCCCCATAGCCCTGTGTGTGTCTGAGTGGCCATAGCAGATCACTGAACGTCTCCCCTTGCATTGTGGGGGCCTCATTCTGCTCCCTGTCCCCAGCTCTGGGGAGTGGGTACCTGCAGAACAAACATGAGGGAAAGGGGACTGCTACCATTCCTTACTGTGCTGTAAAATCTTGTGATGGATGTTGAGGTGATGTAGCATAACTTACTATGACAGAACACTGAGTAATACTGAATGTTGATGAGTGTTACTCATTAAGGATTTACAGTTTTCAGCTGGAATGCTGTCACAATTTTAATTACTCCATGGAACAGCATGCTGAGGTTATGAAGAAAATGCCAGTGCCTCTAACATGTATTATTTATTTATTTTTTGAACTGATGCATTCCTATTAGATGGGATTTTAGCTTCAGAATCTCCAATTTTCGGAGCTGGAATTAGATTTGAGAATAAGTGTGGGCTGTGTTTTGGCTATGACATATCCCATGGCCCTTTTTTCCCTCCAGGCTTTGTGCTGTTAGGTGCTGTTGTGCTTTCATACTCTCCTGCACATACTCAGGCCATGATGAACCCACATGCTCTAAGGGTGCTTCCTAAGCATGTTTGCAGTATCATGGGTGAATCACCAAGCATTTTATCTTCTGTGGAATTGGACATGAAAATGGAATGCTGTTTTTCTTTTATTTCTTCTGAAGGTTTTTAATTTTAATTATTCTGTAGGCTTTTAATTTGAAGAACAGTAAGTAGAATCAGAAATGAATAAACTATCTATGAAATGGGTAACTGATGGTGACACATGAGCTTCATAAATTGTTTTCTTCTCTGGAAAAGATCAGTGTTGTAGTCTGCTTTCCTCCTACTGTGACTTTGTTATAAAGTGCTGTATTTATTTATTCTGCTACACTGAATGCAGCAGTGGGGGGTGTAATGATAAACTCAAAAATACGGAATTGGTGTGAGATTCACCCAGTGACACAAGGACCTGCTGGGAAATGAGTGGTTAGTGGGGACTTCTCTGGTGCTGAGGGAAATACCGTTTATGTATGGCTTCTCTTCCCTGAGAGCAGAGCCCTTGTAAGGATTGGGGGTACCTCAAAGACAGGTTAAAGACAAGAGAGCCTCTTTAGGACTGAGTCAGAGCATCCTCAGGTGTGGTTTGCTGTGAGCTGCTCTGTCCCCAAGAGCCAGCAGCTGGCATTGGCCACTGAGAGCAGAGTGGGGCAGCACAGCCCTGCTCCTTCAGGCTGGCAGATTGGCAGGGAGTTTGTGAGATGTACACTGTACCTGCTCCAGTGACCTTCACCTGTGGCCTTGGGACACATCCAAGTTGGGGAAACTGCTTTTTAAATACAGATGATTACCTTAAGGACTGTTTTTTCACATATCTGCTGAGGACTACATTATGATAACCATCATTATGTTGTGTTGGAAGTATTAAGAGTATTTTAAAGTTTATGTTACTGCAGTAAATACCAGTGTAGAGCAATATTGATTGTGTTGTGCTTCCTCTTGAGCATAAATATTAGATATAGAGTGGTGTGTGTTTGTTTGATGGTGGTGGGTGTGGTGTTCCTTCTGCTGTTTTGTCTCTGGTGCTTGTTTGTAGGCATTTGTTGAGCGCTGGTGTTCAACACAATCTCCAGGAGTGAAGGACTTATTGAATTGGGCTTTTTGCTGGCAGAGACTGGGATCTGACCATACTCATGCAGTATAGCATGGCTCAGGTTACATAGAAACAGTGATTTAAGAAAAAAAAATAATTTTAGTAAACTTATTCCTAAATGTTGTTAAAATATGAAAGGATAATGCAACATGTAGGTACAGGTCTTAAGTATGTAGGTTGAGTATTACAAAACATAAGAAAGACCTGTTGGACAAGTTAAAATCTGAATAAGAAGAGTTACTGGTCTAAGCACTTGTAGTTAGAGTTTTTGTTAATGCTTAATCAGCTTTTGATGGCTGTAATTGCCTCTTGAAATCTGAACAGAATATTCCCTTACAGGTTGGTTCAGCTGCTCTGGGACAATGAGTGACTTACACTGGGAAAGGAGGAAGTATTTTTGTCCTTTGTTTTCCTTTGATCTGTAAATAAAAATGATGCCAGAGGATCTACCATGCCCAGCCTTGAGAAATGTGATCAAAATAAGCAAAGCAAGTTTGATGTACACAGAAACCTGCCATTGTTCATTGAAAGCTTATGTATAAAACCAACCCATGTACTTCAGGCTTATCTCTTCCAGTACATGAATTTCAGAGTAATAGCTTATAATTGAAATAACATTAAATGCTGGGTGTACATTTAATCAAATCTCAATTTTCATACAAGTGAAGCTCAGCAGACAAGAACAATTAGTGTAGCAAATAAAAAATTACATTTCTTTGTGTTAAAAACTGAAGTAGATTAAAATCTATATTTGCTGTGTAAACAGGAACACCTAGTGCATCTCTAGTCAGCTACTAAAAGACTGTCTTATAATGTATCAGACTTTACTAACTTGTGAATCCTTTAATAAAGAAAAGTTCAGTAGTTGCAGCCAGAAGTACCCAAACTTTTATAATCAGTGATTGTAGTCACTGAGTTTAATTTCTGTATCAAAGCACTTTGCTGAATTGAGAGTAATATTCTGGAGGGTTTAGTTTCAGCCTCTGGTTTCTCATCTGTACCTCTGAATTTGTGAATTGCTGTGATATCAAGGTTTTTATACTGCTGGAGAGTTTATATTTTAGGGCTAGGAACATAGGTGAGGGGAGTGTTCTGTTTGTCAGGGATGCATTTCTACTTTAGGATCTATTGCTCCTTTTTCCACAGGTTTCTGTAGTGTTAATCTTTGTTATCTTGAAAATACAAGGTTGAAATTTAGATTTTGAGAACTTTGATGTGTTCACCTAATGCTTTTCAGCAGCTGTTTATTACACGTGCCTGAGATAGGGCCTTATCATTTTTATTGCATCCAACATTTCTTCCAGCTGAATTTCTCCTGTATCCCTGTCTTCAATTGAAGCAGGATAGATGATCCTGCTAAAACAGTATCAAAGTTTTCTCATTTGCCCAGCAGCTTATCTTTGCAGGAAATGTTTCCAGCTGCTGGCTTTTGCTCATTGCCAGGAGCTGTTTGCACCCCTGCTCCTTGTGTCACCCCAGTGGTGTGGCCTGGGACCAGCCCTTTGTGCCTCAGAGCTGTGACCCTGCTCCTCAGCCCAGGCTTTTCTGCTGCTGTGGAGGTGAAGGTCCCAACTGCTTCAGTGTTTGCTGTTAGAACAAACATTTAAAACAACAGACACATTGGGAGATGTTCTGTCTTTGGTGGCAGACAACTGTTATGGTGCCCCAATTCCACATGAATGTTACTGGATTTGTACAGCCATATTTCTGCTGAGTTAGCTGGAGCATGGAATCTTTCTGATTGCAAGGGGACAAACCAGAGCTGATCTGACTTAATGTGGACAGACAGTAGCTTAGCTAATTTGATCTAAAGCTTGCTGTTTCAAAGCCAACTGATCACATTCATTCAGGAAACCGAACCAGCAAGGTGAACTTGTTTAGAATCAACATTTTGTCTCATGTGTCTGTTACAGCCTTGCTTTGGTGTTGGAAGCTCTAAAATGAGTTGTACTGTGTTGAAAAAGTAGTTTCACATACTAGATATGGATCCTCCCTACCTGTCTTTAAAATAAAACAATTGTTTTGAGTAACCATTTATCCCTTAGGTCTTGCATAAAAGCAGGGAAGATTAATAAAAAATTAGTTGAAGTTTAGATGTGAGCAGGAGGTGTCTTAGTCCAAATGAACTTCAAAAGTCTTTAAAAATGATGCAGAAAATTCAAGTTTCAGGACGTGTAATGCTCAGAGCAGCTCAGTGACCAGAGTGCATCTGCTCAGGAAGGATGCGCTGCAGCTCTCAGTGCTTGGGCTCCAGGAGGAAAATGTTCTCAATTACACAGAGGGAGTGCATGAGGTTGTTAAACCTGAAAGGGCTTCCTGGATCATTCTCTAGTGGTCAAAATCTGTTTGTTTTGTGAAAGAGATGAAGCTGGCTGGAAATTAGAGGGAGCGTGTGTGTGTGTGTTTTATTATCTATCATGAAGTCCTTCCTGTGGATAATACTTCTTGTAAATGTGTTTGGTTTTTTTTTTTTTTTTGAGTACTTTGCAGAAAATCAGGAAACTATCCTGCTGTAAAGAAAATTCAAAAGCTAGTTGACCCCTGTGTTGAAATACACAATGAGTTCTGTGAAACACCTAGCATTCATGCAGTGGGCAAAATCTTCAGAACAAAAGCTCTCTGTGAGCATGTAAGCAACCAAAAGATGAGGTTTTTCCTGTATGAAACCTCAGTTTTTCTGTTAGTCAAAAATCTTGTTGGTTTTGCTGCTGGCTAGCTTAGAAAAATATGTGACAGCTAAAGGAGATGAAGGCCTCTTGTTTGTATGGCAGTGTTTAAATTGATTTATAATCTTGTCATTTCTGGTTTGATGAAATAAATTTCCAACTGTTTCGTAAGTTTTCTTTTAAATTTTGAATTATAAGTCCACAACTAGCCTTGGTAAGACTTCTTTCAGATGAGTGACTTGTGGAGTTATATTATCTAATAACACGTCCAAGCAAGTTGGTATACGTTTGTTTTGGCCATCATTTGACAGTAAGTTTTATCTTGGGTTATATATTTAGCTTGTAGAATTGATGGTCTGAATCTGATTTCAGTTTTTCTTCTCTTTTTATATCAAGTTAAGGAATTTCTTGTTTTCTGTATCCAGTTTATAGTAGAGAAACAGGTGAAGTGTTACCAGAGAACACACTGTTGTTACTTAATATTTCCGACAGACATTTGTTCAGGTGCAGGTTGCTTGGGGAATAAACCCAGTGTCATCATGAAAGCACAGAGCCAGCAGTCAGGACAGCTGGCTTCCTGCAGCTTCATCTTGTCTGGAGCCTTTGGCAAACCCTTGAATTGTTCTGTACTTTGTTGGAACTGTGCCATGAGGATGCACTGGTTGGTTGAGGGTTAATGTTGTAGGAGTGCTCTGAGGTAGTGAAATGAAGAGACTATCATGACACCTCACTGCTTCAAGGGCTTTCATGTTCTCACACTGCCTGAACTTTGTGATGTTTTGTAAGTTTATAATCTGTATAGTGCAAAAACTACAATTGCTGCTATTTTCAGTGTTGTAGTTGTCTCCTTTCTTCCCAGCAGATGCCAGATAAATTTAATTGTTCTGCAGTAAGGTTTCAGTGTACCAAATTTCATCTTGTAACATAGCAATGACTGCATTTGATACTAAAAAGAAAAAGAAGCCTTTTATGTTAGAATTGCACATGTGAATCATTATAGTGCTGATGTCACTCATCACATCATATGTGAGTGCTGGGGGAGGTTGCATTTCCACATTTTCACCTCGAGGCAATTGTTGATGCCCTTGGCTTAATGTTGTTTTGTGCTTCTGCTCCAACAGCTGCTTGCTCTTAGCTGAACTTGTGCCATTGCATATTTACTAATGATTTTGAAAATATGAAATGTTCCTGCATTAAACAGCTGGTAGAAAGTATGGTTTTAGTGCTGTGTGGAGGTGATAGTTTGAGGTACATTCTTCATCCTTTCTTGCTGTGAGTTACCATCAACAGCTGTGAACTGTGAGGGATATCTGGCTTTAAGGACAGAAATGTACTGATATTTTTGAAATCTTTGCTGTTCTTCAAAAGAACTGAAAATATATGGGTGAAAAAACAGTTTTTATTTACCACACTCCTGGAAAGTACAGAGTCTGACCATGTGTTAAGTGACTACTTGCATTCCAGGAAAGATGGATGGTCACATAATGTTGTACTATTCAGTACTGCTCATCCATCTTCCTGACTCTTGTCCTGCTGCTGGCAGTGTGACTTCCCTTTTCTGTGGTGGAGATGGGCTTGAGATGTTTTCATTTATCTGCTGTTTTAACTGAAAAATAGGCTCCTGACATGAAATGTTTCACAGGGTTCTGGAGACCAGCACATACCCTGTGCATCCTTGCCTCTCCCAAATATCTCCATTCCTGGGCTAAGTATCGTACAGCTTGGTTGTAGACTTCCATCTATTTTTATGTCTGTATCTTACTGCTGATGACTATTGGTTGGGATGGCTTAGGAGGGCTTATTGACAGAGATTTTAATTTCACAGTGTTTCTTTGTGTCACATTTCCCCCCTCTGCAGCAGAATTGCTTAGCAGTTCATGTTCCTTGGTCTGAAATAATTAGTGCATCTGACAGCGTGATCTCCATTGGGAACAATGGTACAGCTGGTCTGAAAGGTGCTTTACTAGAAATGTTTTGTACTCTTCCATGTATCCACATTCTTCAGAGAGGAGTGTCTCTAGCACAGGAAGTCATGACATTACAGCATGTAGCTGGCATTTTTTTAATGCCCATAATGCTGAGATGGAGTCATCCTTTTATCTGAACCAGTCATATGTAATTGTACATAAAATACTATGTATGAAATTGCAGACAGACAGAAGTATTCTTGACTGTTTCTCCCTTGTGCAGGTTAGCATTCCTGGTGGATGCTGCCTGTGAAGCCAGAAGGCTGCAGAATAACTGTTCACAGGGTGTATGTGTGAATTCCATTGAAAATAAGCAGTAAAAGAAAAAGGTTTATTTTAAAGTACTGAATTTTGTCATAACTATGGGTGGATGCAGTGCAAACCTGGAGCTGGGCTGAGAATGGTCTTTGATGTGTTAAAAGATCTCCCACAGGCCCTGGTGTAAATTCTGTACTTGAAACTGTAGTAGCAAGACTTTCTGAGGAACCTCCCACTGCGTGCTGACCTTGTGCAAAAGTGGTGAAAGAAGCTGCAATCATTTACCAAATGGTGTCTTCTGTGGGCTTGGAATCTGAGTGCTTTCCATTTCAGCTTGAGGTTTTGTATTTGTTTGATTTGGTGGTTTCTGTGTTGTGGGGTTTTCCCTCTAAGTTTGGAAGGAGATTTAATTAACTCATAGATATTAGATTTGAAATTATTTAGCTTAAAGATAGATTTTAAATTTTCTCTCTTGCTATATTGGGTAAGTGAAGCTTTTCCTCTTATTTTTTACACAGCTGCCCCCCGCCCCCAACCATTTAATTCCTCTTTCTCTCTTCAGGCTAAATAAATTATGCAATTTTTTTGTCTGAGGGGGAAGTCATTATGACTGGTTATTTTGTTTTTTCTGTTTGGGCTGAGTAAAGCTCTAAATGGGTGAGAACACTCGTTTTGCTGTCAGGTCTGTTGTTGCCCTCAGTAGTCTGGCAGGTCCGTGTGAGTTCTTAGCATCTTGTGACCTGAATGTTTGCTCTGAGTAGGTGGTTGCTAAGAGGATGTGCCTGCTTTTATTTTTCTAGAAGAGCAGGTCTGTGCTTTACAGAGGAACCAGTAGTGGGACTGGATTTTAGTCTAGCATGGAATTAGAAGCCTGTTATCAATATGTTATACCAATTACCAGGTGTATGTGAACAGCTTTTATTCAGAGTGCCTGGTGACCTGGTTTATTACACCCAGTCATGTTGTTTGAACATTAAATGTGACCTCTGTCTTGATTTAGCTTAGGCATGTGTTTCAAGAAGAAACAATTGCAATTACAGTCTGCTCTTATGTTGTAAACTGTGGATGAGAGAATGCACACCTGTAGTTTAAATTCTCTTTTAGTGATTTCCTTCTGCAAGACAGTTGCCTACTGGATCCATTCAAAATCAGTGTGTTTTGCATATAAACATTTTTTTTTCTGTTTAAAAAGCTACTAATTCTCTAGACAAAAATTACCTGGGATTAGTGCAGCTCACTGAGAGGAAAATGTGCTAAATTGCTCAAAAACAATGGTTGGTAAATTGACAATCACTGTCTAGAAGAAAGATGGACAATGATGGTTAGGTGCAAAAGTGAGCCTGTGCATGGTGCTGGCACTGACAGAATGGCTGTGAACAAGCTTAGAATTGTTCACTTTTGTAGACAGACCTTTTTATTCCCTGCAAAATGTTTTGAGGGACATAAAATGAAGTTGAGTTATTAGGTTCTGGCATTTGATAGATGAAATTGAAAAGAAAAGGTTTTAAAAAAGTTGTACTTTTTATAATGCTAATTAGGTGTGACAGTGTAGTGATGGCAAGTAGGCAGTGAACTCACAGAAGCAGGAGCAACATGTTTGCAGATAGTGACAGTTTCTAGTAAAGGATATATTCACATGGAGAAATTCTACAAAAGAGCTGAAGCTAGAAAGTGAAAACAGGTTCATGGATATAGATATTGTGTTACAAGTAGTTCTGTGAAATGTCTCTAAATCAGATTGGGCATTTGTGCAAGTTTGGTGGGTTCTGGCATACACAGTGATTGGAATGGAAATAGGATTCTGAGGCTGTTGCATAATGCAGTGCTCACCTATCGAAGCATATTTGTGTTGAACTTCAGCTCTGGGAAAATGGAACAGGCACTCCTCAGTGCCCCACAAGAAGCAAATGGGTAATGCTATGGTAATAGCTGCTCACAGGCTATCTTTATCAGGAAGGTTTTACCACAGATGTCTTGAGACAATGATTTCCCATCCCCTCCTGTCTGTTCAAACCACAAACATGCATGAAGTGATCTGAGCTGAAGGAGTTTTTAACAGGCTGAGTTAACCAGAGATTTTATCTGTTATGCTTCAGTGATCCGTGACATGACAGATGATTAATATATGTATAAATTTGCAAGAATAGATAGCATTTCAAACACAGCACCATTTTTTCTCTCCTTGGCAGAGCTGCGCTGCACCCCGGGGCAGTTTGCGTGTCGGAGCGGGACCATTCAGTGCATCCCCTCAGACTGGAAGTGTGATGGGCGCCCCACCTGCGAGGATGAGAGTGATGAAGTGGACTGTACAGGTAGGTAAATCTAAGAGACTGCTCAGCCCCGTACCAGCTTACTGTGCAGCAGTACTTTGCCTCTTTCAGGTTGAGAGGAGTAGTGGATTTGTCTTTACAAACAAGCTGTGGGTCTGCTGGTAGATAAAACTAGCACTGGGAGATAAAAGAAATATTGAGAAGGATTCCACTGATTGATGAATGGAAAAAGAGATTTGCTTTTGCAAATCAACTTTAGGTTTGCTGATAAATGAAATAAGACGTTGAAAGATGAAAGAAACAATGGGGAAGAAAAACCTCTAAATTGAGTAAGAATTAAAAATTAAAAGGAAGGGGTATACATTAGAGGGAAATCTTCTGTATCCAGGTGTATTGGGAAGCATGTACCTCTCAAGTACCTCAGCCAATGGGGAAAGAGAGAAGGGAAATGTGGCTGAGAAATTTGGATAAAAAGGAGGCTGCATCCTCCAAAAATCCGAGAGATCCCAGGGGAATGCCTCATGACCTCTCCCTTTATTCGAATAAAGCCAGAAAGGACTCCTCTGTCTCCTTTTTAGACATAAACCTCTGGTGTTTGTGGATTAATTTTCCTAACAAGGTTGTTTGGTTCTTTTTATTTGAAACTGGTGATTGCTGGGTAGAACTGTACCCATTATTAAAAAAGACTGAGTTGGCTTCTCTTCATCTTGAGCAGCTAATACTGCAAACAGTTTTTTGCTTGTCTGAATTATCCTTCCATTCTTATGGTCAGAGCAGGTATTCTGAAGATGAGGAGAGTTTGTGGTCTAAAAAGAGACTCTCCTGACAAGGAAAAAATGTTGCAGTTAAACTGAAATGACACATAAGCCTGTGGTTAAATTTGGAATTACTGATTTGGTTGTGTATCACTCAGACAGTGCTGGGTGACATTGCTGGACTTGGGTAGAGAGTTGTTTTATTGCTCCCTGTTCTGATTATGCTTCTTGTGCTTAAGTGGAGAACTTTGTTCTGCCAGACAAGCTGGTGTATTTGCACTTCATAAACTCCTATGACTGGATGCTTTGAGGAGCCTGTCACCAGCAGTGGATCTCTGCTAAAGCTACTGGGTACTGAGCTGTGCTGAAAAAGAAGCAAAGAAATATTGTGACTGTACAATCACAATTTGGAATGTTTGCAGTTGTTCTTGAAAAACAGGCTAGTGCAGCTCTTTCTGTGTATGTTGAAAGTGAATTGACCTGTAATTTTTTTTCGGTTAAGAACAATGAGACAGGTATCTGAAAGCATGAATTCAACTGTGGCACGATTGAAAATTTTTTATCTTTACAGTGTGACTAAATTACATTCAAAAACTGTTTTAAGAAGTTCTTTTCCAGTGAACTACTAACGTTTTCTTGGCAGAGAATCATGTGAACTCTGTGGCATTGCCATAACAGCATTCATCATTCTGAGTTCTCAGCTGTTTCAGAGAGGTGCTACAAAATAGTAACATTGATGTTTTACAGCAACAAATTCTTTTTAACATCCATATTATTTAAAGGAATTGGAGAAATAAATCTAACATTCAAACTTTGAAGCTGTGCTAGAGTTAGCCATCTCCCCAGTGTGTACTATGACAAATAATTGAAAGAATGTCGGTGCTCTTTCAAGAAAACTTTTTGTGTAAAGGGGAAAAACAGTTGGTAGTTTGTTCTGACACTGAAAATTAAGCTCTGCCATTGATATTTAAGGATATTCTTTACAATGTGGATGTCCTAAAGAAAATTGCTTTTATAGCTGTGCTGTTATTCTTCCTTTTTAGCCAACTTTGGCCAAATGTTAAAAAGCTATGGACCTAATGAAATTCTGGAGTATAATGGAATTCATTGGCTAGGGGAGGGCAGAGTCATGTTAGTGTTTGGATTTACTCAAAAAGCACTGAAGACTTTGCTTGTGGGAACATCTGAACTTCCACATTAATAGAAAACTATTTTTATCTTCTCCTGTTCCTAATGCATTAGTCAGCAACTTAAGTTATTGCCTGGAGTATGCACCAGGATGATGTTGACTAAGGACTGGAGTTCCAAAGAATGCTTGGTATATTGATAGGAGGAGGATTTTATGGGAGTAACACTTCTCAATACGTGGGTTCTGGTGTTGTGTTTGGGGTGTAGACTGTCTAGCCTGACATGATAAGAAGAACTTGAAGGTTAAAGAAATGAAATGTGGGAAAGTCTTGATTCACCACCATGTCTGTGTGCATGAAGAGAAGAATAATGTCTGTAAATACCAGAGGGGAAAATGCTGGACAGCAGAGAGAGGAAAGTATTCCACTTGATGAGAGGAATAATTAGATAAGTAATTGGTGAAAAGGCTGTGCTCAGTAAAACAGCCAGAAAGCAGGTGTGGTGTTTGTGAAAGAACTGAGATATTTGCACAGTAATGTGAGGAGTGCAGCCAGCAAACCAGAGGAACAAGAACTACTTGTGTAGGATGTAGAAACTATTATACCTGTAACAATGAACTTGGTGGGATTGCATGGTGACTGCAGTGGGTGTTGAAGGGCAGGGGTCATTCAGAGCTGTCAGCAATAGAAGAGGTTGGTGTGCATGGGAGTGCTGTGCTGGAACATAAAGAGGAGTAGCATCAATGAAAGTAAACCTGAGGGCAGAATCAGTTTGGAAGAGCAGTGAGTTTGTGTTGAGGAAAGCAGTACAGATGTGACAGTCACAGGAGAGACTGTCTTGGGACATTGATGGGGAGCTAATGCTCCTAATAATAGTAACACAGTCATACTCAGGAGTGGCAACTTTCTGCTTTGGCCACTGAATTAACAAGAAGTGATGCAGCTTTAAGTGTAGAAAATGCCTTTGGATTAGATGAGCAGTTGTGTGATGATTCAGCTAAATGTAAATACTTTAATTAAAATGTTCTTCCCTTCAATAAAGGCGGTCTGAAGACTAAAAGAACTAGTTAGTGAAGCCACCTGGACTTGTGAAACTTGGAGAATTATAACATCTTTAAATTAAAAGGCATGAAAACTCTCTGAAGCATGAAAAGAAAGCATACAAGAAAGGGCCCTGAATCTGGTTGTGAAGCTTGTTAATCTTCAGCCTTTGAGCCACTAATGGCACACTCCAACATGAGCAACTCAGAACAGATCAATGGCAGTGAATTAGGGTTTTGTGGTGGTGTTAAAAGTGTGTTTCAGTGACTCCTTAGTCATGTTGGTGTTTTGAAAGGTTTATTACAAAGCCATTGTAAGTTGTTTGCCACTGTTGGTTCACCTTTTTTAGGCTTAATTTCATTTGTGTTAGTAACAAAGGTCCTATTAAAAGAAGAGCATCCATAATTAATAAATTAGTTTGGTAATCATATACTGGCTGAAGTGCAAGTAACATTCCAAATTGTAAGAATCTTTGTTTGAATTTCTTCTGGCAGTTTTTTCAGAACACAATTAAGTAAGACATTTAATTCATTGACAATCAGAATAAGTGTGTGAGATGCCTATTTTTTGCTATATTTCTCTGAAGATTGTCATTATAGCTGTTTTTATTCTCACTGTCTCTTATCATAATGACCATTTTCCTTTGAAACATGGAATTCCTCTCAGTCACAAATTTTCCATGTGCAAAGTACTGTTCCCCCTGCCCTTCCCACTAGGCACCCATGTGTCAGTGGAATCTGCTGCAGTGATTACCCTCAATCCATCTCTCTGACAGACTAAAACCAGTGTCTGCCTACTCCTGTGAGCAATACTAAAAATTGCTGGGAGGGTTCATTATGTAGCATGTGCCTGTGACTCGCTTCTGCTTAAGCAGTGGAGCTTCGAGAAATTTGTGGACTTTTCCATGTCAACAGTAATTGATCCTAAAAATAGTTTATCCCAAAGTGGTGTATTTTATGAAATGGTAGAAACAGGCATTAATATCTTCAACAAAGACTTTTACAAATGGAATTTATTCTTTCTAATCACTTTCTCTCATGTTTCTACACAAGCAATCAAAGTAGAAACACAACTTTTCCACCTCTATAAAAGTTCTGTATTTAAACCCATAAGAGGGAAGGGATCTGCAGTTTACCTTTTACTGCTTATTGGATTTCCAGCTTTGCTTCTACCAGAATATCAGATCAGCTTCTGCAGATATCCTGCCTTCTTTGCAGGCCTTCTGGTGTAACTCATTTCAGGAAGCTGAGCAGAGCAGGGTTTAGTGTAGCTCTGATGTGTTTTCCTCCCAAACTGCTGGCTTGATGTTTTTTTCTGTCGCCTATGAATGAAAATGGATGTCTTGAATTCGAGTGCCCTTCATAAATCCTATCCATATCTGTTTCACATCTTTCCCTTCTGATGAAGCAGCAGCTGCAGCAACCTGTTTTGAAGTGATCAAAAACAGCTTTGTGTTTTGTTTCACCAAGGATGTTTTGTATGCTTGAAGTGACTCTTGACATTTGTGCACTTTTTAGTACATCTCTTTTTTAAAACCTAGGTATTAATGATAAAAACCTCTGAACATTTCCACACCTTTCCTGAGCTCTTGCTGAACTCCTATTTTTTTTACCCTACCTTGTGGTGTTTAAATTATAAGCTGTTTTCTGCCAGTCCATTACTTTGAATAGCACTCAGCACAGCAGGATGCTGTTCTTGCTTGGCATTGATGTCCTTGCACAATGCAGTTGATAACACACAGCATGGAGCTGCTTGATCTGAGAAGAATCACTCCTCTCTAGGAGCTTCTGAACTATATTTTCAACTACTGAGGCACAAAACTGGACTTAATCTTGAAGTTCTCTCACCTCTCAAATTACCAGATGGAATTAGAAGCTTTCTAAACTTTCAGTAATACGCTGGACAGAAAATTTGAAGCTTTGGGGACAAGGCAGCTTTTATGTAAATTTTGAGAATGTGTGTGTTTAAACAGGAACAACTCAAATCTTGGAACTAATAAGATATGGCAAGACCTGGTTGTTTCCCAGGCAGTTTAATTTTGACATAATTTGACATAGTACATCCATCCTTATGAAGGGATTTGCTTGAGTGACTTGACCTCTGTGACACAGTTTTCCAAAAGGTAAAAGGAGCCATCAGCATGGCAGACTTCCTTTCTGAATTGGTAGCTTCAAGTTTTAAACAACTGGAAATAGCCACAGAATCACCACTGTTAGACAACTTTCTCTTGATGGATAGCCCTATACTTAGACTATAATTGTGCTGGAGTGAATTAGATAGCAACTGTAAATTGGAAGGAGCTGGGTGAATACTAATCATGACTTGATCAATTGGGAAACACATTGGAGGATGCTTGTGCTCACTACTTTAATATTCAAAGGGTGAAAAAAATAGTGCCCCATGGGTTCTTCCTTGAACCCATTTTTTCATTTTATGCGCCAACTAGCCAGCAAATGACATTTCTGGAGTAATTATATAAAGTCAAAGAAACAGATCTCTATCTGTCTTGGCTAGTAAAAATACCACTCTTGCTGTTATTGCCTGTGACTGTAGTATTTAGAAGAATAAAGATCTTGGAAAATAACTGATCTTCCAAAATTTCATTTCTTTTCAGGATATGAAGTGTAAGCACTGTGGTGTAAGAAAGTGATGGCTTTTCCTTTGTGAAACACTCAGAGTTAGGTTCTGATCTTCTGAGTTAAGTTGTTATCTGAAGATGAGTCCATGGCACTCTAATTTATTTTTAAAGATAAAATTATTTGTAAAAAGGAAGTAGGAACAGCGCATAAAATTCTTCTGCAGAGTATTGCAGAAGTGGAATAGAAATCCAGTCCAATTACACCTTTGCCACCAGAATCTGCAACAGCTTTTCATGGCAGTCAAGTGACTTAGAGGCTTGTTAGCATTTCTTTATTGCCCTGGAAAAAGTTGTCATTGTTGCTTTTCTTGGGAGACAGATATTCAGGTCAAAGAGAAGCAATTTAATATTTGAAGAGCACCAGTTTATTAAGCAGCTGACAGCGTTGGGCTTGAAGAAGTGGCTTGTGGTGACTGCTTTGTGCCACTTCAGTCCTGTTTTCAGCATGAATCTGCTGACAAGGGCAGATGCTGAGGAAGGAATGAGTTCTGCTTCCTGGGTGGAAGTGATGGAACTCTTTGTGTGGGATCTGTGTAGCTGTTTTTCAAAGCATCTGGCATAAATTCTGTTAATTTAGGATGTTAGCCTGTGTAACCCTTCCTTAACCTTGCATGTTAAAACCTGTGAACTTTGGTTTTATTCCTGGGGGAGATAAATTGTTAAGTCCTCGTGGGCGTTCTGTTTAGCTGCGGAGGGTCAGCCATATGGTGCTGCATCTGCTCGCACTTCTGAGAGGGAACTGATTCTTCATGTGTTTGGTTCTGACTGGTTCTTTGGGTTTAGCTGCTACCATTTAATGCCATGGGAAAATAGAGCTCCCCATGCTGAGCTCAGTAGAATTTGATAAAGCATTCTACATTAGTTAGTGTTATTTTTAAAGCCTTGCTATAATTGAAGATTTGCTTTTTCAGTGTCTCAGTATCTCTCTGAAAATCATAGTGTAAATAGCGCTACTGAACCATTAGGATTAAAAACAGATTCTAAAACTAAAAATAGATTAGCCTTTAAAGTAATAAAAAATCAGTAATCTTCACTGTCAAATAATTTTACTGTTTTGTGTCCTTTGAAGTGTATGCTGAGTTTCTTGGCACTGACTTCTTGCCTGTGATAGATAACATATTCTAATACTGAGCACCAGAATTTCTGCTTTATTCCTGTAAGGCCATGTGAGTGTATTATGCACAGCCATTCCTTAATGGGTGATCTCTGTAGACATGTAATTCCTAGGATAATGTGATAATTAAATAGCCCTTGCTTATCCCATTAACCCAGGGCCAACTCAGTGTGCTAGGGACAGATGAGTGCAGAGTGACTCTGCTGTTCCTGGGCTCCAGCTAGGGATTTGTTCTGCTCATCAGTGCCTACATTTGTTCCATGGAGTGCACTGTTTGATGTTGGGTCTCGTGGAAGTCTTTCCCCCAGGTAATGCAGTGAACAGCCTGCAGCTCAGGGTTTATATTACCATGAAACTGCTGTGGACCTCTTGCTTTCCAAAGATAGTCCAAAAAGAGAAAGTTTTATTGACATGGTTTCATATATATTTCAAACAGATGTCGTTAAAACTGTTGAAGAAGACTGTGTAGCTTCTCTTTATTTGGGATCATGTCTTTGTTTGTTTGGTTTAGTGAGGCTAAATGGAGCTAATCAGCTTTAAAGGAAAATAAGCAGATTTTTTATACAGAAATGAATGTCTACATAGCACTGTGCTGGTTAAACCCTATTACCTTCAATAACATCTAGTAGTATTAAGTAACATACAAGCAGATATTTATAATGCTTATAGTGTTGGGTGTTAATTTCTCTCTTTTCAAGGTTAATCTCTTGTTTCCACATTAATCATTCTTGGTGCCCACCTCCATCTTTCTCTAAGGTTTCTCCCCACCACCATGCCAGCCTTCCTGCTTAGGAACCTGCTAGTTGTGCTGGCTATGGCCCACCCTGCCTCCACCTGAACTGTGTGCTCCTTATTTACTCCTGGTAGGCACATGGAGCCCTCCAGCCCCTTTTCTTGAATAACATCTTACAGTGTGTTCTTCCTAAATTACTGAATCTGGTGGTCATGTACACCTGGTAACCCTGACACTGAGATTAGGGGATGTGGGGGCTTATTTCAGAAGTCACCAACTAACTTTTCCTTTAGAAGCTTGAGAGTGAATAAAAAAAGCCCTGTTCTTCTGGCTGGAGATCAGTCTCCTTTCCTGGTTTTAATTACATCCTACATCTCAGAGCATGTGTTGGAAAATGTATTGGAGGAGTTGTCTTATGTCCTTGAACACACAGCTGAGGAACAAAGCAGCTGGGGAGTGGGTAGTTCTGTAAACAGGAGCAGATACAATGTGCTGGGGGTGATGCATTTGCTGCAGCAGTTGAAATGATGAGCAGCAGGTCCTGTGTGCAATTGCCGGCTGGTGAGAATCTGCCAAACTATTTCATTTACCCTGCACGAGTGTGTAATGGCTTGTTGGTTCTTTTCAGTTGAAGGTATTTCAGTTACCTGCTGAGTAAAATGGCCAAGCTGTTACTGCAGGGACCTGCCATCTTTGCTTGCCCGAGTCAGGTATCACATATGTCTTGAATTAAAACCCAGAGAAAGTTTAATAAAACGAAATCTGCCTTTGCTTGCATCTTTCACCAGTAGTAACTATTCCTCCTGGTCCCCAGGCTTGACAGGGGACCAGAGAACTTACCATGGGAAGGAAAACATGGACTCGAGGCACAGTTGGGGGAGAGGAGCAGACACCACCCGCTTCCACACCGTCAACGTGGCTCAGCCCGTCCGCTTCGGCAGTAAGTTGCAGACTGGGAAATCTGGGCCATCTCTCTGCTAATTAATTTACAAATTTAGGCTATTTTTAAATTAAAAAGTAGTAGTCTTTTCTGTTTCATAGATTCTTGACCAAACTTTGACTTGCAATGCTATTTCAGGTGTTTGTGCATTTCTTTTGTATATGTCCTTCTGTTACAACTCATTGCATAGTTGTAACAGAATAAAAATGGATAAAAAAAAACAAAAGAAACAAAACAGAATAAAGAGGCTTGAGAACAGAACTGTGAAATGCAATGAACAGAAAACAGTTTCTGAATTTTAAGTTTCTTAGGCGATGCAAAATTAATAGTGCAAGTTTAAATGTCATCCTCCTGTCCTGTGATTCTTTCTGTTAGCCCATGGGCCTGTGTCATGCAGAAATGCCACAAGACTTTTGTTTCAGGTTCCCTTAGTTGAGTTAATTGAGAGAAAGCAGAGACAGCAGTTCACACCATCACCTTTTTATTTCCTAAAGATCTGCCTTACAGTGGTGATTTTTTACAAAGCAACCAAGAATTTCCCCAGAACTTCTATCACCTTCAATGATTCACTCTGGGGGCAGGATTATATGAATACTATTGAGACTGTAAGAGTAGGTTGAACACTTCACAGCACCTTGAATGTATTGCTAATCATCTTAAAGAAAGACAGTCATTAAATTGGCCACCTCCGGGGTTTTTGTGCTGCTTGTTTTTGCTTGGATTAATCAAATTTATTGGTTTTATAAAGATGTGCAGGGAAATGTGTTCCACAGTAGATGGTCAGTCTTAATTAAAGATTTTAAAGGCTGTGACAATGTGATGGAACTTTACTAGGAGCTTAATCTTTATAAAAACATGTAAATTATCAGAAACTGTAGTAAAGTAACTCTTCAGGGATCTGTAATGTGTGCACCTCCTCCTCTGGAGGTGAAGTGCACACACTACTGTGTGTACGTGCCCCAGTGATAATTGATTAGGATGCATTACCTTAAAGATCCTAATTTGGGGGGAATGGTTTCCCTTCTATTCTTCATGTTTCCTAGGAAAGTGCCCAACAGGATGGCAGCACTATGAGGGCACAGCCAGCTGTTACAGGTTGTATTTAAATGGGGAGAACTACTGGGACGCTGTGCAGACATGTCAGCAGGTGAACGGATCCCTCGCCACCTTCACTGCAGACCAAGAGCTCAGCTTCATCCTGGAACAGGAGTGGAACTTGGAAGGAAAATTGGGAGAGGAAAACAACCGTGGGTGAGTAGGAAGAAAAGGACAAAGATCTCATGTTTACAGAGAATGGTTTCTGTGTGCTACAAATACTGGTGGTTTGGTTTGTGTAGAAAATCTAATGATAAAATTTACATCAGGTGAATAAGCCACTTTGAACGTGCTGGTTGGCTGTTAGGCAGTGCCCCATCTGTAGTTTATGTTTTAATAATTATTAACAGATAATTCAATTCAGCAGAGTCTTTTTATCAGCAGAGTCTTCTTATCTTCAGCTTGTCTTAGCAAGGTACAGGTGTTCTCAAGCTGCATCAGGAAGGTGGATTCAGCAATGACTGCTGCCGCACTGCTGTGGATAAAAATAATTATTTAAATTTTTCAGCAACATTTTGATTTCTATGAAGTACTTGTAGCTCTAACAAAGAGCAACTTTGAGATAGGAATGAAGTAAAAAGGCATTTTGAATTGCAACTACTGTGTTTGGGTGGTTTTAAATATTTCTTTCTGTTAGTTCACAACAAACAATTCCTCCTTTTTCTGTGTATGGGATTTTTGTCACTCCTGGGCTGCCGTGTCAGATCACCAGGAGTGGCTGAGTAGTGGTGTGTTTCTGTCTGTGAAGAGTTAAATGGTTTGATCCAGAACAGTCTGACCTAGGTTGTTTATGTTCAGAAATACTTGACTTCTGGATGCTGCTGTATGATTTTTGGGTTTGAGATACTGAAATGCTGCCATGACAACAGAATAAGGTGGTGTTTATGAGTAGAAATAAAGGACACAGTCAGTTATAATTTGTAAACCTAGAAAACTAATAAGTATTTTATCAAGTATTTTCCTCTGTTCCTCAACTGTAGTCTCTCTACATTGCTTTTACATAGGAAGACATTAGAAGGTTCTGTCTAATTTAATTTGTTAATGTGTTTTTGGCCTGTATCTTTAGAATGTAACTTGATTTGCAGGTTCTGGGTGGGATATCAGTATGTGATCACCTACAGAAATCACTCTGTGATGGAAGGTCACTGGGAAGTTGCTTATAAAGGTGGGTCTCTCAAATTGCTGCTTACTTCAGTGCCCATGAAAATTGTATTAAAGCATGAATATGATTTGAAAGAACAGCATGACTTCTTTCAGTGGTAATGTTGAAATAGTATAGGTGAACTGCTTTGCTTCAGAGGGTAGAAATGGAAGAGTTTAATACTCAGCACACATCTTATTTTGAAGTTTAAGTTTTATGGGTTTTCACGTTGGCATGGAAAGAACATGTCAGTTTATTTGGGTTTTCCCCTTGATTAAATGAGAGAAAGGGAATTACTCTGTAATTTCTCATTCTTTGTGGTGAATGTTTAGATGAACTGCTGATTCCTGGTTCTACTATTTGCAGACTAGTGTAGCATGTTTGGAGGTTTTAGCTTTTTAAAAATTGGTAGAATTTTGTATACTAAAAAACCACACTTGAATTTTGCAGAATTTACTTTTTCTTTTTAAAGTATTTTCAGGTAGTTTACTTAAACCATGTCAGAATTTGCGCAATCCCAGAAATATATCTCCTTTTATATGAAAAACTGAACATTAATTTGATGGATGTCGCTGGCTAAACCCTTTCAATTGCAAAACAAGCAGCTCCCTCTGCTGAAAGTGCAAAGCTATGTTTTTACACCTTTTTTTATTAGCTAATTTATTAGTGAGATTAAAATCATAATACAAGCTCTTATGTGTACAATTGTGCGTTTAATTCCTGTACTGGTTTAGGTAATGTAGAAATTATAACAAAGATGTTGTTTTTTAAGCATCAGCACTGTGAATTCCAGTGTAGCATTTGAAAACTAATCTGAATAGGTTTTTTCTCATCCATAGTTTTCAGTATCCATGGATAATCTGAAAGGAAAACTCTCCTTTAGGTACAGACACATAATTATGATCAGAATTTTCAAACAGTTGGGTCATGAAAAATACTTCCTTTGAGACATGAATGCAAAGATTCTCCTTAAAAGGACCTTTCTTTGCTCTTTGGAAAGCTGACTGCACTGCCATCTGCTGACAGAGTGGTCACAACAGAGAGGCATGAATTACAGAGAAATCATCATAACTTTATCATGAGTTTTATTTAATTTGATGCATTATATGAATTTAAACCTTCTAAATAACATATAATCTTCTGTTTTTAAGCTTTATATTTAACAAAGAGACGCCTCTACAAAGTAAAGTACATAGTAACATTCAGTAGTTTGTGAAAAACTTTTCTTAGGCTTTTATTGATGCAGACTCTGAATTTCTAATACCTGTTTGAAAAGTGATTTAGGTTTCTAAAGCTTGAAAATTTTAATTTATTGTTGTGACATGTGGAACATGAGTCCTCCAGAAAATGCCCTCAACACCTTTTGCGCTGTTTGGAGCCCATCAGGATGCTGTTTCATGATTGAAAGCACCAAACTGTGGATGCCCTAGTGCATCCCCCCAAACGTGGAGCAGCTCTGTGAGGGCTGCACAGGTAGATGCACATCTTTGGAAGCACTGGTGGGTGCATGGAGTGCCAGGCACAAAATTGCTGTGTGGGTTCTTGCTCCACTTGGTAGCAACTGTGACCAAAGTCAGCGTGGTTTGAGGAGGTGTATGACTATTGTCAGGCAAACCCCATGGGGCTCTGTGAAGCAGCACTTGTGGAGATGTTGGAGTATCACTTCTGGTTCAGAGTGACAGAATTACCCAGTACTTTGAAAACAGCAGCCTCTTTTCTATGTGAGTCAGCCCTTCCCTCCCAGCTGTTTGCCCTCCCCCAGAGCAGTGCTGGTAATGGGAGCTGCTGCTGGAGGACTCTTTGTATTGGAGTTGGCGTGCAGGAAATGGGCGATGTTACAGAGCCTTTACATACCCACAGGCTGCTAATGCCAATGTATCTTGTTCCAGGCTCTCCAGAAGTGTTTTTACCCCCTGTCCCTGATTTTAATAAGCGTGTGCCTGAAAAGGAAAACGTTTTCTGTGCCCAGTTCCAGTATTTCTCTTCTCATCAACTGCGGCGCGACGGTTACCACGGCTGGTATGTTGAAAGCTGCTATAAGAAAGCTTCATTCCTCTGCAAAAGGAGTAAGTTGGGTTCAGTTCAGTGTTGACTGTATTGTTTGTTTAAATATGCATATAATAAGTAGCTGAAAATTGTTTCATTGCCCTTTCTAATTTTGGCCCAGTGAATTGAGAAAAAAAGGGTGGAGTTATATTTCTGCTTGATTTTAATAAATAAGAGCATATAATGTGTGGCTGTCACACAGTACAGAGTTCTACTAAAAAGTCATTAGGCAGCTGTATCAGCCCCAAAATAAATTTGGGCAAAAAAAGTTTTTTGGTTTTTTTTCTTAAATGCCTTGTTAGTAAACATTGCTCTTAAGTTATTAATTTCACATTAAAATGAGGAAACACTTATTTTAGAGTATAGCAAATTCCACTAAATTCTTTCCATCTAATTATTAGACCTAGAAGGGAAAGGCAAGTGGAGCTGACTGACTTAAAAGTGGAAAAAAAAAAGGCTTTTGCTCTGTATCTTCTGTATCTGCATTCCTGTACTCCAAAAGCCTTGATACCAGCAGAGATATTTGCAGTATTATCAGGTAATTTTAAACGTTACCTGATCTAGATGGTGCTTCTTTGCAAGGAGAAAAGTTGTTTAACTTGAGGGTTATACAGGGTGCAGCTGACTGCCAGGGAGGTTGTGCAGCCTCTGTCGTCAGAGGTTTTTATGACCAGATTAGATAAAACCCTGAGCAACCCATTGGGATGTCATGGCTGACTCTGCTTTGATCAGAGATTGAGCTCCTCAGGTCTTTCCCAGTATTATCTTCCCTTTGGACGCCAGCAGCTGACTGTGCATAGGCTGGAGGGGACAGGCCATCCTCCCTGAGCAGTCAGTACAGTTGCCAGCTCCCAGCACTGTTGTCTCTGGTTTTGGCACCTGCTTTTAGGTCAGTGGGCAAAAGGCAGCTAAGCTTCCCCTGCTGGGCAGAGATCAGGTGCTTCCACTGATGCTGCTAGCACAGTGGAAGTACTATTGCCTGGCTCCCTTTTTAAGTCCTGGCCTGTTAAAAGGCCTAAAGATTTGGTCTAGAAAAGATACAGCTTTTCCTAATTCCAGGGAAGAGGAAGGGAGCTGCAGCAGGCTTTGGCAGTGAAGTTAAACTTCTCAGACCACTTGCTTTCCTCTGTCTTGGAGGGGATGGTTGGAAGTGTGTCAGTTCCATTAAATACCTAAAACTCCCCTTGTCAATGAGCTGAAAATCATCTCTGTGTCCCTGGGACCATCCATTATCTTTCCCACTCCCTGGCGACCCTTTTTCAAAGTTCTTCAGTGTGAAGGCCTGGATTTTAACTGGTGCTCTGCTTACGTTTACAAATCACTTAACACAACAAATGAAGCTGGATTCCATGGACATTGCTGTGCCTGTCTGTTCTAGGCCAGACCTGTGTTGATATCAAAGACAACATTGTGGATGAAGGCTACTACTTCACTCCCAAGGGGAACGATCCCTGTTTGAGCTGCACGTGCCACAACGGGGAGCCCGAGATGTGCGTGGCCGCCCTGTGTGAGCGGCCCCAGGGCTGCCAGCAGTACCGCAAGGACCCCAAGGAGTGCTGCAAATTCACCTGCTTGGACCCAGGTACGACTCTGTTACAGCTTTGTCAGTAAAAGTCAGCTGAGTGCTCACCTTTGGGTATAGCTTTGTTGGAAACAACACATCCTTGCAGTGCCTCTGTGGCAGTGTTCCTCACTCGGGGCTCACCAAATGTGGTGGTGTTCACAGGGGTCCCAGGATGAGGGAAGAGATGAGAATCTTGACTCCATGTTTCAGAAGGCCGATTTATTATGTTATGATATGTATTACATTAAAAGAAAATGTTATATTAAAGCTATAATAAAAGAATAGAAGAAAGGATTTCATCAGATGGCTAGCAAAGAAAGGAAAGGAATGGAATGATAATAAAATCTTGTGACTGACCAGAGACTCCGAGATGGCTGGACTGTGATTGGCCATTAATTAAAAACAACCACATGAGACCAATCAAAGATGCACCTGTTGCATTCCACAGCAACAGATAATTATTGTTTACACTTAATTTCTGAGGCCTCTCAGCTTCTCAGGAGAAAAATCCTAGCAAAAGGATTTTTCATAAAATATGTCCATTACATGCCTCTACATTGCTGGGTACAACCATCCCGTGGGGAAGGGTCTCAAATCATGGGAAACACTTCAGGCTGTGGCTGGTTAAAATGAATTATCCCTGATGCTTCTTAGAAAGGAGAAGCAGTAGTTTATTTTCAGTTTGGAGGGGGATGATACTGTGGGTTTTTAGTAGAGCATCTGGTACATTTCCTTTGTCATGTTTAGTTGTCATGAAAACAAAACACTTTTCTCTTGAGCACTAATTAAGCATCTTTTTCTGGTCATGAGCATATTTATGTGTGTGAAGTGTTCATGCAGGGATCATGTGGGAAGCAGAGTTTTTAAAATTAAATAGAGTTTCAGTAATAATCAGGACCTACTACCTTAATGATTGGATTTGGCATATCATTGCAGTTTTTGTTTTGGATTGATTAACTCAATGATGTTGACTTTGAACTGTTTGTCAGTCAATGTTTTGGGGTGCAGATTTTGGGGAGATTATTTTTCTGTACAGAAAAGAAATTTAGCTGGCTTGGAGTTTACTGTGAGAGCTGTCAGATACTGGAGTAGATTGTGGAATTGCCTTCTGTGCAGATATTCAGTGCCTTGTTGGACTCTGTCCTGCACAGCCTGCTCCAGCTGATGCTGCTTGAACAGGGGTTGGACTAGATGATCTCAGGATGTCCCCTTTGACCTCAGCCATTCTGTAATATTGGTTTTATTGGTGTTTTAAAAGAACCTAATCTTATCTGAGTGCATTAAGAAATTATTTTTCTGAACTCCTGTGGAAAATGTAGAAGGTCAAGTCTTCCATCAGAGGCTTCTATTTCAATCTGTTACAAATAAAGGGGTGCTTATTGGCTTCCAAATTTGCAGTCTGATTGGTCCTAACTAGAGAGATTAATCATTAAAGGCCACTGTCTCTCCTTGTGTCACATTTGTTCTGAGCTTTAAGCTTAACAGATGTTTGCAGCTAGTGTGGCAGGTGTGCAGTGAAAGAGTGGGGGAAAAAGCAGGAGTCTTCCTCCCACTCTTATCAGCTGAGTTAAGACTTAGGCTTCACTTTTTTTATCTGCAGGAACAGTGTCAGCAAAGCATCATCCAGCAGACAGGATCAGATGGCCTGGGATAACCTCGTGTCATGTTCTTTAATCCTTGCTTATTGCTGTGGGTCTTAACTATTTCATGAATACTGATTTGAAGAGTGTATTTTACCACATCCTTTCTCATCCTTAAGCTCTTCTTCTGATGCTAAATGAGACTCTTTCATTATACCCTTGCTTGAAGTGTTCTGGTGGATTTTTTAGAAACTTAGTTTTCTAGAGAGGAATTATCTAGCAGTCATCCAACTTCTTTCATCATGAAGTTGCTTCAGCTAGTGATAAACACTGAAAATTTTAAATTAAACATTTCAGTTTTCCTTCTGGGTGGTTATAAATGACTATTCCAGATGACAAAAATTAATGAATTACTTTCTTTAATCAGCATGTATTTATCTTTGTCTGATTCTTTCATGTATCTTCCCTAAGTTCTGTTGCAAAGGAAAGAAAACAGTTTACTAATCAACAGTAAGTAAATTAATCACCCAAGGAGAGACCTGGGGGAAATAAATCCTGCTGTTGGGTTGGCAGGTAATCAGCTCTTGCAGTGTGAGTGGGTGAGCAATGATTACAAGTGGTAACAAATATTACTCAAGGACTTGGTAGTAGGGGGTTTTTCAGTGGTAGGAGTAAGCTGAGCAATCCCAGCTATACTCACTTAAAAGATGCTTCTCATTTAGCCAAAGATAAATAGCAGAGGAATATTTTGAAACCAAGGTAGTCTGTCTATTGCTGCTCCATGTTGTGGTAGAAAACAATTTTTCTCTTGTGGCTCTTGTTAAGACAGACCTGCAACTGTGAAAAGGTAGTAGAAGAAATACAATACTTGGAAAGAGCTGATGTGGTGAAGCTGTTCTAGTGACTGAAGTGGTGCAGTTACAGGGCACTACTGAGGGTAAAAACAAGTTTTCTGAAATAATGAGTTTTGTATTTATGTGGGCTTCAGGTGTCTGTGATGATCTCAATCCCACCCTACAGTCCATGCCCACTTCCTGCCACACATTCTTGCTCCTGCACTGTACTGTGATGTGGTTCTTTCTCACAGAAAAGTGCTGCCCTATCTCCACCTGGCTTCTCTTCTCCAGACAAATCTTGTTCCTTCTCATGGCATGTTAATACCAATAGTCCTTGGTTATTAAAAACAGTTCTTGTCTCTGTTATTACTAACAGTCCTTGGCTGGCTCCGCAGCCACCTGGTTGTTGGTGTTTGAGACATACACATGAGCCCCTTATCTGGGAATTGAGAGATCAGAAGGATCCCACTTTGGGCTCCTGTTTATAGGGTCACAAGAGAATGGGCTCTAGTTGTAGTAATTTTCCATCCTGCCTACAGTTTGAGTCAGTAACTTTCTTTGAAGGTGCAATAACAAAAATACCACTCCAAGTGGATTGTTATTCAGGCAAGAAAAATAAGTTTCCAAGGCTGTTCACTAAAAGCCAGATGTTCTTTAGACACCTGTTAGTTCCTGGGAACAGACAGTGTTTCTGATAAGCTCAAGAGGGCTTAGCCTAAGTGCAACTCATCAAGGTCTAATGAGCATTTCTCAGATCATGGTGCAGCCTGCAGAGGGGGAATGCACCACCAGAGTCCATCCCATGACTAAAGTCAGATTCTCTGGGCCTCTGCACCCATGAGTGTGTTTTACTAAAGGCATTCCAGTGTTACTGACAGCCCTGAGTATTGTGCAGGGATGATGGAGTCGGTGTGGCTGTGAGATGGAGGAGGAGCAGGGCAGGTCTGTGCTGTTCAGGAGGCTGTGCTGGTTGGAGGTGTGTGACTGCAGCAGTTGAAGCTCTGTCAGTGGTACTTGCTAAAGGGTTTGACAGCACCCAGGCTTTTGTGCTGCACAGCCGGATCTGAGAGGGTGTAATGTTCGAGCTTTATGCGTGGTGCACTATTAAATGGATTTCTTCTTGCCAAGGAGGTGTTACATAATAAATGCCAGCCTGTTAGCCGTGGACTGGAATGATACACATTAGGTGGATTTTTCTGTTACTAGCATGTGTAGCAAACTAAACTTAAATTTTTTGTAGAGCTAAAAGCCTTCTTTTATGAGGAATCTTTGCTAAAACTTCAGTTGCTGTTAGTGAAAGGAAAAGTATGGAGTGGGTGTGGAGAGGTGGCCAGGGCCTGGCTGGTTCCTCTGGTCGTGACTGGGAAGAGAGGCCATCCCTGCTAGTGTTGGTGTCCTGTGGCAGCAGGTGACCACGTTGTGAGCCACCTCATCTGTTTCTTACCCACCCCAACCTGGGTGTGTTTCTCATTCAGAACTCTACAGTGGGAAGTTAGTGCAAAGAGCACAGTACATCATCTTTAGGTCATTTTAGTTTGTGTGGAGTACCTGTGTGTGCATGTGCTGCTTAGGCATAACCAAGGGGGATTAGCTGAATTGTGAGAAATGAATGCCTCTTGTGCCTGGTGCTGGGAGTACAGTGGTAATTTGTTCTCAAGAGCCTTCCCTGTGTGGGTCTGGTTAACAATGGGTTAGAGCTCTCCAAGTTCTGAGCTCCTGGGCCTGTTTCTTGTTCTGCCACTTGCTTTTGGTATGACTCTAGCAAAGGGTTTAATTCCCATTCACCTTAATCTCTTCAGTTCCTGAGTGATTATTACCATGTTCCAATCACTTAGTGGTGCTGACCAGTGGACTGGTGGCATGTGGAATTTAGATGGCCACATCTGGGTGACAGTGACAATGTTCAGAGATTTTTTTTAGTGGAAATGGAAGGGTTAGGATGTTCAGAAGTTATATAGTGTATATATATGCCAGTTCTCAAGCCTTTTCCTCTTTAATATAATACGATCAGCCATGCAAGGGAAACAAGTGGATGTGCAAAATGCCACTAACCTTTTTTCCAATATTCTGAGGCCCAAAGCCTTCAACGTTTTGCCCCTTTTCCCAAGGAAGATATTCTTAGAAACTTTCAGATCTTCTTGCAGTAAAAAGATAAATCACCTGATGATTCATGATTTTCTTATAGATTTGAAATACGGAGAAGTGTTAAACCAGGCTAATGAATCTCCACTCTACGTTTCTCTCTCCGTTACTGACAGAAGAACATCAAGAGAAATGAAGCTTGAACAAAAATAACAAGCTGTTTTTCTGTGTTTGAACAGATGGCAACAGCCTGTTTGACTCCATGGCCGGTGGAATGCGCCTGATCGTGAGCTGCATCTCCTCCTTCCTCATCCTCTCCCTGCTGCTCTTCATGGTGCACCGGCTGCGCCAGAGGCGGAGAGAGCGCATTGAGTCTCTGATTGGAGCTAACTGTGAGTATCAGCTCTCTCCTTGTGCTGGGTATTGACACATTGGGGTATGGAAAGGGGAGAAATGTCATCGTCTTGCCTGGCTGTGCCTCTGTCTTGTTGGGGTCTTCAAACTTGAACTTTTGTAGTGGATAATGGAAGAATATTTTTGTTTGTATGTGCTCCAAATCTGAAATATCTTCTGTGTGAACAATAGTCTGTAGTTTGAAGAGGTTAGAGTCAAATTTAGATGCGATGCAGGACAAACAGACTTGGGAGCAGGTGGGCCTGGGTATTGTGTAATTGCAGCAAGTTGACTTGGATGGGTTATGTAGACTTTTCTAGGTCTTCAGGAGACCTGAGTTCCTGGGGTGTGAAAAGTGGAAAAAAGTGTTGAGATCTGACTTAAACTGAAGAAGACAGCACGAGATAAAGTCACTTACTCCTTTTCCTTCTCTTGAATAGTGCACCATTTCAACTTGGGCCGCAGGATGCCTGGCTTTGATTACGGCCCCGATGGTTTTGGAACTGGCCTTACTCCACTGCATCTTTCAGACGATGGGGAAGGTGGAGCATTTCATTTTCACGATCCCCCTCCACCCTATACTGCTTACAAGTACCCAGATATTCAACATCCTGATGACCCACCTCCTCCTTATGAGGCTTCTGTCAATCCAGACAGCATCCTTTGTTCCACTCCAGGTACGCAGACAATAATTTCTCTTTCCTCCCGCTTTTCCATTTTGGCTAGAGGATGGATTTTTTTAAGCTATAATTATGTATTTTAGCAATTGTGATGGGAAAAGACATTTTACCAAAAAATCTGCAATTTCTGCGATGGAAAAGTCTTTTGTTAAAATGTATCATTAAGCTTGGTTTTTCTCAAGGGTTTTTTGAATCACTAAATTAGCAGTGGAATCCAATCTGTAAGTAGTTTACCTCTTAAACCTTACCTATTTTTGAGCCTAACCTTGGATGGATTAGCTGGTTACCTTTTTTCTAACATGCTGCTACCATTTTTGGCCTTTTTAAGATATGTTGATAGAGTTTGGTATTAAGAAGTAGAACAAATGTCAAGTAGAAGAGATTCTGGATAAAATGTATCCAGCCTCTTCTCTCCTCCCTGCTTCCCCCACCCACACCCCCCAAAAATTGACCAAATATACCACTGTCTAATGATTCACCCAGTGCTCTTCAGTTTTGCAGCTGTGATATTCACATACTGTAGAAATCATTCCAATTTGGGATTTTATAGCAGCATATTTCACAGGATAAGTGAGCCTGATTAGTGCAAGCATCTTATTTATATGTCAAAGTTTTATTTTTGTTACACAATTTTCCTCTTTGCAGTCTCATCTTGTTGTGCATTAGCTCAAAACCAGGAAAAACTCAGAGCTCCCAGAAGTATGGATCATAAATCTGTTTGGGAATGTGAAATGGTAAACTTCACGTTCTGATTCTGCTTGGTTTTTTGTCCTTTGCAGATGGAGTTCTTTCTCAGGCTGTGCAAAGCAGTCCTCCATCACTAGGAAACTGTGATGTATCCCCACAGCTGACAGAGGGGTCGCTTCCTCCCTCAGTTGGTCCTTCTCCAGTGGAGCTGGAAGACTCTGCTGACAGCAGCACCTTTCTTGTCCCTCCTGACACACCCACAAATGAAAACACCCCAGCAGAAACTTTGACAGGCAGCCGCCACAGCCACTGTTCCCTCAACACCATTGTATAAAGGAGTGAAGCGCCAGCACCGCTCAGAGTTTTAGCAACTGTTTGCACAGACAAACACTAATCCGTGGCTTGAACTTCAGAAGGAATCTCCACTTTGTTTTTCAAACACTGCTTTTATGTTCTAGATTAGGATCGTGCCTCTCGTTTTTGGCTGTCGTTATTCATTCACTAATCAATTTGCCCTGTAAATATGGATTGTACAACTGCTCTTTTTTTCCACTGGCTATGGAGAGGAGAGCAGAGAATTCCTTTGACTTCTGAGGAGGTGAGAAGTATGGGTAGTTTGGGTTGTTGGTTTTTTTTCTTAACCTGAGAGGAATCAAAATCTACATCAGAAAAAAGCTGCTTGGATTTGGCTGGATACCACTGGACTCAGGAAACAGACAATGGAAAAGAAGGGTGGGGGCAATCACTGTTCAAGCAGAGAAGATGGAGCTGCAGAGGAGGGGGCTGGTGGCCTGTTCTATGGAGTGGGACACATGCCATCAGGAGTTACACTGTGTAAAACACAGTGCCTTGATCAGAACACCAGAGGAGCTGGAGCAGGAATGGTCTACGCAATATGTGACAAATGGGTACTGAGAAAAAAGGGATCTGCAATGACAGTTACTTGTTGTATTGTTGGATAAACTTCTGGCCCACCAAGAAAACTGGGTGTGTGATGTCCCTTTAGTAGAACCCTCATGTGTGTTAGGAAGTATTTTAGGCAAGAGATGGGGGGCAATTAACTTTGATGCAGCCTGAGTTCACTGTGTAAAGCCCCTGTTTGTTCTAATCCCATAAGTAAGATTGGGGTATTTTCTTTCTGGTTTAACTTCTTTGCAGTGAATGGTTGCACAAAATTGGCCTGGATACAAGACCACTGTTCTTGCTTTTCTTATTGCATGCTATATTTAGCATGTGTGTTCTCTCCCCTTCATTTCACTTCTTTACAGTTCTACAAATACCACTTAAAAATGGTGATCAACATGTACTATAGGTGATGTTTAATTCTAATTGGACACCTCTTCCTTATCTCAGTCCCATAAATAGCCAACCCTGTTCTGGAGATTTCCCCTGTGCCCCTCAAGCCATTTATCCAGGTCCCACAAGGGGTTATAATGAGGTTAGTGTACTTAAATCAATAAAGCAGTTTGCTTCAGTCTGATATGTCAACTTAAATTTCCCCCTCGTATTGAACTCTTTAAGCTAAGTTAATTTACAGATGGCAAAGATTCATTCAATTCCTCACGATACCCAAAGTCAAGCACTGTTGGTTTTGATAATGAGTATAAAATAATCTTTACAGGCAATTTAAAATTTAAGTTTGGATTTCAGTGTACAAATAGTTTACCCTTTTCTCCCATACTCCCATTGCCTCTGCTTCTCATTGACTTACTGTAATAGTCAGCAGATGAGATGAATTTTAAGGAATTTGTAAAGAATGCCTCTTGTGCGTGGTCTCCTGTTACCTTATGAAGGGTAGAAGCCTAGAGGGACAGGAAGAAAGCACTGCATGGGGCTGTGTATGTGATCTATTTTTCTAGTAATGATGAGAAATCATACTTGTATGACAAATCCTAACCCACTGTTGTGGATTCCCAGTGCAGCTGACTCTTTCCCCATGGAATACGCTGCTACTTTCTATTCCCTGTCTTGCCTATAGGCTTATACTGTACTTGGGGATTGGTCTTGACAGTTCAACTCGTTTTGCACAGAAAGCTGTGAGTTTGGTTATCGAGGTCGTGGCTGGTGTCTGGCCTTGCAGGCACTGCAGACAGCCCTGACTCCAGCGGGAGCGTGAATCACAGTTCTGGGAGCGCTGCTGGCACACGAGTGGGAGGAAGCACTGCTAGGAAGCCTCTCTCTGCCTGGAGCTGTTCCACCACCCCATCCTGCTCTCTGCTGTGCCTGGCTCCAGCAGCAGTGGTACGAAACGAGAGGAGCAGTTCTCCACCCTGTGGGATCTCTGACCGAGTCCTCTCCGAGTTCCAAGTCCTGGTCTAATGAAGTGGATGGATAGCAGTAGTCAGAACCATGCATACAAATTATTGAGCATTTCTGAAGTATGAAAATAAAGCGGGTTTTGTGCATTTTTGAGCACATTCATACGTTTTATACATTGTATGTACTGATTTTTCTTTAGTTTTCTAGGTACGAATGTGTGTGTGTGTGTGTGTGTTTCTGGGTGGCGATATATATATATACACACATATATATATATATATATATCTATACATACTGTAGACAGTAACCTTTGTGCTGCGTCCAGCTAGGTGAAACTAAGCACTGAGATAAAAATTAGGCTCTAGGGTTAATACTTCTCTTGAGCTGGCTACACTCTCTTGTAGGACAGGCTGTGATAGTGTACACTTAAATGGGATGCAAAGTCTATGCTACTACAATCTGTTCCTGAAAAATACTTTGTTAGCAGTGCAAAGTAGAAAATTTCCAATTTCTTTTGAAGCCAGATGGAATATTTGTTCTTTGTACTATCCTAGCGCAATAACAAAAAGCCTTTTGGCTTGGTTCAGTCTCTGAGGCTGTATTTTGTGGCTGAGGTGAACAGATAACCTTACCTCACACTTCTCCTAACACTGCGGGAATCTGTTCAATACTTTTGTATTTTACTTTTGGTTCTGTGGTGAATTTTATTTGCAAATAAGCTCTGTTACAACTGGCAACTTCATTGTGGCTCCTGGTTGTAGCTATTCCAAATGGAGGCTTCTTTGTAGAAGCCTCAGTGTGATATTTTCCCCATTGCTTCTGAGCCTTTCCCACTTGTATATTGGCAGGAGACTGCTATTTTCTGTTTCCCCCTATCCTTCTTCATCTTAAATGTAAACAAGGGAAATTCTGCCTTGAATGGAGCAGCTCACTAAGTACAACTCATTTACCTCTCGGTGAGCTTCTAATTTGGCAATAAAATTGTCATTTCCCCCTCCTTTAATGTAGCTTTTTCACAATGAGTACTTTCTCTTGGAGTAAGAGCCTTTGTAGCAGAAAATGTCTCAACTACTCAGACTGCTGGACCAACTGGGGAAGAGTTAAGAGTTTTCTTGACAGCAGTGGACTCCTCAGCAAACCCTCCTTGCCCTTGCAAGGTGACTGGTGGGCAGTTTGTCCGAGGGCTGATGACAGAGAGTTGGTGCTTGCCCAAGGAAAACCTCTCTGGTTGGATTGCCATTCAGTGATGAGATCTCTGGAGTTAATTTCTGCATTGATTTTTCCCCACTGCCATTCACATCTCTGGATGTTCTTAACATCTGGTGCATCCTGAATGTCCCTGCAGCCCCAGCAGGGAGATGGCATTGCCACATGGTTTCCAGCAGCCTGGGGGAGCCCAGGGTGTGTTTTTCTCGGGCTGCCCTTGACTGCAGTTGTTGTCAAGTCCCAGCACTTGGTTCTGTGCCGGGCTGGTCTCGTCCCACTGTGGCCTCAGACAAAGCTGCTCCTCAGCTTCCCTGTTCTGTGGTGCCATATTGAGGCCTCTGCTGTTCCAGAGCAGCCCCAGACACTCTGGTTTGTCAGTGATGCCCATCCACAGTCCCACAGCAGCCTCTGGCTCTGCACTGGGAGAGTTCAGAGCTGAAATGTTGCAGGGTGGTGGGTTCTGTTGTGCAGGATCAGCACCATCATTCAGGTGTGCAAGGAGCTTGTCTGTGTAATGTTCAGTCCTGTTTGCTTTGAGCTCAGGCTGTTCCTTCAGCCTTGCACAGCAGGACACTGATCTAGATGAAATATTAAGTAGGTGGACATTTTTTTCTGAAGGCTGAATCTCGCAGTTGGTGGGTGCTCTGCCTCCACAGGTGCCATGGGGTGATGGCCTGTTTCAGTACTTGGGAAGAAAATGTTTTTTGTGACCAGTAATTATTACCATTCTTTTCCCATCTCATATTAAATGAATTTGAACCTGGTACTTAAAGATGGTTTTATCTTTCAGATGTGACTTCTCAGTGGCAAAACACCGATGTTTTAATGTTGCCTCGTACAATCCATAATGTGCATCTCTCTTTTTCAGTTGCTGGAACGTCTTTTTTATCCCTAGCTAAGGAACATGTAATATGCAGAAATTTCTTTTAAGTTTCCCTTGCAAGTTGGGAGCTGGACCATAAAATTAGAGCAGTTGAGTGTAGAGGAGGTGAATCAAAGTTCATGTTTGCTTCTCATGTTCCCCAGTCCCAAGTGAAGTAGGTGTTTCCTTGGAATAGATGCTTTCAGTGATGAAGATGTGCTTCCCCCCAATAACAGTCAGCGTTGCCTGCCTGCTACGGTACCACATAGCTTTAATTTTCTAGGATGTGCCCCTCGAGTGTTGCGTGGGTCAGGGTTGCTGCCAGCAGAGGTGGCTGGGCTGCACCATCCCTGTGTGTTGGGCTGAGGGTGCCTGGGAGGCTGTGAGAGAATGAGACACTGCTTTGTACCTTCCTCTGGAAAATCATTTTAGCCAGCGCTGCACTTGCAGGCTTCTCCTGTGTAGTTGGTTTGTGACTGGACTTAACTGTGGCAGTGTATAAAAGATTTTGATATTCTGTGAAATACCATGTAGAATTTAAATTTGATACTATAATAATTGAGTCCCTGTGACACTGGTTTTTGTTTTTAACTTCTTTGGGGTTGGCACTAATCTTTTTTTTTTTTTTCAAGATGCTGTGAGAAACATTTCATCCAAATGCCAAATAAATTGTGTTCTGTAAGAGAAATGCTGTGTTCCAATGTCTCCTGATTCCTGCGTCGATGTGGTTGCCCAGCGTTGTGAAGGAGGGTTTTGTTAAATCACTCTTCTGAGCTGTGATCTTGCAAAAAGATCAATAAATGCATTTAACTTTGAGCAGGTAGTCTGCCAGAGTTCCTGTGTGTACAGGTTCCAGTGGGATTCACCTGTATTAGTGTAATTTTAGGAAGGTCTTGAGTGTATACCCAGGAAAATGAAGTGCAGTGTATTCGTGCTGCTCTCCCCAACCCCATGGGAAGCTGCTGAGTCCAGGGGCGGGGGGTTCTGCAGAATGGAGAGGCTGGTGCAGACTCCCAGCTCGCTGTTTTTCCTCCAGCCGCCGGGCTCGCAGTGTTTGCAGCGGGCGCTGTCGCTGTGGGGCCAGGTAGGGTCCCCTCCTGTCCCGGTGCCTGCAGAGGGCAGCTGCCCCTGCAGCCGCTCCACGGCCCTGACCGGCTCCAGAGAGCTCCATGGCCCTGAGCAGCTCCAGAGAGCTCCACGGCCCTGACCGGCTCCAGAGAGCTCCACGGCCCCGACCAGCTCCAGAGAGCTCCATGGCCCTGAGCGGCTCCAGAGAGCTCCACGGCCCTGAGCAGCTCCAGAGAGCTCCATGGCCCTGAGCAGCTCCAGAGAGCTCCACGGCCCTGACCGGCTCCAGAGAGCTCCACGGCCCTGAGCAGCTCCAGAGAGCTCCATGGCCCTGACCGGCTCCAGAGAGCTCCACGGCCCTGAGCAGCTCCAGAGAGCTCCATGGCCCTGAGCAGCTCCAGAGAGCTCCATGGCCCTGAGCAGCTCCAGAGAGCTCCATGGCCCTGAGCGGCTCCAGAGAGCTCCACGGCCCTGACCGGCTCCAGAGAGCTCCACGGCCCTGACCGGCTCCAGAGAGCTCCATGGTCCTGACCGGCTCCAGAGAGCTCCATGGCCCTGAGCAGCTCCAGAGAGCTCCATGGCCCTGACCGGCTCGAGAGAGCTCCATGGCCCTGAGCAGCTCCAGAGAGCTCCATGGCCCTGACCGGCTCGAGAGAGCTCCATGGCCCTGAGCAGCTCCAGAGAGCTCCACGGCGGCTCCAGCCGGGCGGTGCTGGCTCAGCTGGGCCCGATGGGCGCAGCCCTTGCCTTGCTGCTGCTCTGGAGCATCCGTGTCTCTCCTCAGCAGCTGCAGCATGAGGGGCTCCTCTTGTAGGGCTCAGTCTAGCCTGGAACCCCATGGGCTCTGCTGCTGCTGGGAGATCCCGTGCAGATACAACCTGGCCTTGCCACCCGCCCCTTGCCTGGGGACAGGACAGCTCCTGTGGGGATTGTCCGAAGCGCAGCCAGGGCTCTCGGGCTCCCGCCCTGACCCGGGACACGCGTGTCCAGAGGCAGCTGTGTGTGCTGACCCTGGCTGCTGTGGCAGGGCATTGCTGGGCAGCCTCCTGCTGTAAGCTCTTAGCAGCTTAAAATGCGTTTTTCTGAGCGAGTGCAGAGCAGCTGTGCTGGGCACGGCGTGTCCGGGGCGCTCAGCCCCTGGGAGCGCGCCAGGGCCGTGTCAGAGCCGCCGGGGCCGGTGCTGGCCCTGACCCGGGCGTGCCAGGCCCGGGGGGGAGGTGTCGCTGACCCCGGCGGCGGCGGGAGCGTGGCATGAATGAAGGGGCTGTGCAGCGGCGTGTGGCCAGAGCGCATCTGCGGCCACAGTGCCTCCTTTGTGTGCCCCGGAGGGCCGGGCCCTGCTGCGCTCCCTGCCCCGCTCCCGGCCTTCTTCCTGGGCTAGCACCAGCTTATTATGGGGATCAAAGATCAGAGTATTTACTGCCTGTGAACTTTGCCTCTCTTCGTGCACCCTTCCCTGTGTGATGTGAACCACGCTCTGGAGGCTCAAGTCTTGGTCTTGTCACTGTCTCTCTCTGCCCAGATCCCCAGCCAGGCTCCCGGGTGGCAGTGAAGGATTCGCCTCCAGGAGCTGCTGGCACCTCTGCTTTGTGCTGGCACAGGGCTTGCAGATGGTGCACGTGTTGAGGGTTCCCACCAGGGTGGCATTGTGCCCATGATCAATCGATGGTTGCAGCTTAAGTAACTATTTTTATCTTTCAGTGGTATTTTTCCCCTTATCATGGCTCTTGCCCTTGGTGCTGTGTGTGTCTGCAGGGACCTCGCCACCCCCTGGCTCGGTGCAGCAGGCTGATGGACATGGTGTTGCCCTATGAGGATGGCACAAAACTGCAGGATCAGCTGTGAGCTCACCACCACCACATCAGCAAGGCTGTCAGTTTCAAGGCTTGATCTGGTTCCTGTAGAAACTGGAGGTTGCTCCTGCCTGGCAGGAGTGCCAGCAGCCAGCCATGCACTCTAGGCAGCAGTGCAGTGGGGATGGGTGGCAGCAGGGTATGGTGGTGGTGCTGCCACTGCCTTTCCACATGCCTTGTAGATCCCACTGCTTCCTCACTCTGCTTCTTGTGGGGGCTATGCAGAGCTCCACACCCTGCTCTTGCTCCTCTTGCTAAAAAACACCACTAGAGAAACCTGAAAACCTAAGAAAGTGTCCATGGGGCAATGAGTCTCATCTTCGGACCCCAGGAATCTCGGGCTTCTCCCCCACTCCTGGCAATATGCGCTGTCCTGCTGTGGGCGTGTAGGAAGAGGGATCGCTTGGTGGGCTCACGTTTCCAAGGGAGGTGCTGATTCCATGAGTGCCGGAGCAGCTCCTCGCTTTCCCGGCAACGATCGGCAGCAGCCCGGGAGCTGGTGCGACCCTCTGCCGCACCTGCCCGCCCCTTGCGGCTCTCCGGAAGGATGACCGCAGCCCTCTGCACACTACCTCATCCCTGGAGCAGGGGCCAAGTGTCAGCCACGGCACAGATCCAGCCCAGCCCAGGGGACACCTGTGCTGCCACCCTTCTCTGTGCCCTGCACCGGGACCCAAACGTGGCTCGGGCTGGTGCTGCCTGGGGGGGAAGAAGGTGCCCCAAAGAATCCCTGCTGAGGATGAGCCCGTTGTAGCATTGGCAGCCGAGCAGCTCTGCTGAGCCAGAGCCCATCCCTGGCCAAGCCGGCAGCAGGGGCTGCTTCCCGCTGGCCAGGAGCTGCTGCCGGGTTTGTTCATCCTGGCAGGGACTCGCCGGTGCTCCCGGCCAGGGCCAGCGAGGGGAGCTGCGGGCTGGGCCCCTTGGCCTCCTTTCCTCTGCTGCGTGAGTGTGGCACGGATATTTAAGGAGAATGTGATAGCACCATGCTCCTGTGTTCTCACCCCCTTCCTACCTACCTGCCTACCTGCTGAGATCCTGGCTCCTGTGGGACCTGCCTGGACAGGTGCAATGGGATGGCATATGCTCACTCTGTGCTGAGGAGCTGAACAGCTGCCTCCACCAGCGCGGGATGCCTGCACTGTGCTGCGGTGCTGCTCGGATGGGTGTGCAAGGCGTGTGCCCCAGCACTGCCCCGTGGCTGTGGGAGTGTGAGGCACTGCAGCCTTGGGCCTGCTGGAGAGGAAAGGGCTGACCCTGCCCCAGCACTGTGCAGCTCCTTGGTGACTGCAGGGACTGAGGGTCCCCCATAGCGTGGCTGTCCCGGCTGCCTGGGCCCCGAGGATGGGGCTTCCGGGAGGTGCTCGCTGGGCTTTGTCCAGAGAGGGGCCTGTGCTTGCAGGCAGGAGTTGGGTTTGGTCTGTGGGTCCCCATGGCACCGCCTGCCCCTCATCAGGTGGGAACCACCACGCTCAGACATGGGAGATGCAGGACCCGCTGCTGCCTGGGGAGTTCCCAAAGCCGGGGGGAGGATATGTCCCACAGCCTGTGTCTGCAAGGAATGGGGAGGGGACGGGCCAAAGCTGCTGTCCCCAGCCCGATCTGCCTCCTGGCAGGCCCCTGCAGTCCATCTGCAGTCCCCCACACTGTGCGGGGGCGGGCTGGGGCACGGCGGGGATGCTGCCGCCCTCCAGCTTTGGGGATGGGGAGCGGGGCGGGGAGCGCCGCACCCGTGGGCTCCGGCAGCCCCCGCTCCCCGCCTGTCCCTGTCCCTGTCGCTGTCCCTGTCACGGGGACCCGGCGGGCGCGGGGGGCTGGCCGGGGGCCGGGCTCTCCCCGCTCCCTCCTAGCAGCCGAGGAGTTAAAAACTCAGCCCGGGTGATGAATATGTAAGAGCAGAGCCCAGGCTGGAGCCGAGCATCTCCCGGGCTGCGGGCGCTGCCAGCGCTGCCGCCCGCCCCAGCCCGGCACCGGGCGCGCTGCGGAGGGACGGGACGGGACGGGGAGGTGCGGGGGTCCCCCCGCTGCCCCGCGCCGCCATGGGCCCCACCGGGCTCGGCATAACTTTCCTGACGCTGCCCCTCGTCGTGCGAGCGGCCGCGGGAGGTGAGCTGCGCCCGGGGCGGGGGTCCCGCGGGCGGAGAGGACGGGGGCGCGGGGCTGGGGGGCTTGGGGGGCGCCGCTTTTTCCATTCCCTTCCCACGTGTCGAGGGGTGATGCGGGCTGAGGGGTCGGCAATAGGGGCTGGGGGACCCAGTCTGTCCCAGGACCCTCTCCTGCTCTCCCACCGGCCCCTCCCGCTGCTGGACGGCCCTGAGTGCTGCCGGCTCGGGGGGGCTCGAGATGGTGGGGCCAGGGCCCCCTTGGGACAGTGGGGTCTTGGGCTTCAGCCCATCCGCCCCACTGACCTGCACCACCGGGAAGCACCAATGAGGACGAAAGCTCGGAGCGAACGGGCGCTGCCGTCCCGGGCCGCTGGGTGCTCACCTGCATCCGGGCCAGGCTGGGGCGCCCAGCGCTACCTTGGCTCATGCCGGAGGATGCTCGAGGGCTGCTGCGTGCAGGTCTGAGGATTTCCCAGGAGATTTTCTGCCCCTGGACCCCAAGATCCCTGCTCTGGGAACCGTCAGAGTCCTGCCTGCTCTGTCCCACTCGCAGTTCTCCTCGGGGGCTGGTGTCTCCTGTATCACTCCAGTGAGACTGTGGATGCAGTGCCGCAGGCTGGGGCCTTGAGCAGCACAGGTGGAGGCCGGCAGGGCTGGCAGGGCTGCCTTTGTCCTGCTGCTCCGAGCGGCTGTGGCTGGCACAAGAGCGTGGCTCGGCTCGCCGGCAGCCGGCCCGCTGGCATCGCCCTCCCCACCAGCGGGGACCCTTCCCGTGGGCTGGGCCCGGGCTGCACCGGCTCCTCTGTGCCTCCTGCCGGGCGCAGAGCGGGGAGCTGATGGGGTGCCCTGCATCCCCTCTGCAGAGCTGATGGCCCTGGGCGGGTGTGCAGCCAGCAGAGCAGGAGCGGGGCTTGCTCGGCATCCCCTCGGTGTCCCCGCACCTGCTGCGCCAGCCCTTGCCATGGAGCCCGCGGTGCCCAGCGCCACCCGAGCGCTGGTGGGAGCTCGGCAGCTCTGGCTGGGGTGGCCCTGAGTGACGGGGCCGGCCACCATCCCCACAGCGTGGGCTCGGGCCTGCCCACGGCCCCCTGCTGCCGCTGCCAGCCCCCTGGGAGCCGCGGGACACCGGGCACAGGGGAAAGGGACACCGGGCACAGGAGAAGGGGACACTGGGCACAGGGGAAGGGGACACCGGGTACAGGGGAAGGGGACACTGGGCACAGGGGAAGGGGACACCGGGCACAGGGGAAGGGGACACTGGGCACAGGGGAAGGGGACACCGGGCACAGGGGAAAGGGACACCAGGCACAGGGGAAGGGGACACTGGGCACGGCAAGAGGGACAACGGGCACAGGGGAAAGGGACACTGGGCACGGCAAGAGGGACAACGGGCACAGGGGAAAGGGACACCGGACACGGCTGTGTCTGCTCCCCTCGGCTCCCGCTCGCCCCTGCTGTGGGGTGAGCCTTGGCTGCCCAGGATGGAAAAGGGGGGATGGCTCCTCGAGAGCTGGGGAAGGAGCACAGTAAGCAGGAGGTTTGGCTGCCTTGGAGCAGCGATACTGAGGGAGGTTTCCCTGTGAAGCGTGTGGGGGAGGCAGGGAGGGTGTGAAAACACAAGCGCCAAAAATAACCATGATGAACACAAGTGTTGGCGGGACCCCGGGCTGCACTGGGGGATGTCCTCATTGTCGGGGGGCTGGGCATGGCCATAGGTGGGTTTGGGAAAGGGTGCCTGTCTCCATCACCTGCCCTGAGCTCTCCTTTCTCCCACAGGGCAGTGGTGTTATGACTCACAGGACCCCCGATGTGGTGAGTGGTGCCGAGTGTGGCTGTGTTGGGGCTGGGCAGGGCTCAGACCCTCGTGTCCCCCCACAGTGCCCAGCTGAGAGCGCCCTGGGCAGCATCAGCAAGGCCCAATGGGGAGTGAGGCATGGAAAAGGGTAAATTCCCCCATGGGAATGGTTAGAGGAGCTTCACTTTCGGGGATGTTTCTGTAGGGACTTGACAAACACCTGAGCCCCTTGGAACAACTCAGCCCCAGCCCTCACCTCAGCCAGGTCCAGGTGCTCCTGGGACAGCACCAGCTTTCCCCCTTCCACCTGAAACAAATTAAGTCCAGGCTTTAAAGGACTCTATTAGAATCCCCATGAAGTGTAGGCAGCATTGGGGCCTGAGGGTCCAGGGGCCCGACTGAGGAGGGACAGCACCCTTTGAGCAGCCCTGCCTGGATGGGGAGGGAAGCATGGCTGGGGGCACTTTGTCTCAAAACACATAAATACAAATTACAAATAGCTTGTAAAAGGTTAATTAAAGATCATCAAGCATTTAATCAGCTGTTACGGCCCAGCTGTTTTATAGCTCTTGGGTTTCCATGCCCTGTGGCTGCTGAGCCTGGATTGCTGGGCTCGGCCTCACCCGGTTCAGCGCTGCTGGGCAGGTTTTGGCAGGGCAGAGGGGCCGGTGGGAAGCGGCTGGAGCCACGTGGAGCCGGCTGTGTGCCTGCAGCAGAGCCATGGGGAATGTCCCCCCTCACTGAAGGCACCTGGGAACCTGTGGGGCTGCCCAGTTGATGCCAGGAACCCGCTGGGATGGTGGCACGGCCAGGCTGCAGCTCCCAGGGCTTCCAAGTAATGAGAGGAGAACATAAAGGGTAAGGGCTGAGCCCAGGGGGCAGGAGGTGGGATACAGCCCACCAGTGTCTGTGGTTTTGTCTGCCCAAGAGGAAGTGAATGTCAGAGCTGAGCTATGGGGCACCGCTGGGGGAACAGTTCCCCAAACCCTGGCTGTAGGCAAAGCCATGATGTGTGTGTGAGGAGAGCCAGCAGTGCCTGCTGGGATGTGCTGAGCTCCCCTGGGAATGGAGATGCCCCGGGAGGACAGGGCTGGAGGCACTGAGGGAGCTCCTGCTCCCCAGCTGGGACTGAGAACAGACACTGGCAGTGCCCAGGGCTGACACCTCAATCCTGGGCTGCACCAGGAGGAGGAGTGGGTGCCATGGCAGCCACATGGAGCAGTGAACAGCAGGGTGGCTGGCTGGCTGCATCCTACAGCTGTGGGCTGCCACAAGGGTTACAAGAAGAGGTGATGCTGGGGCAATGGGGGCCAGCCACATATATGGGTTGGTTGTGTGGTGTGGCCGTGGTGGCAGCCATGGGGACCCTGCTCACAGCCCCCAGGCAGCACTGTGGGTTTGCAGTGGGTGCAGTCAGCTGCCAGCACTGCTGTGTCCTCACCCAGCTCCTGCCAAGGTGACCCCCCACCCCAGGAGCTGCTGATGGGCATCGTGAGGTCACTCTGGAACATGTGTAGGATTTGCCCCAGGACGAGTTGTGTGGCCAGGTTGCATTGTCACCTGTCACAGCTGGACAGAACCAGTGTGAGTAGGTTGAACATGTTACAGCAGGCAGACGGGGCAGCGAGAAAAGCCTGCCCTTCACCAGCGTCAATGTGGATGCTGCTGCCAGGCTAAATATAGCCCCCAGCCCCTCGAGGAAATCCTGCTGAATTATGGATGAGGCTGGAATAAGCCCCTGCTCATCAATAGGAAGGAAACTTAGCTGGGCAGGAGAGCAGCTCCCATGGGATGCAAGGCCAGGCTGGCAGGGATGGCAGGGCTGGTTGGGGACAGAGCCACCCGTGGGCCTGTGTCCCCTTCTGGGGCAGTGGTGGTTTGGTGGCTGCCCGTGGTGCCCCCGCTCCTCCTCTGCAGGGCCCAGCCACTGGAAGGAGCTGAAAGCCACATGTGGTGGGGACAGGCAGTCCCCTGTGAACATCGACAGGCGCCGGCTGCAGCGGGATGGCGGCCTCGGGGACATCCTCTTCGAGGGCTACGACCAGGCTCCCCCTGGCAAGTGGAGGCTGACCAACAACGGGCACACAGGTGCGTGCTGAAGCCGGGCACCTTCCCCTTTCCCAGTTCCCCAGGCACCATCCTGACGGGGGCCTGGCTCTGCCACCACTCCGGGGTGCTGCAGGATCCCATGCAGGTGAATGTTAGTGCTGGGACAAAGCTGGAGGGAAGGAGCTGTGCCAGGGCTGTTCCCCACCCCGAGCCTCCCCTGAGCCTGTCCTGCTGCCCTTGCAGTGATGCTGAGCCTGGCGGGCGAGTCGGCCTCGGAGCACATCGCCGTCAGCGGGGGCGGCCTCCCCGGGCGGTTCCGCGCGCTCCAGCTCCACTTCCACTGGGGCAGCCCGGCTGGGAACGGCTCCGAGCACACCCTCGATGGGCGCCAGCTCCCCATGGAGGTACGTGAGAAAAACCCCAGCACGTTCTGGGCTGCCCAAGCCTTTGGTGGGGTGGGAAGGGGAGATGCTGGGGCACCCCAAGGCTGTTGTGCAGCAGGTGAAGGGGCTCTGTGACTCTGCACTGGTGGCATCAACAGTGGTCCTGCACAGGCACCTGGCTGGTGAAAGCAGCTGAAGTGAGACTCGAGGTGTTTCTTTACCATGCATGGGCCAAGCTGCTTCAACCAAGGCACTCAGTGGGGTTTGGGGGGCTCTGTGCCCTGCTGGGGTCACAAACTGAGTTAGTGAATGCAAGTGAGAGCAAGCAGGAGCCTGCTGTGCTAAGCACATTGGGATCCTTCTGGATGAAAGAGGCTCTGCGCCTCTAAAATATTCATTATCTGCCAGAGGAAAGCAGAATTTATGTTCTGTGTCTGGCGAGCACCCCGGGACTGCTGGCCCCCTTTTGCACACCCTTCAAAGGATTCTTGCTTCACTGGGGTGCTTTGATCCTCCAAGCACCCACCCCACAGAAGTGCCAATAGGACCAGACGGGAAAGGCTGGCTCAGAGTCTGGCCAAGCTGGCTGGAAGGATCCGTAGCAGAATGTCCTGCTGCCAGAGTGTTGGCTGGGGGCAGCTGTGCACACCTGACGCCTCTGTGCTCTCCTCAGATGCACATTGTCCACATGAATGCCAAGTACCAGACACTGGCAGAGGCCAAGGGGCATCCCAATGGGCTGGCTGTCCTCGGCTTCTTCTTCCAGGTGGGTCTGCAGGGGCCCCCTAGAAACTGGGTGCTGGTGGTGCAGCTGGGTGAGCATTGTATGGGTGTCCTGGAGGAGTGGGAAGGGGCAGGAAGGCTGGGTCAAGGCCAGGAGAGGCTGGGGAACCCACTGACTGCAAGGGAACCTGGCTGGGAACCTTCCCCACTGCCCTGCAGCAGGGGAGGCTGGCTCTGCCTGTGGTTGCTTGGCAGGACAGGATGACCCAGCTCTGCCCTGCTCGGGCTCTGCCTGACTTCAACCACTTATTCTCCCCGGACACAGATCTCTGAAACCACTAACACCAACTACAACACCATCGTGGCAGGGCTGAGGAATGTCTCCCACGCTGGTGAGTCACCTCCTCATTAGGGCAGGAAAGGGTAGACCCTGCAATGGGAGGGCAGGGATGCACCCCAGTGGGTTGGATGGGGGACCCTGCCATTCTCTGAGCTCATCTGGGTTCATCTGCTGAGGGGAAATTGATGGGGGCGGCCCTGCCATCCCCACCACATCCCCGGCAGGGACAGGCTGAGTGTCCCTGTGTTGCCCCACAGGGGACTCCGTGGATTTGGCCTCCACGTTCCGCCTGGGCACGCTGCTGCCGCCTGCCGCCCGCCTCTCGGGCTACTACCGCTACCAGGGCTCGCTGACCACCCCCGACTGCAGCGAGGCCGTGCTCTGGACCGTGTTCGAGGAGCCGGTGGAGATCGGCCGGGAGCAGGTACTGCCACGCACGGCCCCACGTGCCAGCACCCACAGGCTGGGTGCCCAGGGTGACCTCTCTCCTTGTCCTTCCTGACCCTAGAGCAAGAGCACGGGGAAAGTCATCTCTATAATAATGCTCCTGGCAACTTGGCAATTAATTAATTTTATGAAGGTTAAGTAATGGAGATGTGGCCACCTGCCAGTGGGGAGAAATGCCATCCATACTGCACTCCTGCCCAGCCTTGGCATTCAGAAAGAGAAATGGGAGTGAATCCATTGAAGCTCAGTAGAGGCTCCAAGGAGATGGATGGATGCATGGAAGGAAGGAAGGAAGGAAGGAAGGAGTTTTCTTCTGCTGCTCAAGCATTTTAGTAGATGTATTTTCTTGAGAGAGTCATGGGCCAGCCACTCTCTAAGTGCCCACTGTTGGCACCAAAACACAATTAGCTCCTTGAAAACCCAAGACCTGATCCTTGTAAGGACCTGCGTCTGTGCTTACCTATGGGTCTGGCTGCAGCAGAGCCCTGGGGGTGGTGGGAGGACACGCACCGGTGTGGGGCCATGCCCTGGGTCCTGTGCCATTGGCAGTGGGGCAGTCAGAGGTGGGCTGATAGTGGGCAGGGCCTGGGGTTCCTGGCAATGCAGCTGCCCACCCTCCCTCTCTCCTGCACAGCTGAAGGCATTCGTCAGCACCCTGCACTTCCCACTCGAGGGATCCACGCTCCTGAAAATGATCAACAACTTCCGCCCGCCGCAGCCGCTCCGCAGCCGCAGGATCTTTGCCTCCCGGGGGGCCACAGCCAGCGGGGTGTCCCTGCACGGGGACCAGCTCCTGTCACCCCTGCTGCCCCTGGCCCTGCTCAGCCTCCTCTCAGCAGCCCCGTAGGGTCTGGCCCCGCTGCAGTGGAGATGGAGGCGATGTGTCTTGTTCGTGGAAAACGGGAAACGAGGGAAAAAAAGCACCTTGAAACCTTGGCTGGGTGAAGATTTTGTGAAGCTGAATCTCTGCAGAGGTGAATCTCTGCAAGCCTGGAGCTGCCCTGGGCTGCCCCTGTAGATGGGCAGGGGGAGCTGCTGGGAGGGGGATGTTGTATTGACTGGAATAAAGCCAAGGCCCTGTCAGTGGATTGCTGCCTCTTTTTTGCTGGCTCTGTCCCTTCGCCAGCTGGGACAGGGGCTCGGCATGGCACTGTAGGGTCAGTGGGGAGGAGCTGGGGGAGCTGTCTGGGTGGCATCCAGGGATATCCCCTGCGTGCTGGTGCAGGCAGGCAGGAAAAGCCAAATGCCGGCCCTGGCTCGGGAAGCAGGCCCCGCATGCAGTCCCAGCGCTGCAGACGCTGCCCTGTCACCCTCCCTAGGGCTGGGGCTGCCTGTTGGAAGGGTGGGGGTGTCACCGGGAGCACAGCACCTGCAGTGCCTTTGTGCAGGACACAGGGATCTTTCCACGGAGCTCATTTTGTGCTGGCAGGAATAACTGCATGAGCGGGGTGGTTCATAATTAATGTGCTGGAGCTCCAGGCATGTTCCCATCCTCCCCTGAATTATGGGCGAAGAGCACAGGCCGTTATCCGGGAGAAGAGGGGGCAGGCTGAGGTTTTTCATCATTTCTGGATGGAACCACTGCCAGTGCGGGACTCCAGCCCCCAGCCCCAGCCGTCGCCGCCCCACCCGTGGGTCCCGAGCATCCCCCTGAGCATCCCCCGCGCCAGGCTCCTGGGGCAGGCCCTCCCTGCAAGAGCCTCTCCGTGGGCGGAGGGGCCCCGTCGCAGATCCCTGATGCCCACGCCGGGGGATGCGGCTCTGTGATCCCCCGGAGCTGAGGGCTGGAGCCGCGGGACACGGGGACACGCCGGACACGCGGGGGCGCCGCGGGCACGCGCACGGAGAGGGGCCCGCGCGGCTTGGCGGCCGCCAGGGGGCGCCCTCTGCACGGCCCCGACCCCGCCACCCGTGCCCGGTGTGCTTCTGTCCCCGACCCCGACACTGCCACCCGTGCCCCGTGTGCTTCTGTCCCCGACCCCGACACTGCCACCCGTGCCCCGTGTGCTTCTGTCCCCATCCCTGTCACCGCCACCCGTGCCCCGTGTGCTTCTGTCCCCATCCCTGACACTGCCATCCGTGCCCCGTGTGCTTCTGTCACCGACCCCGACACTGCCACCCGTGCCCCGTGTGCTTCTGTCCCCATCCCTGACACTGCCACCCGTGCCCGGTGCGCTTCTGTCACCGACCCCGACACTGCCACCCGTGCCCCGTGTGCTTCTGTCCCCATCCCTGACACTGCCACCCGTGCCCCGTGTGCTTCTGTCCCCGACCCCGACACTGCCACCCGTGCCCGGTGTGCTTCTGTCCCCATCCCTGACACTGCCACCCGTGCCCCGTGTGCTTCTGTCCCCATCCCTGTCACTGCCACCCGTGCCCCGTGTTCTTCTGTCCCCGACCCCGACACTGCCACCCGTGCCCCGTGTGCTTCTGTCCCCATGCCTGACACTGCCACCCGTGCCCCACATGCTTCTGTCCCCATCCCTGACACTGCCACCTGAGCCCCATGTGCCTGTGCCTCGTGTCCCTGTGTCCCTTGTTCTTGTGTCCCTGTCTCTGCCACCTCCATCCAGTGTCCGTGTGCCTGTGTCCCTGCATCATGCCATCGCCGCCTGTATCCTCCTGTCCCTGTTCCTCATGTCCTTGGGGCCCTTTCCTTTGTGTCCTTTGGCCTCTGTCCCCTGACTCCTGGGACCATATTCTTTCATGTCCTCATTCACTTTTCCCCTCTGCCCTGTTACATATGTTTTTGTCCCCCGTGTCCTCATGTCCCTGTACCCCATGTTCTCCTGCTGCTGTCCCTTGTGTCTTCATACAATCATTTCTTGTGTCTCCATGCCCCCAGCCCCTGTGTCTCCGTGCCACTGGCATCCATGACTTCTTCCCCCTGTCCCCCACATCTGGATACCGTTGTGCCCTGTGTCATCATGTCCCTGGCCTCAGTGTTCCACTGCTCCCTCTGCCCTACCACCCTCTCTGCTGTGCCCTCTCTTCCTCCCATGTCCCACCATGCCCCCCTGTGTTCCCTGCCCCTCTATGTTCCCATGTCCTCTATTCTGCCTGTTCCCTCATGTCCACCCATGTCTCACCATTCCCAGCTGCACTGCCCAGCTCCAGCCCCTTGTGCCCAAAGGCCACAGGGCAGCTGCCCCATGGATGTGCCCAGGTCCAGCCCAGGGTGGGCCCAGCCCCAGCTGGTGAGAAAGGGGGGCCCAGTCAGCTGTGGCGAGTCCCAAGTGGCTGCAGCCCCCCAGTCCAGGCCAGTGCCAGGCCAGGGTGTGAGGGGCACCCAGGCATGGGGGACCATGGAGGGCACAGGCTGTGGCTCCCAAAGGCATGGGTGGCCAAAACGTTGGGCAGTGGCTCTGGGAGCAGGGACTCCACCGGGTCCCCATCACCTGGGGACCTGTCCTGGCTGGCTGTGATGACCCCAGCAGAGAACAGTAGTGGCACCAGGCAGGGTCTGGCAGCACAGATCCTCTGTACAGCTGGACACCAAAACCACCCCAAAGGCTCAGCACACCCTGGGCAGCCCTGCTGGGACCCGAAATCTGGGGGGTGCTGTGCCTGTGCTGGGAATGCCGGGCTGCCAGGGAAGGAACAGGCAATGCCCCCTCCATGAGCATTGCTGAGTTGGCGCCAAGCCCCAGCTTTTCCCGCCCTTGCCCTGCCCTGGCCCGGCCCGGCGGCGGTGCCCGGGTGCCACGTGCAGGGCAGTTTGTGCCAGGGCAGCAGAGCGTGCGGGGCCGGGGCTATTCCTGGCTCCCAGCTGATGTTTGCCCAAGCGGGCTCTTGCTTTTGGCGGGCTCCTGCTTTTGGCGGGCTGTAATTTTAGCAAGGGCTGTTTCCAGCCTGCGGGGCTGCGGTCAAAACAGCTGCCTGGGAGGGTGCCTGGCTCAGCTGGGGGGCTGTGATGTGCATCAGACCCCTGCCCACAGCCAGCTGGGGGGTCCGGCCAAAAGCGCCCAAAACATGGCAGAAATGTTTAATCCTGGTGGTTTTTCCCTGCAGTGGCTGCAGAGGAAGGGGAAAGGGCTGTGGCTCTGGTGTGGGGCTGGCAGCATGTGCACAGGGTGGGGAGCTGTTGGTGAGGGTGTCACTGCCTGGGGTGGGAACCCAGAACCCTTAGGGATGGAAAAGCTGTCCAAGATCATACTGACACTGCCAGCTCCAGCCATGTCCCTGCACACCACATCTGCAGGATGCAGGGTCCAGCCCCAGGGTGCACCCAATGTTCTCCTCCACTCTCCATCACACTGTCTGCTCTGCCCACCCTGGCTGTGGAGAGGGAAAAAGGCAGATCTGGCTAAAAGTCCTCGCTAACTGGGTGAGCCTAACCCCGAGGGCCTGGTGTGGACCCTGGCAGCCACCCCCATCACACCCCTCAGCCACCACTGCCACCGCCTTGTTGTCACCGTTCCCTACCTAGAAATTTACTAACATTAAACTAAAAAGTCCCACCCAGGGAGTCAGAACAAGGTCTGCAATTCAATGACCATGTTTCTCCAGAGAGGGAGCACCAGCCCTGCAATCAAATCTTTATCAGCACACCTGACTGGGGATCAGCACCTGTTTATCTCGAATATGAGAGAAAACAAGGTTTTGCTGAGTCCCCAGGCCAGGCTGAGGCTCTCCTGGGAATTACATTTTACTGCCACAATAAAATTGAAAAAATAAATATTTTGAAGCAGCTGAAAGGTGTTTATTTTTTAGTTGGTTCAGCTTGTTTACAATCTGTTTACAAGCCTGGGCACTTATCTTTGGGGCTGTTTACTGGGCTCTCCCCCAGGCTCTGGTGTGGTTTCATACACATCTAAATAACCCCCAGCTAGGGGCTACCTTCCTGCCAGCTGCATGTCCTGGCAGTTGCTGTTTTGACACAGTTATGCAAATGATTGCTCTTGTCTTCACAAATGGGCTTGAATGCTCAGGTTGTGTTTTCGACCACACCAGCCTGAAACATTTATTTATTTCATTTAATTCTATTCCAATTGCAGGGCAATAAACCCTGGTTTTGCACTCTCTTGCCGCCTGCAGCTGGGGCTTTGACCTAGGGCTGCCCAGGGGTGTTTGATAGTATTTTGTCATTCATGACTTGTACTTTATAATTTGTATCTTGTATCTTATTAATTTATAAATTTATTTCCCAGACTTGGGGAAACCTGCCCCATATTTTGTGAACCTGGAGGTTGCCCCTGTACCCAGCAACAGGTCAGACTGAGGGATGACCCCAGAGAAGGGGCTGCCTTGGCAGCAGGCAGGGACTGATTAGTTTAATTAAGTAAATGAGTGGGTAAATTCAGGGTGACCTGACAGCACGGTGGCAGCAGGAAGCTGTCCAGGCTGGTTCCCCTGTGGTGGTGGCACAGGGAGACAAGGCCACAATGTCAGTGTCAGGGTCTCTCCTGGCCTCAAGGCCCACAGGTGTGGGGTCAGTGGTGCCCAGCCCAGGCTGGAAGCACTGGGGTCACTGGAGGGGGGATGTGTGTATACATACGTGTGCAAGGTGTGTGCACACACGTGTGTGTGTGTGTGTGTGGTGTGTGTGTGTGTGTGTGTGCGTGTGTACAGCAGCTGGGACATCCCACACCAGGGCAGGGACCACCCTGTCAGGCAAGACCCCACTGGGTGCCTTGTCAGGGACACTCAGGGGACAGGAGGGGTGACCCTGGCCTGGGGACACGTACTCTGCTATGGCACAGAGTCTGCACAGCCTTGGCACCAGCCCCAGTGGGTCCCTGCTCAGCATCACCCACACTGCAGCAATTTTGGGCAGCACCATGCCACCCCAACCATGCCACCCCATCTCAGGGGCTGATGACCCCACAAGGTGATGATCCCCCACGGTGAGAGCCTTGGGGACACAGAGCTGGCCACCATCTCAGGGCTGATGTCCCCCACAGGGTGATGATGGCCACTATCTCAGGGCTGAGCTGGCTCGGCTGTGTGGCGCTCACTTGCCTTCACACGTCAGCACCCACTGGAGACAGTTTCAGTTCCTTTTTTGGGGCGCCCTTTTCAATTTCTGATTGGGGACTGCAGCGGGTGAGGGTTAAATTTAGCCAGGGGATGCCCCAGTGCTGCACAGCTGCACGGTGGGGCTGGCTGGGGAAAACAGGGGCCCATGCTGGTGTGGCACAACGTGGGCTCTGCTCAGCCTTTCCCCAAGTCCTGCAGAGAACACGGTGATGTGAGTGCAGGGAGTGCCGGGATGGGGAGCAGCACTCTCCTGGTGCTCGGGTGCTGCAGCCCCCGGCTCAGGCAGGGCAGAGACCCTGGGTGTCACCCGGGCTTGGCACAGCTGTAGCACCAAAGCGAGGGCACTTGTGCCATCCTCCCACTGCTGTCCCGGTGCCTCTGGCTCTGCCCCACTCCCCCCAGCCCGGGCTGGGGCTATTCTGGGACGCTGCTCTTGCTTTCGAGTTTCAGCCCCGCTGCCTCCAGGAACGCGGCTTTGTGCGGCTGCAGCTGCCTGGGGGCAGGCGGGACCCGTCCCCTCCTCTCCGGCTCTGCCACGCCGCCCGTGCCTCTCCAGACGAGCTGTTTCATCAGCTCCAGGTGCACTCTCTCTGCTCCTGCCACGTCCCCATAACAGGACCCCACCTCCTCCTGGTACAAGGCATTGGGGCTTGCCTGGCCTGGGGAAATCACCCAGTGATGTACAATAAAAAAATAGCAGGTCAGGGCTGCTTTTTGGGGCACAAATGTGGCCAGAGCTGGTCATCATGGAGGGGACCCAAGGAGGGTTCGGGGAGCAGAGCAGAGCTTTGTGCTCGAGGTTTGTGACTGTGGTTTAGGGACGAGGGTTGCAAGAGCTCCCATGGTCCCACATTCCTTTGCCAACATTCCTGCATCCTTCACTCTATTCTCAGCTGTGGGACCCCTCCAAGCCCCTGATGTCCAAACTCCCAGGGTTTATCAAGAGGCCCCTGAAAGGTTTGTTAAGCCCTCACCTGGGAGCCTCAGCCTGAGAGAGCAGTTCTCAACAAGCCCAAACCCTTCATGGGATCCACTGCTTCTCTTTGCAGCTAATTAAAGCCTTCCCGAAGCATCTCATTTACTAAATTAGATCCCCCTCATTTTAAAATTACTGGCAAGCTGGGAAAATGAGCAAATAAATGACTGTTAAAATTGCAGTGCAGGAGCAGGCAGAGTGAGAGCAGGAGCTGCAGCTGGGGAGGGGAGGGAGGTTTCGGTTCTGCTCAGCACATTTGCTCACCAGACACCCCCAGCCAGGGTGGTGATTGCTCTTCCCAGGCACTGCTTCCCTCCCTGCCAGGGGATGCAGCAGGCCCTGCATCCCTCTGTGATTCCCAGCCGAGGCTCTCTGGCCCTGCTGAAGGTTTGTTAAGGGTAAAGCTCTGGCTGGGAATTTGCCAAGTTGCAGGCAGTGGGGGAGGATGGAGCCCTGGAGCGGCCAGGGCCACTGATCTATAATTAATCAGGCTTTTTTCTTGACAGTTGTTGCTTATGGAAAAGATTTAGAAAAATCTTTTAATCAATAATTAGTGAGATTTCCTTCCCCCTGAGCCAGAGATGTGCTTGCCCTGCCCACACAGACCTGAGCTGAAGCGAGACCCCAGCTCATGCCCCAAATTGAGCCCACAAAAGCTGGGGTGGTGTCCTGTGACCAAGGAATGGGCTTTACTCAGGAAATGCCAAGATGAATCTCAGGACCTGGGGAAAGCATTGCCCTGCCACCAGTGCCCCTCCCCAGAAATGTGGCATTTCTCAGGGTAAAACCTGGCAGCACAGCTGGGATGGGGGCCCTGTGTTACCTCTCATTCACTGCAGCCTCAACCAGTACTGAGGTGATTCAGCAACTGCTGGAATTGGTAATTACTGAGGCTTGATCTTTGCAGCAGAAAAGAAGTGAACATCCTCCCTGGCAGCAGGTCTGGGTCATTGGGGCATTTCTGGCTGGCAGAGTCTCAGCTCTCCTGGCAGCACCACAAGGCTGGGGATGAGATGCCAAAGGCAGGGCTTTGCCAGGGAATAACCTTGCTTGAGCAAGGAAGGGGACCAGTGGCAGTGTGGAGGAGCTGCTGCCATCTCTGGGCTCACATCCCCAGCAGTGAGCTGGAATGGATGGATGCATGCCCAGATGTGGCCCTGCTGCAGGGACCCTCACCTTCAGCACCACCTGCCATAGCCCTGTGGCCCCCCAGGAGCCAGCCCTGCACCTCTGCCATGGTGGGTCCTCCCTGCTCAGGAAACTCTGTTAAAGAAGCTTATCTTGAAACACAGTGGGACAGAGCTCTCCATCATCTGCCCTTCCTTCCTTTGCCTGGCTCCAGTGCAGGGTGAGCATTGTGCTGCTGGCTCCTTCCTTAAGGCCAGCAGCAGCCCAGGGGTCTGGCCTGCACATGGGTTTGCTCTGTGGCAATGGGATTTGGGATTTCCTGTGAAAACCATGAGCTTGTGACCCCACACATGGGAAGGGACATTGTGACTGACCCCCTGAGCAGGGTGATGGGAAGGGGGCTTTGCCCTGTGCATGGGGCTGCTCCATGGCAAGGCCTCCTCTGCCCAGCTGAGGAGGATAAAGCAGGGTAAAAGGCAGTGAAGCTGTTTTGGAGCATGAGGTGCCCTTTGGCAGCTCAGGTGGGGTCAGGGCCTGCTGCCAGCTCTCTGACAAAAAGCAGAAGGGAAGGGACACTGTGCTCTATATCAATACAGGCTGGGGCACGAGGGAACTGACAACAGTCCTGCCACAAAGGATTTGAATCAATCAGTGGATAATGGACCTGGCAATGTGCACCTTCAGCCCAAAAAAGCCAGCCATATCCTGGGCTGCATCAAAAGCAGTGAGGGCAGTGGTTTGAGGGAGGGGATTCTCCCCCTGTAACCCACTCTGGTGGGGCCCACCTGCAGTGCTGTGTCCAACTCTGGATCCCACAATATAAAAAGGACATGGACCTGTTTGAGTTAGTCTAGAGGAGGCCACAAAGATCTCAGAGCACTGGAGCACCTCTGCTATGATGAAAAGATAGGGGAGTTGTGGCTGTTCAGCCTGGAGAGGGGAAGGCTCTGGCAAGACCTTATAGCAGCCTTTTAGCAGGCCCTGATGCAATAGGACAAGAGATGTTTCTTAACTAAAGAAAGGTCAATTTAGGCTAGGTAAAATTAAGAAATTTTTTACTGTGGGAGTGGTAAGGTGCTGAAACAGGTAGCTGAGGGAAGCTGTGGATGTCCCATCCCTGGAAAGATTCAAGATCAGAATGAAAGGGGCTCTGAGCAACCTGATCTGGTTAATGTCCCTGTTCATTCCAGAGAGCTTGGACTGGATGATTTTTAAAGGTTCCTTCCAACCCAACTCCATTCTAGGATTCCATGATTCTGTGTCCCTAGAAGACACTTGCAGGGACATGTGGCAGCCCAAAGCCTGGAGCAAGGCTTTCCATTAACAGAGCCTGGGGAGGAGGATGTGCTGGGGCCATCCCCCCTTTCCCAAGAAGCTGGTGAGGGACACCTCCCCCAGAACTGCACATGGCATGGCTGGCTGCTCCCAGCCCCTGTCCCTGGAGTGGCTCCTGGCTGCCCTGATGGGGTGACAACAGCAGAGCACTGGTGCTTTCAGCACAGCAATGGCTGTCAGCCCTTCCATGGGCAGGGCTGCAGGGAAACCTCCCCAGTGCTGTGCTGGGGATGGGGACAGGGCATGTGGCACACAGGAGTCCCAGCTGTGGTGGCACAGGGTGTGATGGACAGGCTGATGTTTGTGCTTAACTGGCAGCTACATTCTGGGAAGCACTGGGATGACAATGAAAGGGGGACAGAGCCTGGTGGCAAAGGGACATGGCTGGCTGTGCCTTCACCACCGGCCACATGTGCCGGCAAGGCAGCTGGCACCCAGAGGCACAGGAGCAAGGGTCGAGAATGGCACAGCCAGGGCTCTGTGTGCAACGAGTGCATGGGGGCTGACTGCAGGCTGTGCCCCAGGCTGCTCATTCCCTGTCTTGGCAGTGCCAGGGGATTTCATTGGGGTCCCCAGGGTTGAGAAAAAGCTTTGCAGGGCCCTGCAATATGAGTGTGTGTGTACACATATGTCACGAAGCTGAGAAGCTTCAGCTTCTCCATGTTTTGCTGCTTTGGAATGTGATTTGGAGAATTGTTTATCCAGCATGTGAAATTGTTTTTACTTGATGACCAATGACAGCCACCTGTGTCAAGGCTGTGAGCAGTCACAAGATTTTATTATCATTCCTTTCTATTCCTTGCTAGTCTTCTGATGAAATCCTTTCTCTATTCTTTAAGTGTAGTTTTAATATATAATTTTCTTTTAATATAATATATATATAATAAAATAATAAATCAGCCTTCTGAAACATGGAGTCAAGATTCTTATCTCTTCCCATGTTGGAGTTGCCTGCAAATTCCACACACATAAGTGTTCCCATCCCACCCTCCCTACTGGTGGAGGTGTTCCCATCCCACCCTCCCTGGGCTGCTGCCAGGCCGCGAGGGGAGCGGGCGCGTTGGAAGGACACAGAGCCAGGGATGCTGAGCCAGCGTAGTTCAGTGTCGGTGTTTATTTGTGTGACACTCACAGTGGGGGGACAGGAGCAGGGGACGGGCAGACATGGGCAGAGACACCTGCGGCTGGGGGAGCCGCTGTTCCAGAGGTGGGGAGGAGGGAGGGAGCCAGCGGGGTGGGTTAGTAGCACTCGGATCTGTTCACGGTCTTCTCCACATTTCCAGCGTCGTGCCTGACCTTGCACGAGACAGAATTGTAACTCTGCCACGTGCTGGCCTGCAGGGACAGGTAACTGCTGGCCATGTACTGGTTGTTGCTCTGCCGCTGGGCCTGGCTGGTCTCCACGCCAGTGGTGATGGTATTGCCATCAGCCACCCATTCCACTGTCACCTTGCCTGGGTAGAAGTTCTCCATCAGGCACACCAGGGTGGCTTTGCCTGACTCCATCTCCTCGGTGGATGGCGCGAAGAGGTGCACGGTGGGAGCAACCTTAGGCTGGCCTGTGAGGGACAAGAGTGGTATGGGGTCAGAGATGGCCCTGTCCCCCACCACAGCCCCTGCCTGCCCTGCTGACACAACCCAGAAACTCCCCACTTTCCCCACAGCCAGAGCTTATCACTCCTAACTGCAATGTATTTAAATTTGGGATATATATATATATATATATATATATATATATATATATATATATATATATATATATATATATATATATATATAAATATATATATATATAAAATATATGCATATATGTGTGTGTGCAATACACATACATCTCATACATGCTTGTATATATGTTTTTTTATATACACTATGTGCACATATATGTGCATATATGTATTAGATATGATAGATATATACAGTTAATATGCATAATATATATACAGTGTACAATATACATACATAGGACGTCCATATCATATGAATAGATGTATAATTCTATAAAATGCATATAACATGGATATTTATACATTTCTGTATCTCATATATAAAAAGACTAATTTTTTATATATTTATATATTTATGTATATTTTATGTGTATATATATATATATATATATATATATATATATATATATATATATATATATAATTAAATATTAATTTCTTTGCCATAAAGCCATTTCTTTCCTTTTACAGGGCTTTTTTTTTTTTTAAACCCCAAAATTTCACAGACAAACCATCCTGTTTTCTGCCCAGTTCTGCTTTCAGACATTTTCTTGTCTCTGGAAACTACCACTAAAAATCACACAAAGGAAGATGGAAAAAAGATGTCTGGTCTTTCTGGTGTGGTTCTGCTGCCTCCTCCAATGTGCAATGTTTCCATTTCTATCTTCACCTCTATCTCCATTTAAAAACTAGGATGACTCCATTAAATACTTTTTGATTAAAAAGTGCCCAAATAACATTTTTCTTGGTCTTAGCCCTGCGTAATTTGGTTCAAATTGGGATTTTTCAACAAATTCTTTTAAAAATTACAGACAAAGACAGACAAACGACATTTCCGGCAGCATTTTCAGTCCAATAATCTCCATTTTTGACATGTCTTACCTGGACAATGGGCTCTCTAAGATACCTTGGAATCTTTTGTCTAAGATTCCAGGGACATTTTAACACAAAGTCAGGATGACTGTGGGCTGCTCGTAGCCAAGGACAGGCTGCCCTTTCACAGCACCTGCACCCCTGGACCCCGCAGAAGAGCCCCTGCCTCTCACCAGGGGTGACAGAGACTTAGTCCTCAGGACTAAGAATTGAAGACATAGACTTTAGACTGACAAATTTCTTTGACAAAGACAAAAATTACATCTTTTAGGGACCTAAATTTGAGTTTCCTTCCCCCTCAGACCTCAGACACATTTCCTGGACGAATTTTAAGACTTTTCGACTAAGAAAATACGCCCCGAATCTCCGTGGCGTGCACAGAGGCGTCAGAGTCCGCAGGGACGAGGCAGAGCCCCCAAGGCCGGGCTTAGTGCCCGGCCCCAAATGGGCGGCAGAGCCCAGCCCAGCGCCAAGTCCGAGAAAATACCCCAAATCGCCCAAAATCGACAAAATGTCAAAATTCCGCGGTGGGAGAGGAAAGACCGAGGGGAAGTCGGCGACTCACCTTCGACGGTCAACATGGTCCCGGCCCCGAATACACCACACAGTGACACAGGGCCACACAAAAACCTCCTGCCTCATGGCTGAGCGGTCCTGGAGCCCACGGATGTGGGAGGGTGGGGAGGATGGTCTGGAAATATCCCAATGGGTGCAGTGGAATGAAGGTGATGGGATGGGGACTCCCCGATGGACACAGCAGGATGAAGGTGTGGGCACAGCTGTACCTGTGGAGTTTTGGTCCTGGCTGGGCTCTTTCAGTGCAGCTTCCACCACCAGCAATGGAGATAATAGCTGAAGGTCTCTGCAGGCAACTTATTTTTATTCATATTTACCCTAAAAATATGAAAAGGCAAGAGGTGGAGATGCCTTCATAAAGCTGAGATAGCCAAGGAAGGGGTGAGACAAAACGAGTTTCAGCTAAAGCCAATTAACTTCAAATTTCCCTGTAAAAAGGCTCAGCTGCTTCTTTGAAAAATATTTTCCCAGTTTGGTGCCAATCTCACAGATTGGCACATTCAGTGCTCATCTTGGACCACTGAATGCCAACAGCACCAATGTAAATTGAACCCACAGATTTTCAAATGATGTGGTTTGTGCAAGTAGTTATAGAAAGAGGCAGAGTCAGTGAACTTCCTGAGTCACAGGAACTCTATAAATAGTTCACTGTAGAACAGGTAACACTTTGAAGATTTTGTGGTTTGAGACACTTTCTCTTTCAGAGGTTTGCTTTGCCTCTGGGAAGGTTTATGCTTTTGTGCAAAGTCTGAAACTATCCGAAAAAGAAAAAACATCACTGAAATTGTATATGCAAAGCATTTAGCTGAAGCCACTGCCCTCTATTGTGGATGATCATTTTCTGAGCATTTCTCAGGCTTCAATGGGGTTTTGGTTTCATTTTGTGGGAGGACAAGAGGGGGACAATGTTCATCTCTTCAGTTCTGCTCTCCTTGCAGGGAGGCATGGAGGAGGACAGAGGCTGTGCTGCATGCAGCAGGGTGTTGCTGAAGTAGCTTTTGGCATTGCCACCAGAGCAGGAGATCAGCAGTCCCTCCTGTGTTGGCTGACACCTTGGAGAGCTGACTCAGAGATGCTGCCTGGACCAGGGAATGTAGAGAGGGAGAGGGGAGAAGAGAGGTGTCAGTCAGTGCCCCAGGACAGCCCTCTCTGACCTGCTGGACGGGGCTGCTGTCCCGAAAAGTCCTGATGGAACAGAGGGGTCACTGCCTCAGACAGAGCTCACGGCCTGAGCTCAAGGCCAGGGCCCCATGAAGAGCCCTGGCAGAGCTAGAGGACGTGGCTGGCAGCAGAATGAGGTGGTGGGGCTGAGGACAATGCCAGGCACTGCAGAGCCCCTGGACTCCTCGTGCCCAGCATGAGGCAAGGAGGAGGCCATTCAGAGCCAGGGGTGATGGAGGGGGGACTTGAAGCTGCATCAAGCCCACAGGTCTACTCAGCCCTGAGAGAGGACAGAGAAATTCCATTTTTAACTCCTTTGTTTCCAGAGGTGGTGATGGTCCAGAGGGTCCTGGCACAGCAGGGCTGGGAGGCATCAGCAGGGCTCTGGGTGCTTGCTAGGGAGATCAGAAGAATCTTGGCTCTGGGGCACAGGCAGGCACAGGAAGTTATCCCAGCATTTCTTTATTGAGAATGTGGGCAAATATTGGACAGGTTTCCTAGAGAGCTGGATGATATCCCAGGCCTGCAAGTGTTTTATACAGGCACTTGGACAATGCCCTACATTTTTGTCATGTCTGAAGTGGCCACGCAGTTGGACTATGTGATCATTGAAGGTCTCTTCCATCTGAAATGGTCTGTTCAGTTCTATCCTATCTGCTCTCATCCACAAATGACAAGGAAAGGGCTGTGAGGATGGAGCTGTGTCACTGGAAACAGAGCAGGGCAGAAAAAAGACAGGGTTGTTCCAGGGACCTGCCCCACCAAACAGGGACAGCAGAGGCTCCTAACAGGCCCCTGCCATGGCAGGAAGACTTTGTATCCCATCCCCATTGCTCCATTGTGAAATCCAATCGTAACATCATCACTGCCATTTTGGTAGCTACCACATTAACAGACAGCCTTGTCCTGGGCTTGGACCCCAGAGATGGTTACTGTGCTCATGGCGCCAGGCTGGCATCCCCAGAGGGATGTCTGGTGGTCCCAGGTCATTGCAGCAGATCCCAATGACAGGGGCACAGCCAGAAAACTTAGGCTGGTACCAGTCACAGCTGCTGCCATCCCTGGAGCAGATGACTTTGGTGGTTTGTCCCACAATGCTGACACTGAGTAGAGGTGAAAGAGCACTGCCTGGACCAGGGAACATGGAGAGGGAGAGGAGAGAGAAAAGATGAGGGTGAGCCAGTGACTTGGAGCATGGCCCTCTCTGATCAAGGGAACAGTGACAGGACAAATCTGGCTGCAGTCACATACATGGGACACCCTGGGCCATGACAGCACTGCTGGGAGGTCATAACTTCCTCAAATGACAGAGGATGGGCGCAGTCTTGGGGCTCCAAGGGTAAGCTGAGGCAGGAGGTTTTTGTACCACTTCCCCATTGCTCTGTATCACAGTGCAGCAGTACTGCTGCTGTCATAGCTACCACAGAAATAGACAGCCTCGTCCTCGGCTTGGACCCCAGTGATGGTTAACGTGGCCGTGGAGCCGGACTTGGATCCGGAGAATCGCGAAGGGATGCCCGAGGGTCTCTTGTCATTGTAGTAGATCACAGTGACAGGGGCAGTGCCAGGGACCTTCTGCTGGTACCAGCCATAGCTGTAGCTGCTACCAGAGCAGGTGATCGTGACGGTGTCGCCCACCTTGGCCGTCTTCTCGGATGGCTGAGTCAGCGCTGCCTGGACCAGGGAACCTGGAGAGGGAGAGAAGAGAGGGGAGAAGACGGGGGTCAGTCAGTGTCCCGGGAGCACAGGCCTGCCTGGGCAGCAGGATGGGGTCCCTGTGCCCAAGGGCCCAATGCTGGCACAGCGAGTCTGGCCATGGCACCTGTGCTGTGGGCGAGCACCACGAAGAGAAGAGGGGCCCAGGCCATGGTTCAGTCCCACCGGCTCAGCGTCCCCAGAATGATGGAGCTGTGCCGTGGACCCTGACTCCCTTTTAAGCCCCCGCCCGCCCAGGACACGTCCCCTCCATGCAAATCCGACCCTGCGGTCACGGCCGGATCCTGCCCGCGCCTCTCTCCGCACATCCCTCCCTGCTCCACACCCAACCCCACCACCCCAGATGTAGTAGGGCTTGTCCACAGACACAAAGCGGAGACACCCCCCAGTTCTGAGCCTGAAACCCACCAGTATTGACCCCCCTGCCCCCACACCAGGCTGAGTGGCTGCAGTGCCTAAGAAGGGAGAGCTGGGCACTGTGGCAAGGGCAGACAGAAGTATCTGCAGCTCCCAGTGATGGGACTGAAATGATGCCAAGCTCTACCATTCCCCAACTCATTTTTGGCATTTTTCCCTCCCACAGGTGTTCCAGGCCTGTAAAGTACCTCCTTGATCTCCTGCTTTTGTGTCCGAGCCCTTCCTCTGATCCACCACTCAAGACTAAGACCTTTGCTCTTCCCAGGCATTCACACCCCACAACAATGGGAGTGGGCCAGCAATGAGCCCCAGGGTCCAGCAATGCCTCCCCATGATCATGAGCCCAGTGTGCTGGTGCTCAGCAGCCAGAGCTGGGGCAGCTCCTGGTCAGTGCTGCTCCAACTCAGGGCACAGGGATCATGGCTGCCTCTGGCAGTCTCAACCCATACAAAGAGTGGCTGCATCACAGGAAATTCCCTCTTCCCCAGGATCCTCCCTGTCCCCGACTATGCTGTTCCCAGGGTGCCCAGGGCACCAGGAGCCTGGCTGGCATGGGCAGGGCAGGGCTGCAGGGCTGTCTCCCTGCGAGCAGCACGGAGGGGACCTGCTAGAGCACAGCATGTGTCCCATAGCAGGAACTGCCACACAGGCACAGATGCTGCTCCATGTTGTCCCTGGGCAGCTGCAGGCAGCACGCAAGGGTGTCCTACTGGGGCAAGAGTGGGCCTGTGTCTCCCTTTTCCTGTGCTGGGAGTTACCGTGGCCCTGATCACTGCTGGTGTCCCTGCCAGAAGAGTGAGAGCCTCCTCCCGCTTCTCCTCCTCCTCTGCCTGGACCCAGCCATGGATAATGTGGCCGTGGAGGCAAGTGTGTTTCCAAGTGCTATATATCCCCTCCCAGAGTGCCAGGGAACGGGCAGGGACCTGGGGCTTTAAGGGAGTGCCAGGCTGAGACACGAGGCACAGCCACATTCAGTGCAGGGCAGCAAGGGCAGGGCCATGGTGAGGGCCTGACCCTCCATCAAGCAAGCACAGCAGAGACTCCTGACTGATATCTGCAATAGCAGGATGTTCTTGCATCACTTCCCCAGTTGCTGCATGCCACTGTCTAAGCACTGCTGCTGCTGTCCTCACCACCACAGAAATAGACAGCCTCGTCCTCGGCTTGGACCCCAGTGATGGTTAACGTGTTCGTGGAGCCGGATGTGGATCCGGAGAATCGCGAAGGGATGCCCGAGGGTCTGCTGTTACTGTTGTAGATCACAGTGACAGGGCCAGTGCCAGGGACCTTCTGCTGGTACCAGCCATAAGCATTGTTGCTGCCCCTGCAGCAGATCGAGGTGTTCTGTGCTGCAGAGACATGGACACTGGGGACAGCTATGCCAGAGCCATGTGAGAGCCGGGGCTGAGGCAGAAGCTCTCCATGCCCAGCCAGAGCACCCAGGGGTGGCAAATGCCCACACTCCCAGTCTGAGCTGCCAGGGCAGCTGCAATGCTGCCAGGCCCTGGACAGGACTCAGACTGTGGAGCAGGTATGTGGCAAAGGTGTTCTTGGGCAGCTCCACTGTCTGCAGCTCCAAACATTGTCCCAGGCTCCTCTGCCCCTCACATGGCTATTGGGCAGTGAGGATGAGCCCAGGTCAGGGCTTCTGCAGCACCAGGGCCCAGTCACTGGGAACAGAGTTGTAGAATCATGGAATGGTTTGAGTTGGAAGGGACATTAAATACCATCAACATTCCTGCCTTGGGCAGGGACACCTTTCACTAGACCAAATTGCTCCAAGCCTCATCCAACCTTGCCCTGAACACTTCCAGGGATGGGTCATCCACAAGTTCTCTGAGAAACCAGCTCCAGTGCCACATCATGCTCAGAGTCACAGCCCTGGAACACTCAGAGAAGGGAATGGAAAAGTCCCAAAGCTGGAGAAGTGGTCCTGCCTGGTGGAGTGGAATGAGGCACCAAAACCAGTCTTTTTGACACTCAAGATCTTGCTTGCCTGTGGGACAGGTGTCACCATGAGATCAGCACTGCTGCTGTCAAAGCTACAACAATAGTAGACAGCCTTGCCCTCAGCTTGAACACCAGTGACCCTCTGGAGCCAGATACAAAACCAGAGAATCACGAAGGAATGTCTGAGGGTCTTAGGTCATCCCAGTAGATCACAGTGACAGGGGCACTGCCAGGGACCTTCTGCTGGTACCAGCCATAGCCACTGTTGCTCCCAGACCATATGGCCCAGGCAGTTTGTCCCAGGCTGGCTGGCACCGAGGACGATTGACTGGACCAGGAAGCCTGCAGAGGGAGAGGTGAAAGGCAATGAGATGGTGTGAGCCATTGCCCTGGGAGCACATCCTTGCCCAGGCAGTAAGATAGGCCTCCTGTGCCCATGGTCCTCATGCCACGGTGACATATACAGCCTCAAGACAAAGAGGAAGTGTTACAGAGCTTGCAAGGATTTTCAGGGCAAAGAGAGAGGCGAGAATGTTGATTCCATGTTTAGAAGGTTTGATTTATTATTTTATGATATATATTACATTATTACTATACTAAAAAGAATAGAGGGAAAAGTTCTCAGAAGCTAGCTAAGATAAGAATAGAAAAGGAATGAATAACAAAGTTCTGTGTCCAGGCAGAATGCAAGAACAGCTCTGCCATGAGTGGTCAGTAAATCTAAACATCCACCTGAGACCAATCACGAATCTACTTGTTGCATTCCACAGCAGCAGATAACCATTGTTTACATTTTGTTGCTGAAGCCACAGCTTCTCAGAAGGGAGAAAAATCCTAAAAAAAGGGTTTTTCACAAAAGATGAAACACTGTGATCTATCTTGTCTGTGACAAGGAAGATTAGAGACCCATGGTCCTGGAAGAAGAGCTGGCAGCAGCAGAGCGGTAGAACATCACCCTCTGAGGGCAAGGGACCTGGTCACGGGTACAGAAACATGGGGGAATCAGGGCCCAGCCTGGCCCAGGGCAATGCAGCAGAGGCAGCTTCAGCAGCAGCAGCTGCAGCAGGAGGGAGCAGCCTGAAGCAGAAGGCAACAGGGCTGGGGATGAGGCAGTGCTCTTCCTATTACGGGAACAGGGGCAAGAGTCCCTTCCTGTGCCTTGTCATGCACATTCATGTCCTTAGGCAGGGGACAGGAACCTGCCTCAACTCCACTATCACAGTTTTGTTTGTGTGAGAAAAAAATGGCTGAAAAGCTTCTTGTCTTGACATTAGCTTCTGTGTCTCACTTCCCAATTACTCATCTCCAGTACTGCTGCTGTCCTTGCTACCACAGAAATAGACAGCCTCGTCCTCGGCTTGGACCCCAGTGATGGTTAACGTGCCCGTGGAGCTGGACCAGGATCCGGAGAATCACGAAGGGATGCCCGAGGGTCTGTTGTTGCTGCCATAGATCAGAGTGACACAGCCCCAGGCACCCCAGCACAGAGGCAGCAGGAGGAGGACATGGTCACCAGTAACAAGATGTGATGGGTTGGGGGACAAAGCCACACTGATCTTTGTAGGAACAAGGACAATGACCTTCAGACATGGTGGAGAACAAGAGAACCTCCAGTTCTGTGGGACAGCAAAAGCAGGGCATTCGTAGCCATTGCTGTACAGAGGGGACAGGAACCTACCCCACAGCCAGCCAAGAGGGAGGAGGGCTGAAATATTTTCTTTCATTTTGGAGTTTGGAAATCATTGGAATTCTCACTTCCTACTTCTTGTTGCCACTATAGACCATAGCCACCACTGCTGCCGTCCCAGTTACCACAGAAATAGACAGCCTCGTCCTCGGCTTGGACCCCAGTGATGGTTAACGTGCCCCCAGAGCTGGAGAATCGTGAAGGAATGCCTGAAGGTCTATGGTCCTTCCAGTAGATCACAGTGACAGGGCCAGTGCCAGGGACCTTCTGCTGGTACCAGCTATGGTGGCTCTTATGCCCAGAGCAGGTGATCCTGATGGTGTCTCCCACCTTGGCTGATACTGAGGATGGCTGAGTCACTGCTGCTGCTTGGACCAGGGAACCTGGAGAGGGAGAGGTAAGAGAGAAGAGGCTGTCAGTGAGTGGCACAGGAGCACAGCCCTCCCCAGGCAGGGGAACAGTAATGAGTAATGGGACCATTCTGCCTTCAGGCACACATGTGGGACACCCTAGGTTCAATGCCCACCCTGGGCACTCCTGAGGGATTGCTGTAGCCAGGGCCTGAAACCTCTCCCTGCCCACTGCCCTCAGGGCACTCCTCATCCCAGTCACTGAGGCCAGACAGCCTGGGGACACGGCCTGCTGTGGACATCCAGTGTCTGGAGCAGTTGGAAACAGCCCCGCCCATGGGCCGAGGGGAACCACGTCCAGGCCAGCAGCCAGGTACTGCAAAGCAGGGGGTCCCTAGGCAGTGAGAAGCTCTGTGTGGTTATAATGCATGACAAAGTAATGGGGACATCTTCAACACACTATGGCCACCAGATGAGATGCGGCACGAGGACAGAATTGAAGACAAGACCTGGTAAACCAAAGGCCACAATAGCTGCAGGCACCAAGGATAGGAACTGCCAATGCTCAGAAGCTCTTCCCCATACAGGGAAAAGTTCTGCAATCAAGAGGAGCGAAAAAATTTCCCCACCATAACCAAAAGCCTGGGCAACACTGCCATCATAGCTACCACAGAAATAGACAGCCTCGTCCTCGGCTTGGACCCCAGTGATGGTTAACGTGCCCGTGGAGCCGGACTGGGATCCGGAGAATCGCGAAGGGATGCCCGAGGGTCTGTTGGTATTATCGTAGATCACAGTGACAGGGGCAGTGCCAGGGACCTTCTGCTGGAACCAGCCATACCAGTTGTTGCTAGCTCCAGAGCAGGTGATCCTGACAGTCCCTCCCACATGGGCTGACATCGAGGATGGCTGAGTCACTGCTCCTGCCTGGACCAGGAGAGGGAGAGGAGAAAGGGAAGGAGAGGAGGTCAGTCAGTGTCCAAGGAGAACAGATCTTCCTGGGGAGGAGGTTTACAGGGAATGCCACAGTCAGAGGAGAATGAACCCAGACACAGTCACCAGCATATTTAAGAAGTAGAGCCCAGGCCAAGGCATCTGAGCAGAGAGTCAGCCAGCTCTGGCAGATGAAGGTGGACATGGTTATCACTAGCAAGAGGCAGTGAGGTGTGGAACACAGCTATAACATGAGTTTTGTTAGAGGTGAGGACAACGGTCCCCAGCCTCCTGTTCAATAAAAAAATGGTATTCATAGCGATGGTCATGCAGAGGAGACATATGCCCACCCCAGCCGCACATTTACAACTCTGCTTGGCCATGAGAAGGACTGAAAATCTATGCTTTTATTTCCTCTGTCTTTGGAACTTCATCAGCATAGCTGCTGCTGTCCTGGCCACCACAGAAATAGACAGCCTCGTCCTCGGCTTGGACCCCAGTGATGGTTAACGTGGCCGTGGAGCCGGAGGCAGATCCGGAGAATCGCGAAGGGATGCCCGAGGGTCTGTTGGTATCCCGATAGATCACAGTGACAGGGCCACTGCCAGGGACCTTCTGCTGGTACCAGCCATAATAGTTGCTGCTACCCCCAGAGCAGGTGATCAAGACTGTGTATCCCACCCTGGCTGTAATATCGGGTGGCTGCTGAGTCAGTGCTGCCTGGACCAGGGAACCTGGAGAGGGAGAGAAGAAAGAGGAGAAGAAGGAGATCAATCTGTGCCCCAGGAGCACAGCTTTCCTAGAGCAGCAGGATGTGCCTTGCATGCAGAAGCCCTTCCCAGGCACAGTGAGTTTGGCCATGGCACCTGAGCCGTAGATGAACACTGTGAGGAGGGGAGGGGCCCAGGCCATGATGCAATACCACCAGCTCCATGTCCTCATCCTTGTTTGGGCTGTGCTGTGGTCCTTGTCTAGCTTTTAAGCCACCACATGTCATGGCTCCTCCATGAAATTAAGACTCCGTTCACAAGGCAGGAACCTGCCAATATATCTTTCCCCAGCACCTGCTCACCTCACTCATTAGAGGATACTTCCCATACCATATTTCAACTGCTGAGAAAAACCGCCAGATTTATGATGAGGTACACATGACATGGTGATGGCCGAATGTCCAAATGGCAGAACAGGGTGTTGGTCCCACCAGGGATCCCTAAATCCAAGGGTCTCTGATGCACTATCCATCTGCATAACCATTCCTGTAAACTGCAGTTCTCAAACCTCAGTCATTCCTCAGAAACAGCATCCCCCAGCATCCATGGTCAACAACAACCATCCTGCAGGGGGCTTCAATCCTGACCAACACTGCTGTCCCAGCCACCACAGAAATAGACAGCCTCGTCCTCAGCTTGGACCCCAGTGATGGTTAACGTGCCCCCAGAGCCGGAGAATCGCGAAGGGATGTCCGAGGGTCTCTTGTCATTGTTGTAGATCACAGTGACAGGGCCAGTGCCAGGGACCTTCTGCTGGTACCAGCCATAGCCATAGTAGCTGCTACTCCCAGAGCAGGAGATCCTGACAGTCTCTTCCACACTGGCTGGAAGCAAGGATGGTTGCTGACTCAGTGCTGCCTGGACCAGGGAATGTGGAAGAGGAGAGAAGAGAGGGGAGAGGAGTGGAACCAGTCAGTGTCCCAGGAGCACAGACCTGCCTGGACAAGGTTACAGGGAATGCAACAGTCAAGGACAGAACAGACAGGGACATGGTTACAAGCACATTCCAGGAGCAGAGCCCAGCCCATTGCAAGTGGCTGCACAGAAGCAGCTTTGGCAGCATAGGAACACATGGCCATCTGTAGCAAGAGGCTGTGGGGGACACAGCTACACCAAGAGCTGCTAGGAGGGAGAAGGGTCAAAATCTTTCCTCTGCATTTTGAGTCTCAGTCTCTTTCTGTTATTCATGGTTGCCACACACCATAGCTGCCACTGCTGCTGTCATAGCCACCACAGAAATAGACAGCCTCGTCCTCGGCTTGGACCCCAGTGATGGTTAACGTGCCCGTGGAGCCGGATCTAGATCCGGAGAATCGCGAAGGGATGCCTGAGGGTCTCTGGTTACTATCGTAGATCACAGTGACAGGGGCAGTGCCAGGGATATTTGTTGGTGCCAGCTATAGCTGTAGCTGCTACCAGAGCAGGTGATCGTGACGGTGTCTCCCACTTTGGCCGTCTTCTTGGGTGGCTGCTGAGTCAGCGCTGCCTGGACCAGGGAACCTGGAGAGGGAGAGAAGAGAGGGGAGAAGACGGGGGTCAGTCAGTGTCCCGGGAGCACAGGCCTGCCTGGGCAGCAGGATGGGACCCCTGTGCCCAAAGGCCCAGTGCTGGCACAGCGAGTCTGGCCAAGGCACCTGAGCTGTGGGCGAGCAGTGCGAGGAGGAGAAGGGCCCAGGCTAAGGTGCAATCTCACCAGCTCCATGTCCTCACAGTGATGGGGCTGTTCTGCGGCCCTTGGTCCACTTTTAAGCCCCTATCTGACCAGGCACAGGCTCTTCATGGATACATGGCAACCAATGTTCCCTAGAGCTCCTGTCCCACAGCTCTCTCCACTACAGACACCTCTGTCCCACCAAAAGGCAGCAGGACTGGTCTGGGTTGCCTGCTCCTTCCTCACCATGCCTGCTGAGCTCTCAGATCAGCCAGGGACCACCCTGACCCTATTCCTGCCAAATAGGACCATGGCCTTGGTGCACACATTCTGCTTCAACCGAGAGTGCCACCCTGGGCCTCTCTGAATTGCCACAAGAGAAGTGCAGAGCAGAGAAAAGGGGCTTTGAAAGGGAATGGGAACCACACCAAGACCAGGAGCTTCCAGGCTCAACAACACAAAGGAAAATCACGTCCGGCCGGGGGCAGCCCCTCTGCCGCCCGCGCACAGCACGGCCCAGGGCAGCCGCCAAAGGAGCCGGCGGGGCTGCTCTGGACCTCGCTGGCACCTGGCTGCCCACAGCCCCTTTGCCTCCCGCCGGGCCCGTGAGCCTCCTGCCTGTGCAGCGGAGCCACACTGACACCGTGTGGGGACAAGCAGGGCCTCAGGGACAGCAGTGCAGGAACTGAGAGCAGAGCCAGGGACAGCATTCTGCCCTTGCTGCCTCTCACACCTGCCACGGCTTCCACCAGGTCCAGAGATTGCTCCGGCCCTGGCCACAACCATCAGGGTTTCTGCACGGCACCGCGGCCACTCTGCTCCCAGGGGAGAGCTTCTCACACAGACACAGGGTCCTTTGGCACAGTTGCTGTGACCAGAGATGAGTGTGCATCAGCCCTGAACTGGCAGGGACCAGCACCACTGTGGATCTCCTGCTGTTATCACAGATGACAGTGACAGGGACTTGTGCTGGGAGCAGGCCCAGCCACTGCTACTGATCTTGAAAGTCTCTCCCATGTTGGCTGACACCTTGGAGAGCTGACTCAGAGATGCTGCTGGGACCAGGGAATGTAGAGAGGGAGAGGGGAGAAGAGAGGTGTCAGTCAGTGCCCCAGGACAGCCCTCTCTGACCTGCTGGACGGGGCTGCTGTCCCGAAAAGTTCTGATGGAACAGAGGGGTCACTGCCTCAGACAGAGCTCACGGCCTGAGCTCAAGGCCAGGGCCCCATGAAGAGCCCTGGCAGAGCTAGAGGACGTGGCTGGCAGCAGAATGAGGTGGTGGGGCTGAGGACAATGCCAGGCACTGCAGAGCCCCAGTTCTCCTCGTGCCCAGCATGAGGCAAGGAGGAGGCCATTCAGAGCCAGGGGTGATGGAGGGGGGACAAGAAGCTGCACCAAGCCCAGAGCCCTGCTCAGCCCTGAGAGAGAGGACAGAGAAGCTCCATCTTTGACTCCTTTGTACCTCATTTCCACATCTCTCTTTATCACCATACCAACTGCCGCTGCTGCTTTCCCAGCCACCACAGAAATAGACAGCCTCATCCTTGGCTTGGACCCCAGTGATGGTTAACGTGGCCGTGGACCCAGATAAGGATCCGGAGAATCGTGAAGGGATGCCTGAGGGTCTGTTGGTGCTCTCATAGATCAGAGTGGCAGGGGCAGTGCCAGGGACCTTCTGCTGGTACCAGCCATACCAGTTCCCATTGCTAGCCCCAGAGCAGGTGATCCTGACAGTCTCTCCTACACTGGCTGAATTTCTGGATGGCTGAGTCACTGCTGCTGCCTGGACCTGGGAACATTGGGTGGGAAAAAATAGAGGGGAAGAGAGGAGGTCACTCAGTGTCCCAGGTACACAGATCTGCCTGGACAAGATTACAGGGAATCCAATGGATAAGGACATGGTCACAGACATTTGAGAGGCAGAGCCCAGCCAATTGCTGAATGGCTGCACAAGTAGCTTTGGCAGCACAGAAGGACCTGGCCATCAGTACCAAGTGTCTGTGGGGGACACAGCTACACCATGAGCTGCCAGGAAGGAGAAGGCCAAAATCTTTCCCGTTTTTGACCCTGTCACTTTCTGTTACTCACTGTTATCTCACACCATAGTAGCTGCCACTGCTGCCTTCATAGCTACCACAGAAATAGACAGCCTCGTCCTCGGCTTGGACCCCAGTGATGGTTAACGTGCCCGTGGAGCCGGACTTGGATCCGGAGAATCGCGAAGGGATGCCCGAGGGTCTGCTGTTATCAGCATAGATCACAGTGACAGGGGCAGTGCCAGGGACCTTCTGCTGGAACCAGGCAAAGTATTGTTTGGGATTGCCTTCAGAGTAGGTGATCTTAACAGTCTCTCCCACCTTGGCTGTAATCTCAGATAGCTGAGTCAGCGCTGCCTGGACCAGAGAACCTGGAGAGGAAGAGAAGAGAGGGGAGAAGATGGGGGTCAGTCAGTGTCCCAGGTACACAGACCTGCCTGGACAAGATTACAGGGAATCCAACAGTCAGACAAGGACACGGTCACAGACGTTTGAGAAGCAGAGCCCAAGTGTCTGTGGGGGACACAGCTACACCATGAGCTGCTAGGGGAGGAGAAGACCAAAACCTTTCCCCTATTTTTTGAGTCTCTGTCACTTTCTCTTACTGTTACCTCACACCATAGTTGCTGCTGCTGCTGCTTTCATAGCTACCACAGAAATAGACAGCCTCGTCCTCGGCTTGGACCCCAGTGATGGTTAACGTGCCCGTGGAGCCGGACTTGGATCCGGAGAATCGCGAAGGGATGCCCGAGGGTCTGCTGTTATCCCAATAGATCACAGTGACAGGGCCACTGCCAGGGACCTTCTGCTGGAACCAGGCATAGTTGCTGCCACTGCTACCCCCAGAGCAGGTGATCCTGACGGTGTCTCCCACCTTGGCTGACATCTCAGGTGGATGAGTCACTGCTGCCTGGACCAGGGAACCTGGAGAGGGAGAGAAGAGAGGGGAGAAGATGGGGATCAGTCAGTGTCCCAGGAGCACAGATAAGCCTGGGCAGGGGAATGTGGCCCCTCTGCCCTCCAGGCACAATGACTCTGGCCATGGCACCTGAGCTGTGGGTGAGCACTGCAGAGGAGGAAGAGCCCAGGCTATGGTGCAATCCCACCAGTTCCATGACCTCACACTGATGGGGCTGTGCCACGGACCTTGACCAGGAGAGCTGCTGCTGTCCTGGCCACCACAGAAATAGACAGCCTCGTCCTCAGCTTGGACCCCAGTGATGGTTAACGTGCCTGTGGAGCCGGATATGGATCCAGAGAATCGTGAAGGGATGTCTGAGGGTCTCTTATCATTAAGATAGATCACAGTGACAGGGGCACTGCCAGGGACCTTCTGCTGGTGCCAGCCATAGTTGTTGCTGCTCCCAGAGCAGGGGATCTTCATAGTTTCACCCATGTTTAATTACACTGAGTATGGCTGACTCAGTGATCCTGCCTAGTCCAGGTACCCTAGAGAGGGAGAGGGGTAATACTAGAAGGATCAATTATTTCTCCCCAGGAATACAGCCCTGCCCAGGCAGTGTGGCAGTCCGCTGTGCCCAATGGTTCTGATGCCACATTGGGAAAGACAGCCTCAAGACAGAGAGGAAGATTAGAGACCCATGGCCTTGGAAGGAGAGCTGGCAGCAGCAGAGCAGTAGAACAACACCCTCTGAGGGCAAGGGACCTGGTCATGGGTACAGAAACATGGGGCAATCAGGGCCCAGCCTGGCCCAGGGCAATGCAGCAGAGGCAGCTTCAGCAGCAGCAGCTGCAGCAGGAGGGAGCAGCCTGAAGCAGAAGGCAACAGGGCTGGGGATGAGGCAGTGCTATTCCTATTACGGGAACAGGGGCAAGAGTCCCTTCCTGTGCCTTGTCATGCACATTCATGTCCTTAGGCAGGGGACAGGAACCTGCCTCAACTCCACTATCACAGCTTTGTTTGTGTGAGAAAAAAATGGCTGAAAAGCTTCTTATCTTGACATTAGCTTCTGTGTCTCACTTCCCAATTACTCACTGGTTTCATCATCCCCACCAGTACTGCTGCCGTCCCAGCTACCACAGAAGTAGACAGCCTCGTCCTTGGCTTGGACCCCAGAGATGGTTAACGTGGCCGTGGAGCCAGATGTGGATGCGGAGAATCGCGAAGGGATGCCTGAGGGTCTCTTGTCATTAGCATAGATCACAGTGACAGGGCCACTGCCAGGGACCTTCTGCTGATACCAGCCAGCATAAGCATAGCTGCTGCTGCTGCTAAGCCCAGAGCAGGTGATCCTGACAGTGTCTCCAGTCTCTCCCACCTTGGCTGACATCTCAGGTGGCTGAGTCACCGCTGCCTGGACCAGGGAACCTGGAGAGAGAGAGAAGAGAGTGGAGAAGCTGGGTGTCAGTCAGTGTCCCAGGAGCACAGGCCTGCCAGGGCAGCAGGGTGGGGCCCCTGTGCCCAAAGGCCCCATTCTGGCTCAGCAAGTCTGGCCATGGCACCTGAGCTGTGGTGAGCACTGTGAGGAGAGGAGGGGCCCAGGCCACAGTGTGATCCCACCAGCTCCATGTCCTCACACTGTGGTACCCAACACCCTCTTATGTGCCTGCCTACCTGGCACAAGCCCTCCATAGAAATGTGTTCCCCAACATCTCCTGCTGGCTTCTGTGCCACTGCATCTTCTCTTTCTGGCCCACCAATGCAGCAAGATAACTTCAGGCCACCTGCTCCCTTGGGCACTCAGCTGGGAAAAAGAGGTCCTGCTCCAAGCACAGGTGGTGGATCTTAGAAGGTGGTGTGCTTCAGGAGCCACAGGACTATGCTCAGCTGGATTGAGTTGTGTGAGCAAAGGCCCCTCAATCTTAGCAAAGATCAGCTCTTCTAGCCACTTTCTTCTCATGCAGGGGCTCTGTGCTGAGCTCTGCACCTGCAGCTGCCCCAGCCAAGCCCATGGCCCCCACCAGTGCTGAGGTTCCACAACACCCCTACTGCAGGCACTGCCCCAGCACCAGCGACTCTCCCCCTTGTCAGCAGCACCAGAGGGAACAGAAGGGCTCTGCATCCTGAAGCCCCTGGAGCACAAGGGCAAGTGCCCAGCCTGGCCAGCCCCACACACCTGCACAGACCTCTCTGCCCTGCCTCTCCCTGACCTGCCTCTGCCTTTCCATGCTGCTCCTTTGGCTGTGGAGGCAGACAAGGAAAATTGCAAAGGCATGCTGGGGAGTATGTTGTTGCTCTAGTGACAGGGACCCCCTCTGGGAACAGCCACCATAAGTCCAGATACTGCTAAGGCCAGAGAGGCTGATCTTTGTGGTTTCTTGGAGATTAGCTGAAAGCAAGGATGGCTGAATAGCAATACTTCCAGGACCAGGGGAGCTGGAGAAGGAGACAAGAAAAGAGATTGTTCAGCAAGGCAGGGAGCTCTACCCTGATGCTTGATATTGGAATGTAGGGAATCCTCACAGAACTCTGCCATGGTAGGTTTTGTATCACATCAACAATCTGCTGCACAACTGTAGCAGCATCACTGCTGCTGTCCCAGTTACCACAGAAATAGACAGCCTCGTCCTCGGCTTGGACCCCAGTGATGGTTAACGTGTTCGAGGAACCAGACCCAGATCCGGAGAATCGCGAAGGGATGTCCGAGGGTCTCTTGTCATTCTGGTAGATCACAGTGACAGGGCCACTGCCAGGGACCTTCTGCTGGAACCAGCCATAGTTGCTGTAGCTACTCCCAGAGCAGGTGATTTTCATGTACTCTCCCACAGTGGCTGACGCCAAGGATGGCTGAGTCAGCGATGCTGCCTGGACCAGGGAACCTGGAGAGAGAGAGAGGGGAGGGGAGGGCAGGAGAGGGGGTGAGTCAGTGAGCTGGGAGCACAGATCTTTCCAGGCTGTGGGACAGGGATAGCATTCCTGTGCTCAAAGTCCCCAGCAGGTCACACTGAGTTTGGCCAGGATATCTACACCAGAGATGAATAACAATGCAAGGAAGGGGACAAGGTCAGGCAGGTGCCAGCTGCTCAGACATCACAGGATGGGGATGGGCTCAGGCTCCTTGCTGTTGTGGGGTCACAGCGGGATGCTGTCCTTGGCTGGGGGTTCCCTGAGGGCCAGAGGTGCTTGGGGGCTCCTGCAGAGGCTGAAAGTGAGCCCGGTGGACTGGCACTGAGTACACACAGCCAATGCAGCCTTAGCCCAGCAGCTGCCCTTGAACACAACAGAGCATTCCCTGATGAGCCCTGGTCTGCCCTGGCAGCCTCATGAATGATGCCAGAGCTCCAGCATCCATGGGAAATATTACTTCCTAGGCTTTGAAGGCAAAGATTTGGCCCATCCCCCTGGCACTCGGTGTTGGGGCCACAAGGCTGAATCCCCTTGGGTGATGTCGAGGGGCTCCTGATGTAGCTGGGCAGGGAGGCAGCCAGCAGGGCCCTGGACACCAGCTGAGGAGCACAGGGGGACATTGGCCCTGGCTCAGTGCACAGGGACAGGGCTGCAGGGGGGTCCCTTCCCCAAATGACAGGAAAAGGGCACAGCGATGGGACTGTAAGAGACAGCTGAAGCGGGAGGGTTTTGTATCACTTCCCCATTGTTCAGTGTCACTGTGCAGCATCACTGCTGCTGTCCTGGCCACCACAGAAATAGACAGCCTCGTCCTCGGCTTGGACCCCAGTGATGGTTAACGTGGCCGTGGTGCCGGATGCAGAACCGGAGAATCGCGAAGGGATGCCCGAGGGTCTGTTGTTATCCTGATAGATCACAGTGACAGGGGCAGTGCCAGGAACCTTCTGCTGATGCCAGCCAGCATAGCTCCAGCTGCTAATCCCAGAGCAGGTGATCTTGATAGTGTCTCCCATAATGGCTAACAGTGAAGATGGCTGAGTCAGCGCTGCCTGGACCAGGGAACCTGGAGAGGGAGAGAAGAGAGGGGAGAAGACGGGGGTCAGTCAGTGTCCCAGGAGCTCAGACCTCCCTATGGAAGATCATGTGGCCCGTGTGTCCAGAAACCCTGTTCAGGTACAGCAAGTCTGGCCATGGCACCTGAGCTGTGGGCAAGCACTGAGAGTAGAAGTGCCCAGGCAATGGTGCAATCTCACCAGCTCCATGTCCTCACAGTGATGGTGCTGTGCTGTGGGTCTTGACCCTCTTTTAAGTCCCTATCTGACCAGGCACAGGTTCTCCATGGATATGTAGCACCGCATGTTCCCTGGAGGTCCTGTCCCAGTGCTACCACAGCGTGCTGCAGGCACCTCTGTCCCACCAAAGATGGCTTGGGTTGTCTGCTCCTTCCCCAGTATGGCTGATGTACTCTCAGATCATCTGGGGACCACTCCGTGCCTGTTCCTGCCCAGTAGGACCATGGCCTCTATGCACCAGGAGCTCTGTGCACAGAACAGGGAACAGCACCACCTGGCCGTGGGGACACATCCACCTGCCCTTGAGCACCCAAGGCTGGTTGGTGCCTCCTGGTCCCAGGGCACTGCACTCCCTGGGCGCTGATCATAAGCAGGGACAGAGCAACTGGGAAAACCACATTCTGCTTCAACCGAGGGTGCCACCCTGGGCCTCTCTGAATTGCCACAAGAGAAGTGCAGAGCAGAGAAAAGGGGCTTTGAAAGGGAATGGGAACCACACCAAGACCAGGAGCTTCCAGGCTCAACAACACAAAGGAAAATCACGTCCGGCCGGGGGCAGCCCCTCTGCCGCCCGCGCACAGCACGGCCCAGGGCAGCCGCCAAAGGAGCCGGCGGGGCTGCTCTGGACCTCGCTGGCACCTGGCTGCCCACAGCCCCTTTGCCTCCCGCCGGGCCCGTGAGCCTCCTGCCTGTGCAGCGGAGCCACACTGACACCGTGTGGGGACAAGCAGGGCCTCAGGGACAGCAGTGCAGGAACTGAGAGCAGAGCCAGGGACAGCATTCTGCCCTTGCTGCCTCTCACCCCTGTCACAGCTTCCACCAGGTCCAGAGATTGCTCCGGCCCCGGCCACAACCATCAGGGTTTCTGCATGGCACCGTGGCCACTCTGCTCCCAGGGGAGAGCCTCTCACACAGACACAGGGTCCTTTGGCACAGTTGCTGTGACCAGAGATGAGTGTGCATCAGCCCTGAACTGGCAGGGACTGGCAGGTTACCTGAATGTCCAGAAATCATGACAGGGATTGTCCCAGCTCCTCTGAGCAACCATAGCACAGGACATTTTGAGGGCAGGGACTAGTAGCCCCACCACAGATCTTCATTTCCATGAGCCATGTCATTTCAATGTCTTCCAGCACCACTGAGGGTCTCTTTGAGCTTATCACAAAGACACCATCAGAGGCCTTCTGCTGGGACCAGCTACAGCCACTGCTACCCTGGGACCAGAAGGTCTTGATGGTTTCTCCCAGACTGGCTGACAATGAGGATGGCTGACTCAGAGATGCTGCCTGGGTCAGGGGCTGTGGAGAAGGACAAGAGAGGGCAGTAGAGGGGTTTCACCCAGTGTTCCAGGAACATGGTCATCTCCTGGGCAGGGGGATGGGGAATACAACACTCAAAGGAGAATAGGTGCAACCACAGCCCCTAGTGAATCTGAGGAACAGAGCCAAGCCAAATGTACCCCAAGGCATCCCAGCTTGGGGGCACCTCTGGCAATAGCAGGAGAATGTGGTCATCAGAGGCAGTGGGATGGGGGGAAAAGCCACACCATGGGTATTGTAGGGACAAGGATAATGATCCCAAGCCCCAAGTTTGCTTCCAGTGTGCTAGGACACAAAACGGGGGACATTTGTAGCCATGGTCATGCAGAGGAGACAAAAACCTGCCCCAGCCTCAGATTCATCACTCTGCTTTGCAATGAGAAGAACTGTAAAATGCCATTTTTATTTCCTCTGTATATAATTTGAAAATCTGTCATTTTCATTACACCAACATAGCTGCTGTCCAAGCCACCACAGAAATAGACAGCCTCGTCCTCGGCTTGGACCCCAGTGATGGTTAACGTGCCCCCAGAGCCAGAGAATCGCGAAGGGATGTCCGAGGGTCTCTTGTTATTGCTGTAGATCACAGTGACAGGGCCAGTGCCAGGGACCTTCTGCTGGTACCAGCCAAAGTAGCTGTTGCTGCTACTGGAGCAGGTGATCTTGACGGTGTCGCCCACCTTGGCTGACATCTCAGGTGGCTGAGTCACTGCTGCCTGGACCAGGGAACCTGGAGAGGGAGAGAAGAGAGGGGAGAACCTGGGGGTCAGTCAGTGTCCCAGGACCACAAAACCTGCGTGGCAGCAGGATGAGGTCCCTGTGCTCAATTGCCACAAAGATACCATGAAGTGGACTAGAGACACACACAGAACACAGGGCCTGAGGGTGCGTCCGCTGTGCTGACCAGCATTGCTGCCATCATTGCTACCACAGAAATAGACAGCCTCGTCCTTGGCTTGGACCCCAGTGATGGTCAAGGTGGTTATGGAGCCGAATGTGGATTCAGAGAATCGTGAAGGAGTGCCCGAGGGTCTCTTGTTGTCATTATAGATCACAGTGAAGGGGCCACGGCCAGGAACCTTCTGCTGGAACCAGCCAAAGCGAAAGATGCTGGTAAACCCCAGAGTAGGTGATCCTGATTGTGCCTTCCACCTTGGCTGACAAAGAAGATAGCTGACTCAATGGTGGAGAGGGAGAGAACAGAAGGGAGAAGAGGGGAGTCAGTCAGTGTCCAAGGGGCACAGACTGGGCAGCACGGTGGTGCCTCTGTGCCCAAAGGCCCCAAGATGCAAGGGAGGGGCCCAGAGCCATACACAGAACCCAAGGCATGAGGGTCTTGCAGGGAGAAAAGGCAGCAGCAAGAGGAAAGAGAATGCTGGAGTCAGGGCTTCCACGGTGCTGACCACCGCTGCTGCTGTCATTGTTACCACAGAAATAGACAGCCTCGTCCTCGGCTTGGACCCCAGAGATGGTTAACGTGCCTGTGAAGCTGGACTGGGATCCAGAGAATCACGAAGGGATGCCTGAAGGTCTCCTGTCATTCCAGTAGATCACAGTGACAGGGCCACTGCCAGGGACCTTCTGCTGATACCAGCCATAGCTGCCGCTACTCCCAGAGCAGGTGATCCTGACGGTGTCTCCCACCTTGGCTGATACTGAGGATGGCTGAGTCACTGCTGCTGCCTGGACCAGGGAACCTGGAGAGGGAGAGGAGAGAGAGGAGAAGGACAGGGGTCAGTCAGTGTCCCAGGAGCACAGGATTTGTCTGATAAGGTTATGGGGAATGCAACAGTCAAAGGAGAACAGACATGGAAAATGGCCACAGGCACAAGTCAGGAGCAGAGCTCAGCCCTAGGTATCCCAGCACACAGGCACCAACAGGATGACACGGTCATTACTGTTTGTCTTAGTGGAGTGGGAGACAAAGACATTAGTTTTGTAGGAAGTAGAACAATGATCCCCAGCCCCAAAGGCACTTTCTAATATTTCAGATATTAAATGAGCCAAATTAAGAGCTATGGTAGTGCAGATGAGACAAAAACTTGCCCCAGTACCACATCCACAACTCGGCTTAATTATGAGAATGACAGAAAATCGCCATTTTCACTTCCTCTGTTACCTTACTTGAAAATCTCTTTGTCACTTTAACCAGCACCACTGCTGTCCCTGCCACCACAGAAATAGACAGCCTCGTCCTCGGCTTGGACCCCAGTGATGGTTAATGTGCCCGTGGTCCCGGATGTGGATCCAGAGAATCACTAAGGGATGCCTGAGGGTCTGTTGTCATTCCGGTAGATGACAGTGACAGGGCCACTGCCAGGGACCTTCTGCTGGAACCAGCCATAGTTGCTGTAGCTACTCCCAGAGCAGGTGATTTTGATGTACTCTCCCACAGTGGCTGACGCCAAGGATGGCTGAGTCAGCGATGCTGCCTGGACCAGGGAACCTGGAGAGAGAGAGAGGGGAGAGGGGAGGACAGGAGAGGGGGTGAGTCAGTGAGCTGGGAGCACAGATCTCTCCAGGCCTTCGGACAATGATTGGACCCCCGTGCTCAAAGTCCCCAGCAGGTCACACTGAGTTTGGCCAGGATATCTACACCAGAGATGAATAACAATGCAAGGAAGGGGACAAGGTCAGGCAGGTGCCAGCTGCTCAGACATCACAGGATGGGGATGGGCTCAGGCTCCTTGCTGTTGTGGGGTCACAGCGGGATGCTGTCCTTGGTTGGGGGTTCCCTGAGGGCCAGAGGTGCTTGGGGGCTCCTGCAGAGGCTGAAAGTGAGCCCGGTGGACTGGCACTGAGTACACACAGCCAATGCAGCCTTAGCCCAGCAGCTGCCCTTGAACACAACAGAGCATTCCCTGATGAGCCCTGGTCTGCCTTGGCAGCCTCATGAATGATGCCAGAGCTCCAGCATCCATGGGAAATATTACTTCCTAGGCTTTGAAGGCAAAGATTTGGCCCATCCCCCTGGCACTCGGTGTTGGGGCCACAAGGCTAAACTGTCTTGGGTGATGTCGAGGGGCTCCTGATGCAGCTTGGCTGGGGGCTGGGCAGGGAGGCAGCCAGCAGGGCCCTGGACACCAGCTGAGGAGCACAGGGGGACATTGGCCCTGGCTCAGTGCACAGGGATAGGGCTGCAGGGGTGTCCCTTCCCCAAATGACAGGAAAAGGGCACAGTCATAAGACTCTTCAGAGACAGCTGAGGTGGGAGGGTTTTGTATCACTTCCCCATTGTTCAGTGTCACTGTGCAGCATCACTGCTGCTGTCAGCACCACCACAGAAATAGACAGCCTCGTCCTCGGCTTGGACCCCAGTGATGGTTAACGTGGCCGTGGTGCTGGACTTGGATCCGGAGAATCGCGAAGGGATGTCCGAGGGTCTGCTGTTACTGTTGTAGATCACAGTGACAGGGGCAGTGCCAGGGACCTTCTGCTGGTACCAGCCATAGTAGCTGTTGATACCAGCCATAGTTGTCGCTGCCACCAGAGGTGGTGATCCTGGTGGTGTCTCCCATGTTGGCTGACACCGAGGATGATTCACTACTGCTGCCTGGACTACAGAATGTGGAGAGGGAGAGGGTAGAGGAGGATGAGCCAGCCTCCCAGGAGCACAGACCTTCCTGGACAAGGTTACAGGGAATGCAACAGTCAAGGACAGAATAGACAGAGACAAGGTCACAGGCACATTTGAGGAGAAGAGCCCAGCCCATTGCAAATGGCTGCACAGAAGAAGTTCTCGCAGCACAGGAGGAGATGGTCATCAGTATCAGGAGGCTGTGGGGGACACAGCTACACCAAGATCTTTGTAGGGAACAGGACAATGGGCCCCATCTACACAGTAACTTTCTAATCTTTTCAACAGCAAAGAGAGGACATCCCATGCTGTGGCCATGCAGGAGTGACAGGAATATGCCTCATCTGCACATCCAGCCAGGATGGAGAAGGACCAGAATTTTTCCTCTGGTTTTGGAATCTCTCTGACTTTCTGGTACTCACTGTCACCATAGACCATAGCTGCCACTGCTGCTGTCAACACTACCACAGAAATAGACAGCCTCGTCCTCGGCTTGGACCCCAGTGATGGTTAACGTGGCCGTGGAGCCGGATAAGGATCCGGAGAATCGCGAAGGGATGCCCGAGGGTCTCTTGTTACTTTCGTAGATCACAGTGACAGGTGCAGTTCCAGGGACCTTCTGCTGGAACCAGCCATACCAGCTGCTGCTAGCCCCAGAGCAGGTGATCAAGACAGTCTCTCACATGTTTGCTGACATCTCGGGTGGCTGAGTCACTGGTGCTGCCTGGACCAGGGAACCTGGAGAGGGAGAGGAGAGAGGGGAGAAGACAGGGGTCAGTCAGTGTTCCAGGAGCACAGACCTGCTACATTAAGGTTATGGGGAATGCAAAAGTCAAAGGAGAGCAGACATGGAAAATGGCCACAGGCACAAGTCAGGTGCAGAGCCCAGCCCCAGGTATCCCAGCACACAGGCACCAACAGGAGGACATGGTCATTAGTAGTAGGTCAGAGAAAAGGGGGAGACAAAGCCACACTATGGATTTTGTAGGGAGCAGAACAAAGATCACCAGCCACAAAGTCACGTCCTAGACTCTAGTACACACAATGGGCAAAATTCAGGGCCAGGATCATGTGGAGGAGACAAAAACTTGCTCCACTCCCACATCCACAGCTCTGCTTGGTAATGAAAAGGACTGAAAATTGATGCTTTGAGTTCCTCCGTACCTCACTTGAAAATCTCTTTGTCACCATAACCAGCACCACTGCTGTCCCAGCTACCACAGAAATAGACAGCCTCAGCCTTGGCTTGGACCCCAGTGATGGTTAACGTGCCCGTGGAGTCGGACTTGGATCCGGAGAATCGCGAAGGGATGCCCGAGGGTCTCTTGTCATTGTAGTAGATCACAGTGACAGGGCCACTGCCATAGCTGCTGCTACTACCAGAGCAGGTGATCGTGACGGTGTCGCCCACCTTGGCCGTCTTCTCGGATGGCTGCTGAGTCACCGCTGCCTGGACCAGGGAACCTGGAGAGGGAGAGAAGAGATGGGAGAAGACGCGGGTCAGTCAGTGTCCCGGGAGCACAGGCCTGCCTGGGCAGCAGGATGGGGTCCCTGTGCCCAAAGGCCCAATGCTGGCACAGCGAGTCTGGCCATGGCACCTGAGCTGTGGGCGAGCAGTGCGAGGAGGAGAAGGGCCCAGGCTAAGGTGCAATCTCACCAGCTCCATGTCCTCACAGTGATGGGGCTGTTCAGCGGCCCTTGGTACACTTTTAAGCCCCTATCTGACCAGGCACAGGCTCTTCATGGATACATGGCAACCAATGTTCCCTGGAGCTCCTGTCCCACAGCTCCCTCCACTGCAGGCACCTCTGTCCCACCAAAAGGCAGCAGGACTGGTCTGGGTTGCCTGCTCCTTCCTCACCATGTCTGCTGAGCTCTCAGATCAGCCAGGGACCACCCTTACCCTATTCCTGCCCAATAGGACCATGGCCTTGGTGCACACATTCTGCTTCAACCGAGAGTGCCACCCTGGGCCTCTCTGAATTGCCACAAGAGAAGTGCAGAGCAGAGAAAAGGGGCTTTGAAAGGGAATGGGAACCACACCAAGACCAGGAGCTTCCAGGCTGAACAACACAAAGGAAAATCACGTCCGGCCGGGGGCAGCCCCTCTGCCGCCCGCGCACAGCACGGCCCAGGGCAGCCGCCAAAGGAGCCGGCGGGGCTGCTCTGGACCTCGCTGGCACCTGGCTGCCCACAGCCCCTTTGCCTCCCGCCGGGCCCGTGAGCCTCCTGCCTGTGCAGCGGAGCCACACTGACACCGTGTGGGGACAAGCAGGGCCTCAGGGACAGCAGTGCAGGAACTGAGAGCAGAGCCAGGGACAGCATTCTGCCCTTGCTGCCTCTCACACCTGCCACGGCTTCCACCAGGTCCAGAGATTGCTCCGGCCCCGGCCACAACCATCAGGGTTTCTGCATGGCACCGCGGCCACTCTGCACCCAGGGGAGAGCCTCTCACACAGACACAGGGTCCTTTGGCACAGTTGCTGTGACCAGAGATGAGTGTGCATCAGCCCTGAACTGGCAGGGACCAGCACCACTGTGGATCTCCTGCTGCAATCACAGATGACAGTGACAGGGACTTGTGCTGGGAGCAGGCACAGCCACTGCTACTGATCTTGAAAGTCTCTCCCATGTTGGCTGACACCTTGGAGAGCTGACTCAGAGATGCTGCCGGGACCAGGGAATGTAGAGAGGGAGAGGGGAGAAGAGAGGTGTCAGTCAGTGCCCCAGGACAGCCCTCTCTGACCTGCTGGACGGGGCTGCTGTCCCGAAAAGTCCTGATGGAACAGAGGGGTCACTGCCTCAGACAGAGCTCACGGCCTGAGCTCAAGGCCAGGGCCCCATGAAGAGCCCTGGCAGAGCTAGAGGACGTGGCTAGCAGCAGAATGAGGTGGTGGGGCTGAGGACAATGCCAGGCACTGCAGAGCGCCAGTTCTCCTCGTGCCCAGCACGAGGCAAGGAGGAGGCCATTCAGAGCCAGTGGTGATGGAGAGGGGGCTTGAAGCTGCATCAAGCCCTCAGGTCTACTCAGCCCTGAGAAAGAGGGCAGAGAAGCTCCATCTTTAACTCCTCTGTACCTCATTTTCACCTCTCTCTTTATCCCCATACCAACCAGCACCACTGCTGTCAGCACTACCACAGAAATAGACAGCCTCGTCCTCGGCTTGGACCCCAGTGATGGTTAACGTGGCCGTGGAGCCGGACTGGGATCCGGAGAATCGCGAAGGGATGCCCGAGGGTCTCTGGTTATCGTTGTAGATCACAGTGACAGGGCCACTGCCAGGGACCTTCTGCTGGTACCAGCCAGCATAAGGATAGCTACTGCTAAGCCCAGAGCAGGTGATCCTGACGGTGTCTCCAGTCTCTCCCACCTTGGCTGACATCTCAGGTGGCTGAGTCACCGCTGCCTGGACCAGGGAACCTGGAGAGAGAGAGAAGAGAGTGGAGAAGCTGGGTGTCAGTCAGTGTCCCAGGAGCACAGGCCTGCCTGTGTAGCAGGGTGGGGCCCCTGTGCCCAAAGGCCCATTCTGGCTCAGCAAGTCTGGCCATGGCACCTGAGCTGTGGTGAGCACCGTGAGGGGAGGAGGGGCCCAGGCCACAGTGTGATCCCACCAGCTCCATGTCCTCACACTGTGGTACCCAACACCCTCTTATGTGCCTGCCTACCTGGCACAAGCCCTCCATAGAAATGTGTTCCCCAACATCTCCTGGTGGCTTCTGTGCCACTGCTTCTTCTCTTTCTTGCCCACCAATGCAGCAAGATAACTTCAGGCCACCTGCTCCCTTGGGCACTCAGCTGGGAAAAAGAGGTCCTGGTGCAAGCCAGGACACCAGAAGCTGGTGTGCTTCAGGAGCCACAGGACTACACTCAGTTGGATTGAGGTGTGTGGGCAAAGTCCCCTTACCCTTAGCCAAGCTCCATGTCAAGGGATGGCAGGAACATTTCCTACCCTACCTTGCCATTGCATCCTCTGCTGCCGCCTTCACCAAGCCTGTGACCCTGTTGTCATTCATTCACTGTGCATCCCCTGAGACAGCTCAGCTCTTCCAACCATTCTCTTCTCATGCAGGGGCTCTGCGCCAAGCTCTGCACCTGCAGCTGCCCCAGCCAAGCCCATGGCCCCCACCAGTGCTGAGGTGCCACATCACCCCTACTGCAGGCACTGCCCCAGCACCAGCGGCTCTCCCCTTTGTCAGCAGCACCAGAGGGAACAGAAGGGGTCTGCATCCTGAAGCCCCTGGAGCACAAGGGCATGTGCCCAGCCTGCCCAGCCCCACACACCTGTTTAATGATGTCCTTGTGCATGAAGTAATTAGAACATCAGAACATGGTGCAAACCCTCCTTTGTGGTCAATGTGTTGCATGAGCTCAGCAAATTCACGATGCTTTTGATATGCTGTTGGTCATACTTGACATACTCTGGAATCGTGGCCTGATCAGAATGACTACAACAGCCTTGGTTCTACCACAGTTGCTTCTAGCTCTCTAAAGCTGCAATTTCAACTCTCTCCCTCTAAATACCATACAACACAGAAACGGTGGGTAGAGGACTTGTAAAATGCTGACTAAATTTCTGCTCCCCCAGACTAAACAGTGCTGTTCCTGTCTATATGCAGAGCCTCATTTCTCTTTGTTTTGTCCCATTCATCTTCCCCATATTTTTGACTTTGTGTATGCTTGCCTAAACTGCATAAAATAAAAATTAAACAAAAATATAGATGAAAGTCTGTCTACAAAGGTGCTGAAGATAAAAACCACAAAACCCAAACAATTGTGGAGTATCCTGCTGCAAAATATCTGTAGAATGCTATTGCAATCATAAATGATATACACAAGTAGTACCAGTTATCAGATAAAATCTACTTGCATCGTTTTCATTGTTCTTTCCCAGAAGTCATCAAGTGAAATAATGGCTCCATCAGCAGATTGTCTTGGAAATCTTGTTTTTCCAAAAGCTTGAGAGCTTTAGCCTTAGCAATTTATCCAACTGAAAGTCTGCCTCCCCTTTGCTGCCATCTTATGGCAACTTGCGGCAGCAGAGTGCTGCACCAGAGTGAGGATGCAGTGTGAAATGCTGTCTTCAGAGGGCAGCAGAGGTTGCTTCTCTTTTCAGTGTTAAACAGATTCTTCACACCTTTTCAGCACTTCATAATAATTTTCCCTAAGGAAGGCCATCAGCTTGGTCTATCATATAATTCCTGCTGAGACATATTCCAGCACTTCATGTGTTTGCACCATGGCTGATGAGGTCATGATGCTGATGGCTTGCTCTTGCTTTTTTTTTTCCAACTTGGTACTAATTCTTTAGCAGGTGATACCACTGCATGAAGCCATAATTGTAAGAAGTCATGAGAACCAATGTGATTTCAACAACTTTGTGGGAATTCCTGGCCCTTTTCTCTCCTAGAAAAACAGGATGTGTTCAGAAGTGCATTGTGACCTTTGTCCATTGAATGGGACAGAAATGGCATCCTCCTTCCTTGGTAGTACTGTTCAAACAGTGTCTGTACATGTTAAATCATTAAAAATTTGTATTCCAAAATATTGCTTCTTCTTGTGTCTTTCTTTGAATTACAAAGCAGCTGTATCAAAATGTAAGTTTGAAGAATGTCGTGGAGCAGAGAAAGATTTGAATATGTGTAAAAAAGGCAAGCAAGTAGAGGCAAACAGAAAATTTATTTCATTTTATCATAAGACAAGAGCATGCTTCTATCAATGATTAACAGATAGATCAGACCCTTTGCAAAAGTGGATCAAGCAGGGGAAGGAATGCAAATGATTGCTTCATGTTGGGAAGATATGATGAGAAATGTCAAAATCTGTGCTTCCTGATAATACTTCTGTGTGGTTTAAGTGATGTCCATCCCTCTTGCAAAAAGCCTGGTAATTCTGTGGGTGTCTGACATCTCCTTTTTATTTGTCAGCTGAGAGACTGGGCTGTTTGATGTGTGTTTGGCAGCAGATTTAATGAGAGCACCTGATGGAGAAGTAGCTCTGCTTATCTACACTGAGGTCAGTGCTGGGGATAATTGGATGGGTTCTATACTGCCTGATTTCTGTAGTTTACAAGAATATTAATGCTAGTGAAAAATGGTAGCAGTTGACATGTAATGAGGAACAGATATAGAATTTAGCTGTACCAATTTGGAAATAGCTATCTGTGGCAGAAGGGGAGGTTCTAACTGCCAGCTTTGCTGAATTTTAACATGAGCCACTGGCCTTGAAAGAACCCACTAGTGCTTCACTAGGATGTTACATGGAGAACTGGATAAAAATCCTTCCTGTCAGGGGCTGGAGTGCTGAAATGCAGACCTCTGAGTTGAGCCTACCACTGAACAGTTGATGAATTGGCCTCATGTTCTCTGCATTCTCAGAATCTCTCTCATTTCAGTGGCAATTCTTTATCTCCAGGCTTGTAAAACTTTCTAACAAACTATACTGGGAGTCAATTTCTGAATATAAAGAACTAAAGCACAGCAAATCCTAAACACGAGTCTTTGTTCTGATATTCTTTTAAAAAGCAAATGCTTTTATTATTTTCCTCATCATTTAGCTGGACAGGTTTGAGCTGTAGGATTTGTTCTGTCTTGTGCTAGTCACTTAACTGCAAACACAGTTGATCCTTTTACCTAGCACCATAATGTGATATTTGTTCTTCAGTTCAATTCTAGTCAAGGAGGGGTGGGGGAGGAGGTGAAAAGGAATTTTCTAACTCAGCAAGTTCCACAAAAGATGGAGTTCAGCAAATTATCAGTGCTTTAATAACAGCCCTCTGCATTTCTTTACAACCCGAGGCAAACAACTAACTATATGCAGAGGGGGGAAATGCCAACTTCAAAACCTGCAGGGAATGATGGGAAAGTACTTAGTTCTTCATTTTTGATCCATGTCTAATTAAACAGACAGCTCTATCTAATATTTTTGGTCAATTAAGGTCTGACTTGTAGCAACATGCACATTGTCTACACGATGTTTTCCATTTTGAGGCAGTTGTGTGGCCACAGATTTTTCTTAGAAATCATGGTTTTGGTAGATTAGAAGTATGTGTCTTAAGCAGAAATTCTCAGGATGCCTTTAGATTGAAGCATGTTTGTTGCTGTGGGCTGCTATTTCAGATATGGTAAAATAACAGAAACCTGCAGAGTAGAGAAAATGAAATTAATTCTGGCTGAAATCTTATGTCATAGAAGCTTTTCTATTAAGTATTTCAGTTAAGGAGATTGAAGACCACTATAGTTGCAAATAGAATGGGAGGCAAGTGTTAGGTTTCCCATGGATGAGGTGACAATCTGTTTCTACTGGTAATAGTTGAAATGAAGACTAGCACCTGATTCCTTGCCAGTGTGATAGAAGCTTCCAGTAAAAACCAGCTCTCATTTATCCCATATGTATTCCATCTCTCTGCAGGCATCTACAGAGTAAGGCAAGCTAATAGGAATCCAGATAAATCAGAATCCTATATCCATTGCCTGCATTTTGTTCCCATCCTGCCCAAAATCTGTTTAGATTTTAAACTTCTCAGAGCAAAAAGACAACATTTGTAGTTCCGACAACTTATGACCGTGCCCTCACCTTTAATGTACCTATTGATGTGAATAGTACCTGTCTTGCACAGATATGAAATATCACCATTTGAAGAAGTGGGACAGGGTTGGACATAAGTCACAAGTGTGACATGTTTGTTTAAACACTGAAGAAAAAGTAGCATTATTGACATTATCCTATGCATAAAAGGCATCCCTCAGGTATGTCAGATGGTGCATCCACATCTTCAAACAGAATAATGTAGATTAGCTGCAAACTACAGTTACAGACCTGCTTGGTAATAAATAAAAGCTGCACTGTCTGAGGAAATAAACATGTTCATACTTGGATGAACAGGGTCCTAATTTATCTAAATCACCGATGCTTTAAAAATATACATTCAAATAAAAAGTTCCAATCCTCTGTAGTAGCAAATACATACAAAAGTATGAATAAGCAGATGTGAAATACCTCTTCTGATGTCTTTTTGTCTGCTTAAGTACAAGCTCACCACTAAGAACATCTTAGCTCATGTAGCAGCCAGGAGCTGCCAGCAGAGGTTACCACAGCCTTTGGAGAAAGGCTGGTCCCTTTCCACGGAATTTGGCTGGCACATGGCCCCTAGAGCTGGATTCCCTTTGGTGAAAGGCAGGCAAACCTATGACTACAGGACATGAATCATTGCACGGTTCCACCAAAAAACATGGAGTCTGTGTCTGGAATTCCTCCTGCTACTTTGGCCCGGCTACCTAAAATAACCTACAAAATAAACTTCTCTGTGAGGACTGCCTGGGTTTTAAACCTCTTGGGTGATCCTGGGTGCTAATGTGAGAAAAGAGACATGACAGAGGGGTAGCCTCATTAATAACTGAGTAGTAATAATAATAATAATAATAATAATAATAATAATAATAATAATCATCATCATCATCATCATCATCATCTTGGCCCAAGTGAGGCGTATCTGGAGTATTGTGTTCTATTCTGTTCTCCACAGCTCAAGAAAGACAAGGAGCTACTGGAGAGGGTACAGAGGAGGCCACAAAGATGAAGAGGGGTCTGAAGAAACTTCCTTATGATGATACACTGAGGAAGCTGGGCCTGTTTAGTCTACAGAAGACTAAGAGGGGATCTCATTAATGCATATAATTGTCTCCAAGGGATGTCAGAGGATGGTGCCAGACTCTTTTCAGTGGTGCACAGTTATAGGAAAGGAAGCAATGGCCATAAAATAAAACACAAGAGGTTCCATCTCAACATGAGGAAAGAGTTCTTTCCATGGAAGGTGGCAAAGCGCTGGAACAGCTGCCCAGGGAGGCCCTGGAGCCTTCCTCTCTGGAGACATTCCAAACCCACCTGGACACCTTCTTTTGTCACCTGCTCCCGGTGACCCTGGCTGGGCAGGAGGGTTGGACTGGGTGATGTCCTCCCAGATTGTTATTCTGTGATTCTGTGAACAGCAATAATAGTACTAATAATTATTATAACACCCCTGACCGTCACAGTAGGGGTAGGAATTGGATAGATTTGCCCAGCAGCTGCTGTCTGGGCTGTGATGGTAGTTCTCCTCACACCTGATGGGTCACTGCAGTGCACTCTGAGGGTACTAGGGGACCTTCCCGCCTTTTTCCCCTCAGGTACTTCTGGGTCCATTTCCCTTCCTGCCTTTTTCCCCTCATGTGCCCCTGATCCTATTTCCTGCTTTTTTCCCCCTCTTGCACTCCCAGCCCTGTTTCCCATCTTTTCCCCTGTCATGCATCCCCAGTCAAACTAGTTTCCCGCCTTTTCCCCCTCACACACTCCTGGGTTTGTTTCCCGCCTTTTCCCCCTCACGCACTCCTGGGTCCGTTTCCCGCCTTTTCCCCCTCACGCACTCCTGGGTCCGTTTCCCGCCTTTTCCCCCTCAGGCACCCACAGCCCCCATGATCCTTCTGGCATGGGGCTGCTGTGACAAATTCATCGTGGGATGAAGCTGTCGGACAGGATGGAGTGTGTCACCCTCACAGAGGTGTCCTGTGGCTCATGGAATTCCATGACCGTGCCCGGACTGTGGCCAGGGACTGAAGCGGCCCAGGGCCCACCAGGGAATGCCGAGGTGAGGTTGAGGGAAGTGGTGGCCATGCCATGTTGAAGTGTTACCTTTTCCCTATCCCAGCTGTAGCTTTGCTTACACTTCCTCTCACTGCCTGCAGCCCAACAAGCTTGCTGCAGGTTTATGTTTAGTTTTAAGACCACATTTTAGTCTGTATTTAAGTGTTAACCTCCATGTGGGGCTCAGAACCGGCCCTGCCCTATGGGACTGGCCCAGCCCCTTAGCCTGACTTTACTTTTCTCAGCCCCTCATTGATGTAAATTTGCTTTTAAACCTCCTGCCACCCCTAAACCTGCTTTCATTTTTATCCACTCAGCTAATTGAATGCTTTTGTTTCTCTTTTTCTTTTCTCCTTTCCTCAAGCCCCTTTGTTTGTTCTCCCTTCCCCTGCTTTGCCTTAGCTCTGTCTCAGCTGTAGTTACTGAAGGCTGAAACAGGATAGTGGGAATTCTCCCTCCTAAAGATAAAGTTGTTTTTTAAAGAAAAGCACTCCTTGTTCTTGATAAAAGAGGGCATATCTCCTTTTTTCCCCCCCTCCTCAATTTCTCTCCACCTCCATATGGATCTGGTGCTACCTGTGGCGTTCCATTGTCTCAGTCCACATTTACTTTGTATATTTTTGCATCATTTCATACCGTAATGGTTGCAATCTGTGTAAAAGGCACACCCATCCAAAATTTCAGGAGAGGAAACTTGTTTCTTCACACCTGTGCCATTCACTGGGCTGTGAAACAGTGTATGAATTTTCCCATTTATGTTACATTTGTCCCTAAAAACAGATCTTGGACCTGGATCCCACTGAGAAAATCATCTCAAATATATGGATTTTGCTTTGATAAACATGTATACTTTTTCAGCCATAGGAGTTGTAAACTTGCTTGAAAGTCACTGAAAACCCCAATGTTGCTAAAGAAAGCATTTGTCCTCATTCCAATATCCCATCCTGCTGCCAGCAGCAGATGAGGTTTGCTTGCAGGAGATAAATTATTTATGGAAAGGTGTACATGCTATCTGATCTGAATCTTTACTGTGATAAGTTTATATTTAGAACCTTTTATAATATCAAAATAGCACCAGCATCAGTTAAACTTTTTTTTCTTTAGTAGGCACACAAAATTTTGCTGTTATCTCTAAATGAGCCCAAGTAAGCTGTGCTCATGAACCTTCATCTCGATGCACGGAAACCCAGTCCTATGCTGAAAAGTAATTCTTTTATATATATATAAATATATAAATGATGTTCTCCTGCTTTGCTTAATGATGTCTGGGAAGACTAGTTCTCAGTGCTCAACAGGCTTTTATCCTGTCCTGCCATTTTTTAAATTCAGGCTGGGTTCTCCCTGTATCTTGTATGTTCCTGTTTTTAAAAGCTTGTCAGTTGGAAGTGAAATGATTTACAGATGATACATGAACTCAAACAGCAATGTCAAATATTCAGAGTTCTAACACTAAGTATTCAGCAATTGTGTGCCAGGTCCACTCCTAAAATCATACTAAATTTAAAAATAACTGAGAATGTGCTTGTTTATAATCTGGAGATGGACCAAAGAAGCCTCAAAGTTCTGAGTTCCTCTTTACAATTGCAGAGGTTGAATTCTTACTTCTTGTGTAAAAACTACATAACTATCTTACTCCAGCAGCTCAAAAAAAAAAAAAAAGCCACAAATGTTTTCAGACCCATGAAAACATTGCGGGAGTTGGCGACTGACAATGACTGCAAGACGAGTGAAATAAAAATCAAACTTCAACCTGTGTTGTCTCAGTTGTTTCTGATTATGAAATGGAAATGCATTCAGGTTTGAGGGTGTTTTTGGTACACAAGCAATACTCAGCTACAGGGGATGTATTAAGAAGCTGTAATTTTTTAAAGTCAATATTTCAGATCTTGAGTCCTGCAACTTAAAAATGGTGCAGCTGGGGGTGAGTGGAATTCCTTTGGAATTTATTAAGTGCTGTAAGCTGGGTAAAGACTGAGAGCTTTGGACCTCTCAGGATTCTCCTTGGCTTCCTGCCAGCTGGCTTGCAGGTAAGCTCCATGTAAAGAGCTGATATATTCTGTCCTCAAACCCGGAGTTTGCTGCTGAAATGCTGCAAGGGACTGGGCTATTAAAACAAATTAAGCTATCTATTTGTGAACATTTTGTGATGTTACACTGTATGCACTTGTCACAGTGCTGCCACATCAAGGTTAGAGTGAGAAGGTGACTAGCTGGCAGTCACTTAATCAAAGGGAGCTGTTGATGTCTCAGGTAGCCCAGGCAGGGTGAGGCTTGCATGCTCCATTGCTTTTAACAGCCAGATAATGAATATGCTTTCCAGAATCTGTGTTTCTCATAGGGGAAGCAGCAGCTGCCTGTGATCTGTGTCGCTGTCAAAGGAAAGTGAGATGTAGTTAATTCAGGGCTACACAACAAAGACATATTGATCAGGGTTCTTTTGGCTCTGGTTGGATTTCTGCAATAACAATGACTAGGACAATGAAGTAAGCCAGGATGGCAAACCCAGATATGCCTTGTCTTACCCCAAAAAGCATGAGTTCTTACCACCAAGATCTGCTGCTGGGCATCAGCATGTTCAGAGCAATTCCACTCCAGAGGGACAGTCAGACACTCAAACCAAGTGAAAAGGGCACATCTTGTTCACGTCCTTATAGATGCACTTCATTTGTAGCTCTAAGTTAAATTCATAGATTTGGTACAAACAGCTTGCAGTGTATAAGTTCCACATGATTTAAAGAAAAAACAAACAACTTTGTGTTTATGGTATCTGGATAAAGTCATACAGAGCTGCTTCCAGAGGTAATGAATGTTGCAAGAATTATATAGAGTGAATGTATACATTATGTTTCCTCTGTTCCTGCTCTACTAGTAGGACTTGGCTGTGGATGATTATGTGCTGTATATTTATTAGAGTATTGCAGCGTATTGTTTATTGCAAAGCTAAAAATCCTTGTGTACTGGTTTTGTAATATAAATATGTAATTACTATTTTTATTGCTGCAGAGTTACCCAACTCATTGCCTGTCTTCCCACCTTTTTTTCCCTGTTACTTTCCCTTAATAGCTGCATCTGCTTTTCTTTTGTTCATGTGTTGTGCAGAAGAAAAATGGGCACTAACAGGTTTGCTAATTACTATAAAAATCTTCCCAGCCTTGTTCAGTTCAGATCATTCTATTAGCTAAAGTAATGGAGTGCAGTGGCACGACGGTGCTCTCGCTTTTCATTGTCTGAGGTCTTTTGGTGCAATATATTACTGGGATTGTGTTCTGGGGCTGTCACAATAGCTTTTGATTTCCCATACCTGCTGTTTTGTTTTATCTCAACATTCCTTTTTTTACTGCTACTTAATTCTCCTTATCCTTCCTAAATAACTTTTAAGGGCACGGGACTTTTTGCCCCCTGCTTCCTCAGGTTTTTTTTTTGGAATCAGTAAGGCTGAGGATTGTTGTGCTCAGTCCCTTCAGATGGACCTGTGACCAGTGTCAGGGTGCTCACATCACTGCAACAGCTCCTGGCAGTTTTCAGCTGTACTATTTTACCTAAAGGCATGGTCTTTACCCTCACTGCATCATTTTGCTCCTGACACCTATTTTTCCTTGCCTATCAGCATTGTCAATGTCATATTCCTTAGCAGTATTTGCAGCAGCAGACTTTTGTCTCATCACTCTGATTGTATTAGCTCCAGTGATTGTACTTTCACCTCATTACTGAAATAAAGTTAACATTAATGAGAGTCATGCAGCTAAACCTCTGCTCACCTCTCCGGAAATTTATTCTAATGATGAAAAGAAGATGCATGTGGATCTATTTGAAAGCAAGCCAGCTTTTTTCCCCACCCCCACCTAGATACCTACCAAACTCAGTGTTAAATAAAGTCTTTTGTTATTAAGAGCTGATGATGCAAAAGAAACCAAATACATTAAACAACACTAACAAGGAAAAATGTGATTGGCTGAACACTGATTTATGTACTAGTCGGCTATGGAGTTCCTTTATGACCCAAATTTCTTTGTTCCTGCTGCTTCAGGAAAGGGTTTTCTCATGTCTGACTCTCACTGTAAATTAGCCATGAAGTACTTGGAGGTTCTAAGGGAAAGTTGTGTGCTAAGAAAGTTCAGGATATTATCAGGGGTAACAGTAATTGCACTTCTAAAGATGATGAAGTATTGAGAGGTAGAAATTTTCTATAGAAACACAGCAGGGCTTTGAGCCTAAAGAAGAAATATAATTTAGAAAAGCAAAGTTAATTAGATAAATGTACATGCTACATGTGCCAAGCAAGGGTGTTCAAGAGGTCTTCTACTGATCAGAATTTGGATTTACATTAGGAGCAGTCCTTTTGCCACTGGTCACTGCTAGGGAAGCCATATGAATAGAGAGAGTTTGTTTGTGTTTTCCTTTGTTTACTTGTTAGTTAAGGTTAGAGAATAAAAATTCACTTTTTATTAAATCTTCTTAGAAGCACTTGTTGTGACATGGCTTTAGTTCTGTCTGAGGCCACTGCCTGCTCCAGCAACACAGGTTATCTAGAAGGATATAGACTGAAAGGAATACAGCTTTGGAGTCAATCTGATTGTTTGATGTTTTCCTTAAATTTTACCTCTTCATGTATGAAACTAGGCTGGGCCTGGTGTGGTGGAACAGGGCCAATATAATTCTTGCTAAATATTTGCATATATTTAGGATAAGATACAAAGAAGGATGTTGACTCTATACAATATTGTGAGCAAACAAACCTTTTTGTTCAAAAAGACAAAGTTATGTTTTACTAGGAAATACCACTGGCCAGTACAGTAAGTGTAATATTTTAAGTACTAAGTGTTCTAAAATGTTTCCTTAGGCTTTCAAGGAAAAAAGTAATTCAAGAATTAACAAAGCATGATTAACTCAGAAAAGGGAGTGAAATATGACTGTACTGATAATCACATTTTGACCTATTTTAGATTCTGGGCTGTGGAAATATCTTCTCTCCTGTGAAGGCTTGTGATTTTGACCATGAAGTTTACAAGGAAGAATATCTAGACTTGTCACCAGAAGAAAAGCTTTCTAAGAGGAAGGCTGTTTAAGTTAGCCTTTTCAAATGTCAAAATCCTAAACAAAATAGATTAAGTTGGATAAAGGTAACCCTCTACAAAGGTTGATGAAATAACATTATCGCCCTTTGGCAGAGAGAGAATTTGTACCACAGTGTTTAGGAGACATCAGTCTTGCCAGGCGGTGCAGCAGGAGTGGGCTGGGGCACCGCATCTGAAACTGGTCCCTGGATCACTGTCCTGCTCTGCCTTCTGGACATTTCTGCCTTCTCTTTCTGAGCTTGCTGCTGTTGTGCCTGAAGCACAATAGCACTGACTCATGTCTGGAGCCATAAACTGAGTGTGTCAGGTTGAAATGTGCCTTATGGAATAATAGTACGTACTATGTTTAGTTTGAGAGGATTTTACAAAACTATCCTAAAGCAGCTTTTCTTACAGATGCAGATTAAATGAACAAACAACATGAATTAACTAATTTTCAGCTCATGTTTCATGGTCATTCCCACAACTCCTGCAGCATTCTTTTTCAAAAATAGTCCATTGGTTGCAGGTATTTATTTCACAATTTGTTCTTTTTCCTTTATGTGCACATCTCCTCTTCTCCCACCTGCTTCCCAGCTTGGCTTTTCCTCATCTTGGTGCCCAGGAAATGCCAGTGTCTGGTTGAATGAGCTCTGCTATAAATCAAAGTGTCATCACTTAGCTGGTAGAAGTGATTTAATTAATGCATCGTGCCTTCCCCAGAGCCTCTCCTCACCTGACTGCTAATCAACCTTCATCAGCAGGAGGAAAATGCGGCCCTTCTTACAACTGTGCAGGAGAGACTGAAGGAAAGACAGTTAATTGCAGCTGCCGAGATCAGCCTTGTCACTTGTCTGTAATCTGTTGTCTGCTTCTTGAAATATTGCTGTCTTAGTCCCTTACAAACCATGCTTAACTCCATTCATACAGATATGATTCAGTATCATCCCAGGGATCACTTTCTGTCAGAAAACATATTTGGCAGATGACATGTTTAAAAGCACCCTATTGTGCATAGCAGTACTGGAGCAACTTTTACAGCCTGAGTATTCTTTTAACTGGAAGGAGCAGTTTATGTGTGAACATTTTTGCACTTCCAAGGTGGTGCTGTGCAGTTAGCACTGCAGATTCTGAGCCAAAAAATTGTTGTGCCAGTATGGAATTACAGGGCAGATGTTGTTAGCAAGCGGTCCCCTTTGTCAGCTGCTGAATAAATACTAGATGATTTTATCTCAGGTAAATATGTACCAAAATGATAAACTCTGTACAAGCCAGAGCACTTGTCCATTTCAGTTTGGTGTCTCCACCATTCAAGGCAGCATCTGTGGTAATGGGAATCTCAGATTCCATCCGCTGGATAATATGAGCAGAAGAATTTAGTTTGTGACTATTCATAGTTATATAGGCAATCAAGGTAAATATGGGGAATAGCACTTGTGAGAAGCAGCGTTTTTTTTCTGGCAGCTGGAATAGGAAACTGAGTCAAGATTCCTGCTTTCTAGGCTTGACCACACCCAGGTTGCCAAATGACCATGAGAAAAACACTTGACTAGTTTTTATCTGGGTTTGCCCCCAATATAATATTTGTTGGAGAAGGACATACTGTGCTTAGGACAGGACACACTCTCTTCTCCCTTCAAACAGCTGGTGCTATGGAAGCAGATGGGCCAGGGCCACCTCCTGTGGTGAGCAAGGAGGCTCATCAGTGAGATGGACAGCTGCGCACCCAGAGGTGCTTTAAGGCCCATGGGCCATTTGGATGACAGAAGTGCAATAATGATAATTTCAGCTGTAATACTGCAGGTACTGGGGAGGACCTTTCTGCTTGTGGAGCCCGAGATGATGTCTCAGTGTGGGTTTGGGGTCACCTTCACACACCAGTGGGAGAAGGACTTGGCCCCCACTACCTCTCAGTGTGAGCTGAAAGCTCCCACAAGCTGTACAGGATGTGTAAGTTGGGCCACAGTGGGTCACTTCTGATATCCCACCACCTCCTGATGGTGCCCCATGGCCTGTATCAAGCAAGCCAGCCTTTAGTCCTCCCTGGGAGGACCTGTCACAGCCAGCCAGATGCACTGGCCTGGTCCTGGTCCTCAGCCTACACTGTGACAAAGGGCACACATGAGTCAGCGCCGAGCTCTGGGCAGTGGCACCAGTCAGTGCCAGCTCTGTGTCCTGTGTTGCACCAATCGGGTGCCCTGAGCCGCAGCTCAAGGTTGGGTGCTCTCAGTCTGACCAGGGTAATTACCATTATGGCCAAGCAGCTGTTTCCTTTGTAAGTCCATAATTTTGAGGGTTCATTACATGGACATAAAAGTCCTCTCCAGGCAGAGATTTGGCAGAAAAAACCCAGCCAGGGAGCTGTTTCATCATTTGTTAGTTTGTTTATTTTTGCATCTGTTGGGCATTTCTTTGGGTATTTTGTATACAAGGCTGCAAAAGATACAGCTGCAATCATTTTCAATGGCTTACCATTAGGGTCTTCATTGGTCTTTATTCTTCTATTGGTCACTTATGATTCAATTGAGGAAACAAATTTGTATTTCTGTATTAAAAGAAATAACAAAATTTCCAGATACTATGCTGATTCCATTGTTCCATAGGTGCATTGTTTTACTTATTCCCACTCCACTGCTCTGATTATTTATTGCTGGTTCTGTTGTTTTATACTAGTTGTAGACAAAGAGAGTGTTCACTGCATAACTTTGCTGCTATTTTTATTCTTTCCCCAGTTTGTTTTTTTTTTTTTTTGACAGAAGTGAAAATCTGGAACCAAGCTGCTTAAGTATCTATCTTTTTGGGGATTTAATTGAGAAGAACTTCTAAAGTAGTGATATTACTGTAATTTTATCCCAATGCAACTTGTAATAGAGTTTGTGCCTATTGAGGAATTATTTTTTAGGGAATGCTTTTGAATATAACATCTTTAAATATGATCACTGAAGGGAACTGCATCCTCAGGCTTTCTCAAATTCCTCAGCATCCCTTATTTCTATTGTTTAAACCACACCTGAGCACTGATATCCACAGCAACCCATGCCAAATAATACTGCCTCCTTTGTAGGATTTTGCTGAGGGCACAAGACTGAATTAGTGGCCTTGTTCTAAGTTCTGTGCTGCAGGTGAGTGAATGGAGCTGTTCTTTAGCAGATATTTGGATGCTAGGGAATCCTGTAGCTGACAAGATGCTGAGCTTGTAAGTGCTACATCTATGTTTTTTCTTCTCTTTTTTTCCTTCTTAAGAAGACTTGGCACTACCTGATGACTTAAATCAGAGTTGTCATCTGGCCAGTTTTCATCTTGCATTGAAAAATATTGCAATGACTTCTTTCAGACCGGGGAAAGGAGCTGCGACTGTGTTTTCATTTCACACTTGTAGTTCATTTTAGCACTCTAATGAGTGCTGTCTGTGAGTGAGCAGGTCACAGAATCGCTGTGCTGCCCTCTAAACCAGGAATGTCATTTTTTGTGAGCATTGTGAGCTCAAGCAGTGTCAGAAGGAAGGGCTGTACTCTCTGTCTGTGTGCGAGGTGCTGAGGAGGGACAAAGTCAGTAATTCCTGTACATTGTTACATCACTGCCTTTGGACTGGGACAGCGTGACCTGCAGACAGTGGCCAGGGAGAGCAGAGCCCTGTGCCCTGTCAGACCCCTTCAGCTGGGTCTGTTTCTCCTCTGTTCATGCCTCAGGAAAACCGACTATTTTGCAGGAGAGCAAAGCTTGTGTTCTCAAAACAGGCCAAAATTCTGTTACTGCTCTCATGACAAATGCAGTACTAACCAGCCCCTAAATTTGTAAGGACTTACTAATTAATTTGGTTTACGTAAAAATGTTTTGCCAAAGACCTTCTATCCTTTTCCCCCAGAAAAATTGCTTTTTGATAAAATTAAAAAGTAACTTTTGATTTAAGAGTATTAATTTCTTGGGGGAGGGAGGGGGGGAGAAAACAGTAGCCAGATGTTTGACAGAATCACAGAATATTCTGAGCTGGAAGGGACCCACAAGGATCAAGCCCAACTCTTAAGTGAATGGCCCATACAGGCACCAAACTGCTGCACCTGGTGTCATTAGAATCTTGCTGTAACCAACAGAGCTAATCTCAGGGTCACCAATTCAATTGATTTCAATTAAAAACCTAAACCTTGAAAATATTTGGTTTTTTACCTTAAAGTTCTTGTGTGATACAATTTTTTTTAATAATAAAAAACAAGCAAGAAATAATTCCCTTCCAGTGAAAGCAACACAGATTAGTGGATAATGTGTCAGAGTGTTGGACTGGGAGCCTGGTGAGAAGGCTACCTTTATGTGGGGAGTGAAAGAGAAGAAGTCTGTCATTTCTGAAGGTATCAGAAATGCAAGGGGTTTATTCTCTTCTGTGTTCTGCCTCTCATTCTCATTTTTGTGTGTGTATTAAGTGGCTCTTGCTGAGACTGGTGTTGAGATGTCATTGTGATAAATCACCTTTTACTAGAGATTATATTTTTTCTTCAAATGAAGCTGCCAGCAAGACACATTTTAACAGTTGCAAGTGACTGCAATATTTTCTGTCACCTTTTCTCTTTCTCTCCTCAAAATTTTATACAATAAATTCTGACTTAATTCTGTTGATGACCACGTTTTCCAATGGGAGAGAAAAAATGGCAGAGGTGGCAATTAACAACTGTCAGCCCTATTGAAGGATCTTTATATGGGTATTAAAATTGGATTTCCTCTCATGCTGCTTATACTTGAGGAATCCCAGCTGTTGTAGTATTATCCAATGAATCTCCCCAAGATCCCCATGGAGCCATAGAAAAGTTCAGAGTTTCCTGGGATCAAATTTCAGAATCATGGTGTGTTTGTTAAGAATAATCATCAGGTGTTTTTATGTAGCCAAATGAATCCATGTTGTTGGGTTTAGACATTGGGTACCAAGGTCATACAGTGTTTTCAGTAAATTTACTTACTTTTAACAAAAGTGCCATTTTGTCTTCCCTTCAGAGCTGCAGAACTTTGTTGTTGAGCTAGTGTCATTGTTCTTACCCCCTAAAAATTCAGAATTAATGTAGGAAATAGTGGATCATATTTGTAGCAAAAAAGGAGTAAAATTATTTAATCAATATAAAAATACAAATGATTTAATTAATATAAAAATACTATTTAATTAATATAAAAATAATTTATAGAACACTTATTTTTCAGAGCTAGCAACTGGGAGACAGGATATATGCAAAATTATCTTGAAAAGTCTTATCAAGGTCATCAAAAGATTATGTTTGTTTTGGTTTTGTCAAATTGTTAATTGGTTTTGACATTTTTGCAGAAATAATTTTGGCAGTCCAAGTCACAAATAATAAGTTGTACACTCTTAAAGCCTTTTGGTGTGCTTGACAGTCACTTCAAAGGTTACAGTCTTATTCCTCAGGAAACAGCTGTTTGAATCCCAGCTGGAACCTCAAGGCTAATCAGAGAAACAAATTAATTCCTCAGAGTTATGTAAAGTAAAACATCACCTCCTTCCAAAGGTGTCTGGGTTACTCCAGTGTGAGATTAAGTCACTCTGTTGGTGGAATGAATTGTGACACTCGGTGGGATGCAAGTTGTCCAGGGTGACCCCAGCTGGTCCCTCTCTCTCAGGCTGTCTCTGCTTGGTGACCAGCTTTGGCTTCTTTGCTCTAAAATTTCTGAACTCACTTCCACTTTTTTTCCCTCCAATTGGTACTTTCAAATGAATTCCACATCATTTTGCCCTTGAAGTCCATTTATAGCAGTGGTTGTGAGTGAAAAATCTGTGGTGTGATATATTCCCCTGTGAAAATCAACCCATTTGATAGTTGTCTTAGTACTTCATGCAGTTCTTACACCTTTTTAAACTTTACATTCCTGGTGGATACTCTCTAACTTTTGTGAGATTTTGGGTTTTGCTTTCTCTTGAAACAGATCTGAGAAAACACCAACATTACAGGAGGCCCCATAGAAGCTTCCCTTCTGCATATGACCTGGCTAGACATTCTCTTCTGTTTTTCCAGCTGAAACTCTCATATTTCAAAAATTAATTTTTTTAGAAAAGGAGGGGGATACAGGTTAAATTTCCAGAGCTAATTTCCATGTGTTAAATGCCAAATTACAAACGCCAGACACCGTGTTTTGTCAATATCCTATAAAGGTCAGTCATATCCTAGTCAAATAGTGACTGTGTGCTGGTGTCTTGGATAACTCCTGAGGCAGTTGTAGCAAGGATAACAGATAGGCACATTAAATAGTCCTACCACAATGAGGAGTGCAGCTTGGTCATGGAGAAGAGCCCCATTCCTCTGTGGTTACTTGATAAACACTTTTAATTATCAGTATTGTCATTTGCATAATGGAATTGTACAGCTGGCCACACGCAGTGAGTGGAGTTGCCACATGGTCTCCCAGTACCCAGGCACAGGCAGAATTCCTGGAAGAATGCTGGCTCTGTCAGAGGGAGGTGAGCAATTGCCCAGCACAAATGGAACGGGTTAACTGGGCTGGACTGGGAGCTCCTTGGGCACCCCTCAGGCAGAAATTTGCTGGCCTGTATCGAGAACCACTTGCTGTTGGTTGCAGGAAGCTACTTTAGGGCAGACAGTCTTTTTTTTTCTTTGCCACGGTTCAAGCTGTAATTCTGGGGAACAGCTTTTTGACAGAGATCCAAGAAACTAATGCAATGGTCAGCTGTGCTTTGATATCCCGTGGTTTTGGCTTTGGCTCCAGCTGGAGTGTGGCAGAGCTGAGCAGACCCTGCATTTCAGACTCTCCTGCAGCACTGCTGAAATCAGAGCAGGCTGTGGGCAGAGATGGATGGCTGCCTTACCGTCAAGGCTCCAACACAGCTGTGTGGATCAGCAGATGGCAGTGCTGCCAGCCATGGGCCACAGACAATAGGAACTGCTCCTCTTCCTGTGCTGTTCCAGATGGGAGGCCTCTGAAGGGAAAATGGAATATGCTTATTTTGCAGTGGTCTTTCCAGCTCTACCCTGCACTTGGTTTGCTCTTCCCTTCTGGGAGACACTTTCCCACTGTGACGTGTGCTTGAAGATGACCACAGCCAGCCTTAGTGTGTTGTTTTATGATTCACTCTGACCTTGTGATATATACAACCCTACTCTTTAAACTACCACCGATCTCAAATGTAGAATGAGATTTTATAAATACCGTGATTTCTGACACTTCATGGAGTTACAAGTGAAGCTTTTGGGCTACAGAGCCACAATCAGTGGATAACATTCAGAGAGAAGGAATGCATCAGAATTAATCTGCTCCATCTGAGGCAGTCAGAGCTTGGCTGCCAGTGCAATAAGTAAACAGGATTGCATCTTTGAGAATGACACAGTACTTGGCATAAATAAGTTTTAATTTCATCCCATTGCTGAGGCAGTTAACGCTGTCCATCACAAAAGCTGCCTTAGGTGCTGCTCCTCTGTGAGAGTGGGTGGTTATAGAGCCATCTGTACATGGAGAAGTATTGGCTGCTTAAGATGATGGAGTTCAAGAGAAAGAAATTGATTTTTTGGTTATAAAAATCAACCTTTTACTTGTGTCTTCATGGTATCAAAAGTTTCCAAGCAGGAATACTTTCCTTAGTGATGTGATTAAAGAGAAGTGCTGTGTGTCAGCTTGTGCCAACCTCTGCCATGAGCAGCCCCAGGGTGATCCACCTTGGTGATGCCCTGCTAGTGCTGTGCTAGAAACAGAATGAGTTGTCAGAGTACCTCCAGTTCTGACTGAGGGCTCACAGATAAGAATCATGAATTCTGAGGAAGGATTTGGGAAGTCAGTCAGCTCAACAACAAATCCCCTTCCCAAAGAGATGCTGTTATTTTCCAGATACAATATTTTTATAGGACTATCAGAGTATTTTACAGAAAGATTTTCCTCTCACACATGAAATATTAGGAATTGGTTTTGGTTTACATTTTTTCTCTGATTCCCAAGTGCTTTTTAAATGAAACAAGCAGCAGAGGATGAATATTCTCATCAATCATCTTTTGTTGGTATATGCTAGTCAAGGCCTAAGAATCCTCTTTAGGAGGGAAAGGAGAAAAACTCTGGAAGCTTTTGTTAATCTTAGTTCAAAACTAAAGGCTTCCAATTTAAGCTCCAAGCCCCATAAAGTTATTTTGTCTACTGGCTGCACAGTGGCAGAAGCCCAAGAGAGACGGCTTGGGAAGGTTGTCCCTTCCACAGACACAGTTCTGATGTGGCAGTGTGGACTGGCCCCTGGAGCACTCAGTTTGGGGCTCCCTCACGTGTTTTGGAGGGAATGTTCTGCAGACCTGAGGGCTGTTTAGAGTTTTCATGTCACATTAGCAATTGCATACATCCTATTTCTAACCACAGCCCTGAAGATTCTCTGAGGAAAGAATGCTGCAGCAGGCCTCTCAAGGTATTCTTTTCCACAGAAAATTTCCTGCTAATCCTCCCTTGCTAGATAAAAATTCCAGTATATCAGGGTTCTCTTTTTCTTAAATGATTGCCAAGTTTAACCAAAAGTATTTTTTTGTGAGCACATCTTCAGATGACCTCTTGGAATCAGAAACTCAACAAATACTGAGGAGGCCTCTGTAATATGAATTTACACATTGTCTGGAATATCCACTGTTTTGACACAAAAATAACACCTATATGAATCCATTTAGAACAGGAGGTTAATTATGTGGTTTCATTGCAAATTGCAGCATTAAGGAAAAGAGTTGTTAAGATTGGCTGCACCTCACAGTGAAACAAAACCAGTAATTGAGTATTCCAGGGTTTGCTGTTGAGGCTGACATCCTAAATTTATTAATGACCTGGAAAAAATAGACCATAAGCTTTCAAAATTTGTGGTTAAAAGCTATGGAGCTTGTAATGTCCGTTCAAAGATAAGTAAATCACTGGGAAAATCATTATTACAGTAGATGAATTTTCAGTTGGCTACGTGTCAAGTGCTATGTGCAGGCCAAAATAAGGAATTTTCTTGGTAACATGAATGATGGTGGACTTCAAGCTTCCCATCTCCTCTAAGGAAATATTGAGCAGTCTGTGTAAATATTTAATTCAAAAAATGTCCTCCCAATGAGCAGAAGCTATAGCAGAACAGCTGGGACATCTTGTAACATTGTACCTGTGCCAGGGGGGAGAGAACAGGTGTGCTGCCACATTGAATGTTTATTTTAATATTCTGTGACCTAAGATTTCCCATAAGCCTGGCATTTATTTCTTATTCAACCCATATATTACAGTACTGTTGCTCAGCCTACTCTCTCTTTTACACTGCCAGAGTTTTTGGCACCTGTGTAGCCATAAATGCCACAGAAATTTTAGTTGTAAATGGGCAAAGGGATGTATCACAGCAAATGGAGGTTTGACACTTGCATTTGTGGCCTTCAGTTCCTGCCTTGTGCATAAAAAACAACTGTTTTCTGACCAGCACAGCAAGGCTCTGCCTCGTTAGGTTCATTTCCCAGCTCAAGGTCTTTTTCTCATATTCAGTACGTTTTATATTATGCCTTGGCTACTGGTCGTTGCCTTTATAGGACAACAGCATCTCACTGTCCCAGTGACATGGGGCCATTCTGGAATTATATGGGAAACCAACCTTTCTCAGAAGCTGGGGAAAACCAGATTTGTTCCTGCTGAGATGATTCTGAGCTTTCAGTTTTTTATAACGCAGTAAAAAAATGGTTTACATTGCTCAGTTTGTCATCAGTTGCTCATCTACACTTGCTTTTCTCTTTCCCTTACAGGCTGCAGAAACACAGATTTTAGCCTTTTAGGGATGTGGGGGTTGCATAAGAGACAACCCAAAATCAGTTAACACTTCATTAAATACAATCCAGCATCATCCAAGAGTTTCCATAGATAGTTTGTGTAAATCTTCTGGGAACACAAAAGTGTCCTTTCTGTGGTGTTACTTTATCAAAGATTATGAAATACATGTTTTGAAAATGTGTTTGTGTACCAATATCACAAATAACTTTGGCTTCATAACTAGTGATCTACTACTTGTGAAAAAGTATTAAGAAAAACTCCCAAAATTCAAAATGAAAAAGAGTTTGTGGCTTCCTAATTTCCTTTAGTTTGTTCACTCTGGCTTAAAGCAGTCTGGCTTTTTGGCAGTATCTCAGGTAAGCAGCAGTAGCAGTGCCTCTGTAGCTGTACTAAAGTTGTAAGCATGAGGAGGGCTCAGAGCACCAAAAATGCATGATCTGTGCTGTCTAGAGAAGCAAACCCTCTGAAATATTTCTAGGCCTTGATAGCATTTTTCAGTCTAATCAAAGAAGAGAAGAAATGCAAGTTTTCCTATAGTCACTTTGAAAACCATCTATAATATCCAAAAGGTCACAAAAGGAACCTGAGAGAAGTGTTTGGTATGTGCCTAAAGACATTATTGTATCCACTGGGGAGTAAATGGTGGAAAGAAAAGGAAAGGACGTGGATACTGCTGGATGTTATCTTTGCAAGATGCAACAATATTAAATAGAGGGGACACCAGAGTGCCAGGAAGGAGTCTGAAACCAGAGCAGCCATCCTTATTGCTAAACTGGCCTTGCAATAAGCATGGCTGTACAGTCCTGTAACTTCAGAGTCACTATTTGTTACAAACCCATACCTTAGCACTTAGAAAGGCATCTTCAATCACTCAGTTTCAGAAATACTTATAAAACTGCATGCAAGACACCAGTAAAACCTGCCAATGTTGCCCAAGTGCACCAGATAAATCCCTTTAAAGCACTGAGGCAGCTAACGATGGCTTAACACAGCATGTAACAGCAAGGGTGAGGCATTCCTAAGGCAAAGACTGCTTTAAAGTAACTGAAAACTGAGCTTGCTTTGCACTGCTCACAATTTGACCATTGATTTGCAGAACCCAGAAATACAATATAAAATAGGATTAATTTTAATTTCAATTTCTGTAAATAGGCTAAATTTAGGAAAGTAATTGAGGGACTTGGCTTGAAGTTTTATAGCTGCTTATAGCCAGCCAGATGTGGTTTAGGAATCTGCAGATCTGCAGCTACAGGTTTAGCTACACGCTTATTGATTTTGGGAAAGATCCCAAGTGAGTTCATAGCTGTAGGAGTTCCTGCTCAGGCCGTGCCTGATGGCAGATGATCATCCCAAAGTTTCCTACCAGCTGGCAGCCTGAAGCTGAACCAGCTCCTCTGTGAGCAGCCATCTGACAGCAGCCAGGAAGGAGGGCATGAGATCTGCTCTCATTATCAATTAGCACTTGGGATACTTGCGGCATTATTCCCTGCAAACAGCTGGAATGTCTCCTAGTTAAGGAGTCTTCCTAGAAATCCCTGTTCAGCCACTGTGGATGAACTGATATTGCTGTAAGTGTGTTTATCATGAACCTGAGGCTCAGCTTCCTCAGCAATCTCCCCCTCCCCTGTTCAGCCAGCAGCCAGCACGTAATTTCCCCATAGGAATCTTGCTACACTTAATCCAGTGTCCTGGTTTATTTTGTGCCGCTCAACTTCAAGTGCTCTTAGCTTTGCTGAACGTGTCTGTACTGTTTTAAGTGTCTGCTAAATTCCAAAAGCTGTTGTGCTGTGCCTGCTGCAAATGCTTGGATATGATCCAAGTCCTAGTCTGGCATTTAAAAGGGATTTTCCAGGATGTTACAATTCACCCAGCACTGTAACTGTGCCAATCCAAAAGCTTTGCTGCCTTCAAAGATACACTCCTGCATGCAGTAAAAGTGTGTTCCAAGGCACACAAAGCAATAAAAAGACGAGCTCAACCAGTGGCTTTATTGGCATAGACATTGAGCTCTCCAGAACGGCTTTCTCTAAGCCACTCTCAGGCTGTGAGAGCTGTTCAAAGCTCTCGTGCTCCTGTGTCTATGGAAGTTTCTGTGACAGAGCACATCCTTGAGTCTGTTCCTGCATGCATGTGCCTGCCTAGAGAATTCCACACGAAGGAGGAATGCCCACTTCCTTTTTCTCCAGTAGATCACATTATCCAAACCCAAATCTACAGATCCTCTCTACACTCTCAATGCTTCCATGGAAGAGAGGGGCAAGAAAATGTGTAGGTGCAACTCTTTGAGCAAACCGTGGGTTTGTTTATTCTGAAAATGGACAAGTCTGTAGCAGCAGTGACATGACACTGTTAGAAACAAAATTACTAAATGCTTAAAAGTCAGGGTGAGTGTGAAATAGTATATTTAGCAATAATTTAAGTATTGCTGCACTGGACTGAGTGCTCAACTCTGTCTAAAATAAACTGAACTGTAATGAACAAATTGACCCTGTCTCTGCATACAGTATGAAACTATCAAAAGTGAAGTAAAATACTGCTGAAAAGTTAAAAAACCCAAACAAGAATAATTATTCAAAGTTACATTTATGATTTAAACCATGCTGTTGAAGCCAATGAAAATTTAACTTTATTCAAATGAAGTTGCCTTGTACAGGTTCTTCAGATCCCAAAGCTGCCCTTTGTTATGAATCTAAATTACAAGCTTTAAGCAAATACAAGTTCTATGATCAAATCTAAAATGAGTGGCTGAATTATGACTGCCTGATACTAAAAGATCATATAAAGGTGCATAAAGGAATATGCCAGATTCAAATTATCATGGAAGGATTTAGGATGGAAGGGAGCTTAAACTCATCTCATTCCATCCTCTGCCATGGGCAGGGACACCTTCCACTATCCCAGATTGCTTCCAAGCCCCATCCAATCTGGCCTTGGGCACTTCCAGGGACGGGGCAGCCACAGCTTCTCTGGGCAACCTGTGCCAGGGCCTCCCCACCCTCACAGAGGACAATTTCTTCTCAATATCCCATCCAAACTACCCTCTGACAGCTTAAAGCAAATCCCACTGTCGTGGCACTGCTTGCCCTTGCACAGTCCCTCCCAAGCCTTTCTCCCTGCCCACACTACATGAATTCTGGTGAGCCTGAGTGTTTTAAACATGTTGAGTACAGTGCTCAGGGTGATAGCCAGGAGTGAGTTTTCCTGGCTGGCTGAGCCATTGCCTAAGCTGAAGGCTCAGGTCCCAAGTTATTCCAGAATGCTGGAAGAGGTTGTAGAGACCAGAGCTCCTGCTCCATTTGGAAGGCACAGCCCAGCCCTGGCTTACAGAGAACTGCAGCCCATCCCAAGCTCATTTGCCCTGGTCTTGCTGGTTTTTTACAGTTAATCTACAAGTGTTCTGTGTCCTGATACCAGCAGCACGGACAGCAGTGGTGTGCCAGGACAGATGAGCTGGTTCTCTAGGATATAATTAAAGTGCTGACAAGCTCAGACATAAGACACATAATAAATTAGTTATAGGACCTGAGTAAGAAGGATGAACTCGGCCGCAAAGGCAATTAGACGGAATTTCAGCCATGGGACCACTTCCACATGTTCTTGTGTGTTGGAAAATCACATATAAATTTTATGTGTCTTTAGCAAAACTGAGAAATTATTAACATAATATTAACATAAACAGATATAAATTTTTAAGTCCAAGTGAAATCTAGGAAGGTTGTTGCAATAGCACCTGGTTTTGATGGTGCTGTCATCCTTCTGGCTTTAGAAGAAAGCAGCAAGTATGGAAATGCTCCTAATCTGCTCTTATATAGAACAACTGGACTTTTAATTACTGAACTGATATTTAAACCATTCATCAATCTGCTATTAAAAACCTACCAGACCTGGGTTTCACAGATTGCTTCTTCAGAGGTGATAAACATGCTGGCTGTATTCAAGTGGTTTTCAAGACTTGCAATCCCCACAGGAGCTATTTTAAATGCTGTATTTGCTAGTTTTTCCATTTTGCCATTTGCTCTTATTTTAATTTTTTCTGTGTTTTCCATCCCTTCTGGCCACATTCAGCTTGTATTTAGCATGCCCATTTGTTTATGTTGGAGGATAAATTTACTCATACAAGGCAGACAAATTACTGGATTTTTATATCTTCTGTTTTAAAATCCATTTCATGGCAGGTGGAGAGGGCTGGGCAGGGTCCTAGAAGAGCTGCTGACCCTTAAAGAATAGTTATCATTTCACTAGCAATAACTCGCTCCTTGTCTTCTGAAAGGAATTGCCTACTGTGCTTCAAGTAACGAGGGGCATTGTTGTGTTTGCTTTTATACAGGCTGCTGAGCAGCTAAGACACCAAATAATTTATTTTTTTCTTACTATACAAGGACTAAAGCTATTTTCCCAATTGGCTTGCACTGCAGTTCAGCTTGGTTATTAGTATTTAGGTAAAGAAGTCATGTAAATTTTAGACCTAAAGGAACAAGAATAGAAGATGTGTCAAGAATAGAAGTATTTCATGTTTGATAGTGTCACTGAAATACATCAATGTCTAGGGGAAAGAAGGTGATGATGGAACAGCCATGCTGTGAACATTATCCATGGGCAGAATCTTAACCAGGCTTCTGGGGCAAGCAGCTATTGAAAATTAAATGTACCAGTGGATCTTCAGTGTCAGAGCAGATGGGGCTTCAGCTTCTCAAATCTCAGCCAGATAATTTAAAAGCTAAGCAAAAGTGTAAGTGGCAGAAGAAGATTCAAGATGGAGAAAGACAATATCAGACAGAAGGCACTTATTTGTAAACCTGAGCAGTGCACAATTTGACTGAGGAAAAACAATGATGTAATCAAAATTAAATAGAGTCCAGGACATTATTAGGATTAACATCTCCATTGATTAAATGAGCTGCTGACAGCAGCAGCAGTGTTGCTGGGCTATCAGTCTTGCGCTCTTGTTTGACATTTCAAAAGCAAATGATGGATGTCATAAAGATTTTTGCCTTTATTTGTATGATGTAAGAGATTCTGTTTGATGGATTTCAGATCCATCAGATACTTCTAGTTTAGTAGGATCCTGAGCACATCAAAATATTTACCTTGTCTTCATTGTAGGCAAGTTTAATATGTTTCTTCTGCTGTGTTTCCAAAAGCAAGGGCTTGTCTACTTGCACTTTGAACTAAATTAACAAAAATATATTTTGATTTCTTCTGACTGATTATATCAATGTGAGCCTGCACATACATATATTCTTTAACCGTAGTATCTTAAAACAGAATTCATCCTAGTTAGAGTGTAGATGAGCTTTAATTGCCATCCTCCACAGTGCTTTTGCAGTGCTCCATGTTTTCCATGCATTTTGAAGGCAGTGCAGCTGGACACTTGGCTGTAGCTTGCCTTTCAGGAAGTTATCTTCTGCTCTGTGCCTGGCACAACCATCCTTCTTCTGGTGCCAAAGTGGAGGCAGCAGCTGCGTGGCTGCGTCCTGGCACAGGGCACAGATTGTCACTGACCTCTTGTGGAATGCAGTAATTGCCATAGAGCAGGGCCAGTCAGACAAGGGCATGCTCCATCCCCTTTGGCCCTGGCTCTTCTAAGCTGTTCTCAAACCTCTTAGAAAGAAAATAGTCAGCTGAGAATGAAGGTAGGTATGGCTGCCTCTAATTTGGCCTGGTTTCCCACACTTGCAGTATGGCAAGTGCCCGGTGAGCCTTAACAATTAGGAGAAATTAGCATTTACTAAAGTTTGTATTGACAGCCACAGCTCAGTTTTGGAGTGCCTGAGTATCCTTAGGGAAGTCTGCTGAAGGATACCTGCCTACCTAGCAGCTATGCCTGCCTAGCTGCTGGGAAATGACAGCATCCTCACAGACATCCATGTGCTGCACAAAGTCTCTGGGTAATGCTTCCTACTTGCTTTCCGTAATATATCAATGTCATTTGTGTTCTGTGCTGCAGGATGACGAGAGCCTTGTCCTAATTGCTGCTGCTTTTCCTGGCTCTGGTGGAGGCTCTGGTCACAGGGTTCATGAGGAGTATGAAAATGGTCTTCCACATGAGCCAAGTCCTTATACTGGCAAGTTTCTGTGCATGGAAATCTCACCTGTTTAATGGAAGTTAGAGGTGTACTAACCAGGTAGAAATCATAGCACTGTGTATGTATATTCCCCAAAGATTAAGGCAGATTTGGAGTTAGATCCTGTGTTCCACTGACCACTGAAGCACTGGGTCACTGCTTTCTCTCTTGGAATATCATCCACAGCCTTTTTACCCATGCCAGTTCCTCCTGCTCTTCCATTCTTGCCCATTAGAGTCCCATTTTTTAAATCTGCCTTCCCTGTTTGGCAGAGACGGTCAGAGGACTCAGTCCATCCTTGTCTGAGCCTCCCTTCTTCCAGTTAAGTACCTGTCACAGAAATATTCCCTCTGAGGTGTGCTCTGTGTGAGGCTCCTGCCGCCTGCAACCCTGTCAGCAAAGCAGGATGTGCAGCAGCCAGGTGACACGTGCACAGTGCCTCTTGTTCCCAAGGCTGAGGAGCTGGTGGTGTCATCCCTATTGCTTTGAACTGCTTTGCCTCGCTGAGGCTACAAGCTGCTCTTTTGTCCAGAGACCTCAAAAGCCAGGCTAGAAGCAAAAACGTTTCCAAAGACAGGAACATGGCATCACTAGAGGGCATTCCATACCTCATCCCAGCCACAGCCAACAGCGATCCAGGGTCAGCAGAGGGGCAGCCCAGCAAGGTCCCTCAGCTCTGTTCTGCTCCCTGGCTTTGTCTGCATGGAGGTTTTCTATAGGTAAAACTGATTGATAAGGGTGCAGATTTTTCTTATAAAATACTCATGTTATGTCCAGTCTGCACTGCAAATATTGTTCTGTTACAGACTGTTTCTGTTTCTCTTCAGAAACAGTTGAGGGTACAATTTTTCAGTGTTATACCAATGGAATCAGATCCATGTTCATGTACACATGTGTAGGAGGGCAGGAGTGTTATCATTTTAACTGGAATAAAATAAATAAAGCAATACAATATTTGGTCTGTAAAAAAGATGGCATGGAATAAAAGCAGCCAGGTCAGTGTTTACTCAGCTTACTAAAACTGAAAAGAGTGGAATTTGTAAGTCGAGGAGAACCCTTTCTGATTCCAGCTTTCAGTGAAAGGTGGTGCATCCTGAGCACAGAGGTCTCGAGCACTGTGGCAAAGAACACAGAGAAATGTTCGAAGTGGAACACTTTAAAAAAGCCAAACCAAAAATAGATACCAGTAATACAGCAAGAGAGAAGGGGGAGAGTGAAGACAGCTTCATTTTACAAATGTCTTTGCTGAGACAGTAACTGGATACAGAAATCCAAGTCACAGTGGGATTCCAAGACTGCACATCTGCCTCCCAGCCCTTGTGTTTCCCAGAGCAGTGGTGTTTAGCTGAGATCTTTAGAAAGAGCTTATATGGTTTTGCCTGTGAAGGCAGATTTTAAGGTTCACTTTCGGGTGCCTGAAGGAAATGAATGTCTGTTTGCTGATATTGAGCAGATTATGCTCCAGTGTGGACCTATTTCCACACCTTATTGTTCTAGAAGAGAAATATTAAATTAACTTTTACCACAGAACTTTAGTAAGACCTGCTCTAAAAAGAACCAGAATCTAGTTCTGATATCAGTGAGACAGCCAGGTGGGGCCACTGCCTGTGGTAGCAGCTACTCACCAAAAGAGTTAGAAAAGTAGAGAATCTTCAGCAGAAATTAATGAATAAAACCTAATTTATGTGTCCCCAAAACCTACCACTCAGCTGGTGTTAGATGGGGATCTAAAACTTGAGTAACCTGCCTCTGGGAAACCAATAATGCTGCTGTCCTAGGCTCCCCAGAATTTCTTCACTGTAAATCCCCACAAAGTCTACTTCTTTCATACCATGTAACCCTATGGTATCATGCCAAGGTTTCTCATAAGTACAAGTTTGCTTTTAAAAAAATAGCCAAAAAGGAGTACTTTCCCCCAACAGTTATATGTGGATATCTATGTCAAATAAGTTGCAGCAGGCAAATATTTTCACACTAGGCAAAAAAATGCCTTTTTTTTTTTGCCCAGGTTTGGTTCTCACATGAAGCCTCATGACAACTGTATCTGCTTTCTTTCTGTTCTGTCTTTTCCATTTTTATATAGTGGTCAGAGGACTGTATGAAAGGAACACAGAGAACCTTCCCATCATGTTCATTGACTCCATATCCATGGGTACCCTCCCTCATGGACTCTCACATTCTTTGAGGTTTCTCTGTAGCATTTCCTACCCACAAACAGGGCCGCCCCCAGTTTTGCACAGATTTTCCAGTCTTGGGATCCCTTGCTTTTGCATCCTCTGTTCTCCAGATCATACAGTTCAACTCCACTTATTTCTGGAGGAAGCCTTAACAAAGGCAAAGGCTGGAAAATCTGTGGCACTTCTTGGCAGAAAGCTTTTAACATAAAGACCATTAGGGCAGCACCAGCTGAGCTTCTCCCTTAACAACTTGCAGAAGAAGATTGAAACAAATTGCACTTGTGGTTAGCTATTTTTTAAAAAAAAACACATTTTGAGGATTCAGAGCAATTATTAGACAAAGATGCTTCTGGAGCATCACTGGCACAACACATTCTCTCACCCATCTGTGCCTATCCCCAGGTTTACAGATCTAAGTGTGCAACCTGAAATGCAGGTGTATCCTGCATTCAGAGGTATTTTCTCTTAAGTGAGATTTTTTAAAATCGCGCTTAAGAGAAAATACATGCTTTCACACTTTGTGGATATGGGAAGTGATAGGTAAAAATTTGGTGGTTCCTAGGCAGATTTTTTGGATATAGAGGCAGCTAAGTCATTTGCACAGGCCAGAGCTCAGGCACGCTCTATATCTGTTCTCTGCCTGGGGAAGTGTTATGTTTTTTAGGTTCCATGTATCAATGGTGAGATTTCTTCTTTCTCTAACAATTTGATATTACAGGTGAGTGTATTCAGAGCCAGGATTTCCTGCAAGTTATCTGTGTAGTCCTGCGTGTGTGTGTGAATGGGGACATCACCATAACAATGCCCTGGAAGGCATTTGAAACAAAGGCGTTGAGTAAATTATTGTATACATCTGTACATCCCATTTGTACAAAAACAAAACAAAACAAAACAAACAAACAAACAAAAACAAACAAAAAAATCCCAAACCAAAACAACATACCCCCGACTACGAGATGTTCTGGTGGAGTGGCAAAGGTTCTGGAGAAATTAGGTGCTTCCCTGTTTAGATGGTGGAAGGCCATGTCCAGGGAATATGTAATAACCGACATAGCAACAAGCAGTTTGGGATAATAAACACATCCTGCTGTCCAGACACTTCACACACACAGGGTGCCAAAAGGGTTAAAGATAGTTGTTCTCAGCAGTGTTTGGCCTGGCTGAGGATTAGAGCTTATTTTAGCTGTTCTTCCTAAACATAGCAAAGGTCACGAGGGACCAGGCTTTGTTGCTGAGTCTTATTGGCCTTGTTCCTTGTAGGGGTTTTGCAGGAGGACAGGATTGTCTCACTTACAAGGATAATAGATGACAAGCCCAGTGCTGATTAACCTAATTTTAATTGATAATTAATTTTAAACCCTATTTACTTTCCCTGGAACAGCTGAGACTTCAAGGGAATCACAACAGAAGTGAACAAGAACTGAGATCTCCCCCAAGGAAATGATACAGGCAGGAAGGAGAAAAGACAAAGCTAGATGTGTATTCAGATTGTCAGTTTGGATCTTCATTAAATTTATTGCTTCTGCAAATGGAGGCCTCTCACCTTGTGCTTGCTATTGCACTTCTTCTGCAAAGGCATTCCAGTCTTGTAGTGCAGAGACCTCTGCACTCCAAAATCTGGGTCCTGCTTGCCAGTTAGCCCTCTTTGTTTTATTAGAACTCCTTTTGCCTCATTTCTAAGCCTGCTAGCCATGTGGGAGCATGATTTCCTATTGTACTTGAAATATATGTGATGCTCCATAGTTTTCAGTAGTGAAAGCTTGAGAATGTGTGTAAAGGTCATTTTTATTCACAACCAAACTGTTTACACATTCTGGACTTCATTCTGCAAATCAGAGCCTTTGGGGATTAACAACTGTATTAAGTTTTCTAGCAGCACATTCCTGTAGGAGCATTCCTTATCATAGTTAAAATCTGAAAGCCACAATGTCTGCAGTCTGCCCTTCACAGCACCGCCTGGAGAGGGCTCACAAATCATTCTACAAATATTAAGGAGTTAATTCTTTAAACACCTTTGAGATGCATGTCATCCTTATGGCATAGGCTGATAAAATGGAAGTCTGAGTAATTTATTCAGGGTCACATAACATCTATGGCAGAGGCAGCAACTCCTCCCGGCACTCAGAACTGCTCTGAACTTATTTCCAGGACAACCTTCCAACATGAGCTGCATTCTGAATTACGTTTTGTATCAAGATGCAGTTCATCCCTCTGTAGCAGCTGTGGCATTGCAGAATGTCTGCTCAGGGGAATTACCAACACCATTTTCTTGCTTATGTTTGTAGCCTATTCAGTACCTTCATCCTTCATCGTAGAGCTGTTTAAAATAATGCAGATAATTTTGTCTGAATTTACATAATCTCACTTGATAGGTATAATCAAGATCTATTCTCACAGTAACATTCTGAGGTATTCACACACCCTGAATATGAAATGCCACCTGTGACATCTCCCCTGCCTTTACTGAGCAGAGCACCCCTCGGCTGAGCAGAGTACTTCTCATTCAGGTGACAGGAAAACTCACCACTCTTCTGAGTCCTGACCTGAGCTCCCAGAGCGACTGAGGTCTTAGACTGGGCAGTTCTAGATGACTTGTTTGAGCCTGAACTTCATGAGTTTTTTGCATCTGTCACACCACATAAAATGGGCATATTTTCCTGCTGTCAGCTCTTACAGTAAAGCTCAGTGTTTGTTGATAGAGGACACTGGGATACATGCACAGAAGGAATGTGGAAATTCTATTAATGAGGGCAATTTAGTTTTAATAGCTGCTATGTGAGCACTGGATCTGCTCAGGCAGAGACAAGTTATTCAAGGTGATAGTACAATGATGATTAGACCAAGCCCCTGGCTACAATCTTTCCTGCATTTAAAGTCATTTCAAGCATCAGGATCTCACTGTTACAACTGGCAGCACAGGTGGTTTACCTGCTTGCTTCCACACGTGTTGGATTTCCCCAAGCTACACCTTCCATGGGGGTTTTCATAACCTTTTCTCTCCTTCCTTTGCCCCCCCGCCCCCGCTTTGCACTGGAAGGGGAAAGATATTTCCCCTTTGCTTTCTTCCTAAAGTCTGCAATGTATTTTTAGCTGCTCAGGATGTCTCCAAATAATGCAGTGACTCTGAACTTGCATTGTCAGCCTTCCCTGTAAAGCCCCTCCTGGGAGGTTTATGGCTCACTCTCCACAGCTTTGCTGATGCAGCGTGTAATGTTTATACCTGCAATCAAGCATTGGCTGAGCTGCAGCCCAGTGCTGGCAGCTCTTTCTTTCTCCCTCTGCCCCCTCTCTTCCCTTGCAACTCCCCTCTGGTCATACTGGGCTGATAAAGTGCATACAGTAGTGATTGCCTGTAGAAAAGTAAAAAAAGAAGAAAAAATGCATTTCTCGATGGTCAGAAAAACTTGTATATGCTCTGGCCAGCCTGGATGAGATGGACTTGGGGGTCTATATTTCTTTTTCTAGATGATTTATAACACCTTCCTCCCCTGCACTGCTGTTTTCCAAGCCATTTAATGGATTTTGAGATTTACCAGATAAGAGGTTCATCTACAGTTTAGAAACTGTTTTTCTTTCAAACAGAACACAAAGGTTAGGGTTTTCTTTGTTTTTTTTTTTTTTTAGGGTGGAACTTAACAGATCTTTTCCCCAAAGTATCTCATGGCCTTTGATTGCCTCAGAATGGCTCATCAGAATTTTTACCAACCCACAAAACTACTTTTTACTCAAGAGGCAAAAAAAACCACCTTTGAAACAGGGGCCTCATCTAGAGGGGAAAGTGAGGCTGATTCAACTGGAGCAGGATTCTAAAATAACTTACTTAAGCATTCACAATGCAGACAACTTCATTTCAGTGTAAGAGGGTCTTACTCATGCTTAGCTTTGGTTTATTGTGTATTCCCAGTCCATGTTAGCTAAACCAAAATAAACATATCTTACAGGCTTTCGCCAGCATTTGACTAAATGGGTTTGAAGTCAATCTTTACTTAAATCAGTGCAGCTGTGGTTGAAAACAAGGCCAAATGCATTCAGTTAATCATGAAGACCGTGCCAACAAAATGCATGAAAAAAAGCATCATGCACATTTTTCATGATTAATGTATCTGCAAGTTCTCAGTTACAGGCACAGAGATCCAAGTGGAGCTGATTCTTGAATACCATGGAATTAAGGATGTCACTGTTGTGTGCATTTGTTTTTATGTTAAGTCTCCCTGAAGTGAAGAGCACTTTATATGTCACAGTTTGCCTATGTTCAGTCTAAGAAAATTGTAGCTACCAGGCAGCTGTCCATCTGGAAGTGTCCCTCCCTTTTTCTTTCTGGAATATAGTGTAGAATTTTAAAATCAGGTTCTGCTGGCACGTGTATCTTGTGATGTTTGAGTATAGATTTTCACTTGAAAATATATTCAGGACTATATGAATCTCTTTCAAGGTCTCAAGAAGCTCTTCTGACCACCCTGTGATCCCACCCAGATTCCCTCTGGAAGTGTCTCTCTTGGGGTAACTCCCACCTATCAGTGAAGTTCACTATGTAGTTAAAACTGCTCCAAACTGAGCTAATTTTGTTCATTTATCCTTGAGGATTCTTGCTTAATTAAAATGGGCCTGAGGGAAGTATGACTATCTTAATTTATCTTTTACCAGAGAAAATGTTTGAAGGCCATGATTTTATGCAGATCCAGACTTACTTATATTAACAGACGATACTTTTGGTTACCCAACTCTCTTTTAGCCTGATATCTGGGACTCTTCTGCTGCTTCATTGAATTTACAAAGTAGCAGCAGAGGTACTGAATTGAAGAGGCATCACTGGAAACACTGCAAAAGGAAAAAGTAGTTAAGTGTATCTTCATAACAGAGCAACAGGCTGCTGTTTTTATTCTTCAAGTCAATACACCTGCTGTTTCTAGAGCTGAAATCAACATACAAAGGAGGGTTTTGACCCTTATTCACTCATAGCAGCTTGTGTCTCATCTCTGGCTTGGATTTTCACAGTTCAGTCAGCCTCCAGCTTCTTGAGTTTCCATTTTATTTTTATTTATTGCAATAACTCAACTGGAATATGAATTTCATCTATGAATTCTTTTGTTCCTTGGCTCTAAATAATGTTATTCAGTTGTTCCTAACTAGGATAGGTGGTTAAAAGATTGCTACTTTGCAAGTGTGACAGATGTCTGCTACATGCCTATTTTCTCTTACATTTTAACTCCCTTGAAAGTAGAACCACCAACAGGCTGTGAGACTTAGCCACCAAACCCCATCATCCACTTGGGATCTAAGTAGGGCTCAGAATAATCTTTACCCAAGACAGAAAATATTATTATGTGGTTTCTTCAATTAGAGTTTAGAATTGTGCTCTTTCCTAGTAGTGCTGGAGCAACTGTTCTTCGCTGAAGTTGCTTTTCAGCTTGGTGAGTGTTGATCATCAGTTGCTGCATTTTAAATATGTGAAGGACAGACATATGGTTTTAGTTCAGAAATGCTTGTTAAAACCTTCCTTCTAATCTAAGGTTAAATAGAGAGTTCAGCATGTATGTCTTAGAACGAGCTCTAACAGCTGTGAAAATGAAATAACTATTTCTCTAACAGACTTATTGAGCAAAATTAGCTTTCTAAAGCACATAAATAAGCTGGTAAGTTGCTTTCTTACTGATCAGACTCAGAATAATGAATTAGTAAGTTATACTTCTGTGTTTGAACAGCAAGGCCTTGAAGAAGAAAGAACTTTTGTCTCCTGAAAATATTACTTTCAGGTAAGAGAGAGCTGTCGTAAGGCATCTTCTCTTCTGTTCACATTTTTAGACAATTACTTTTTTCTTTTTTTTATTTGTCCCTATTCCATCTCTCAGTAATATGGCCTATTTATCTTGAGACATATTTTAATTACAATAGGATTTTTGCCTAATGCTGTGTAGCTTCCTCAGAGTTGACAAATTTGGAGAGAAGCTGGAAGGTGAGTCACATTGCAGGTCTTCACTTTGAATTTGCCATTGGGGAATGAAGGGAATGTGCTGTCTAGGTAGAGCCTGTCTCAAATACTCTGGGGCTGCATCAGGAAGTTTTGAAAACCTTTCCAAGCAGCGGCTGCAGAGCCAGGGACGTTTTGTTGTGAGGAGCTGGTGTATGGGCAAAATGTCAAAGGTGTGGCTTGCTCTGCCCTCCTTGCCTTCAAGCACTGAAGCTTCATTATGTGACTCAGGAGCTACGTGTGTTACTGCTCACATCAAAGCTGCTCACAAAAACCACACAGCACTGACTCCAGCTCCCAGCTGCTGGCAAACTCACTGTCAGCTTGTGTACAAGACTATTCTAAAGTGAACCTTCCTTTTTTTGAGTGAGGAAGTGCTGTACAAGAATCCAGAAATTTTGATCTCAAACAACAAGAAGAAAAGATGCTGCCAGAGACGGATCCTTTGAAACTCTGGCTTTGTAGAAGTAAGGGTAGAAGTGTCAGTTTAAGAACCTAAATCAAGTTTAATCCCATCCATGTGTCTGACAGGACACACTTTGAGGTGCTGCGTGGGAGAGTGTCCCACCACCAGCAGCTCTGTTCTTCCTTCCATCGGCCTTCAATCGGTCAACGCAGCAGAACCTGTGACTTTAAAATAAATTTACACACTTATCTTCTGTGTGTGGGTGCAAAAAATAACATATTGGCAAATACTGAGACAAGTTCTTACCACTCTGCTCATATTTTGAAACGACATGAAACAGGTCGGTGCCTAGACTCAGTTCCTTCCCAGGATTTGGCTGTAGCAAAATACAGAGCAAAAAAACCAAACCTCTCTTACAACACAGGTGCTGGTGTCCCCATACCACGTGGTCATCTGGATTCCATGGATTCCCTGTGTGCAGACCAGCTACCTTAAAGTGGAGGAAGAAATCCTTCAACTGTTGGCAACAATCACAAATCTGATTGATCTGGCAAGTTGCGCAGACTGGCCATATCTCCTCAAATCTCCTACTTCTTTGATTTCTTCTTTAAAAAAATATTCAAAAGTATGTATATTTCTGGAGGGCTATTCAAGTGGCCGTCAGGGAATCAATTTAAATAATGTTTTTATTGTGTTTTCTTCTGTAGTTTTATGAGTGTTTATATGTGGGCTTGGCTAAGAGATGTGAGGTCAGATAATACACTCAAAGTACTGTAAATGCAAAGCTTTGTGCTGAAAACCATGAGAGACTCCAGACTTTTCTCACTGTTTTTACAGACAATTTACTCACAATGCCATCTGCAGTGTTTTGAGAACTAAGTAGGCAAGGACATTGTTCTGAACAGAGCCTGAAAAAACAAAATGACTATCTCAAATTTTACATTTTAGACCCTGCCCTGACTTCACACACAGTGCTTAAGCCTGCAAAACTGTATCATAGGTGCCACATTTTGGATTTTGGTTCCCAAGATACTTTAACACAGTAAGGACAAAGCCCATTAATCCAAATATAGCACAGTGTTACAACAAAACAGAGCTGAGCTGTAATCCTGAAGATTATAGTTTCAGGAGAAAGATTTAATGTCACCTCAGGGTGGTTGCTTTTTTTTCCTTGGTTCTGTTTTGTTTTCAGGCAAACTTCAAAGTACCTCATTAGATGCCTTCAGAAGTCATGAAGATGAAATGAATAAGAAGCGATTCAGGCAAATTGTTGACTCTGGAGAAGGGTTTTAAAAAACAACAACACAAAAGCAAAACCCCTAGGGTTAGCTGTAATTGCATATCTGAAGAGTATTTCAGCGCTGGTCTGCCAGCCCCACTTAGCTCAGGCACCTTTTCTTCATCCTGAGAAGAGCTGATCCTTTTTGTCCTGGCTTCTCAAACATCAGACTAAATTTTCCTTGACTGTCTAAATTTCCCTTGACTGTGTCATAGCGATTGAGCCTCACAGACTTCCTGTGGGGAATTCTTTATGCTACAGAGTAGATTTGCTGAGGAGAGAGATATTCAATATCTGTTTTTTAAAGTGTGTAGCAATCTAGACAATTCGATAGCTGTGGAGGAAAAAGGAATTTTTGTTTAATTTATATTTGTTACTTTAACAATGCTGGGATAGGGTGAGAGATAGAAAAGGAACAGGAGAAAGGCTCTCAGTGACGGACTGTTTCCATATTGTGAGGATGTAAATCCTTGGCTCACGCTGAGCGGTGAGCACTGTCCCTTCGAGCCCCCACTTTGGTGTATCAGGTTGAGCCCAGCCCAGCCCTCCTTGGCACACCCATTCCTTTGTAACCCGGAGCTCCCGCAGCGAGGCTCCGCTGCCTGACCGTGCTGCTCGGGGCAAGTGCCGGCAGATGCTCGCTGAGTCAGCGGGGGAGCTCTGTCTGCCCTGCCAGCTGCCGGCTTCGGAGCACGGAGCGGGGAAGGGTTCCCAGGGCAGGCTCCGTTTGCAGCGCCCGAGTGCTGCTCCAGGGAGCATCGGGGGGATGCCGGGCTCACTGGAGTGGGGACACCAAGGGTTGGGTGGGATGCACTTCATGGCTCTTGCTGGCATTTCCTGATTTGGTGTGTCTCTCCTAGAGGAGTCAGCAGGGGTGTGTTGGACCTAAGAGGGCAGATATTTTCCTTTCCTGGTCTGGGTCACACGGGCACCCACCTGCGCTGGTCCTTCCTGACCACCTTATTACTGTGGTGAGAGTCCCCCCTTTTACATCTGCTGCTTTGGAGTCTTTGAAACGCAAGAAGCACAAGAAAAGTAGGGACGCTGAAAAAGCTGTTGTAGATGTGGGGATTTTTCCTTTTTTCCCCCTTGGTGCAGTGCCTTTGTCATATATACAAGGACCATGTGAAACTTAATATTGGCTGAGGACAGATGTTCTGCACATCACACACATACACACAAGCTTTTCTAGACTTCTTTTTTTTTTTTTTTTTTTTTAGTAGAAAAGTATTTGTGCTGCAGACATAATGGTCCATAAATAGAATAAAAGACTGCAAGTTTAGTAGGGAGAGTTTGCTAAATGATATTGTTGCAAAAAGCCAGACGAGCTTTCAGGCTCAGACCCCTTGTTAGGTCACTCCCTCCAGCCCGTGATTGTGGGTGAAGCTGGGAGTGCCACTACCAGAGACAGCCAGACGGTGCTGCTCTGGCCCTGGGATTATGGGGGAAGTGCAAGAGAGAAACCAGTGGAAAACAGGCGCCAGGGAGAGAACCATTTGTTCCAAAACATTTGCTTTGTAACAGGGTCATCTATAAATTCTGGGATTTCCTGTTTGCTGAATGGCAGGCTTTCTCTTTTCAGGTTACAGACTGGAATAATTTTATTACAGCTCACTGTAAGCTTTTTTCCTTTCCAAGTTCAGATTTGCAGCCTTTGCACAGAAATTTCCCAGCTTTTTTGGGGTTGTAAGTTGTATCCCTCTGCGTCATGCTCTAGAGCTGTGCTTTAATTTTCTTTGGGCTTTGGAAGTGGTGAGATCATAGTAGTTTTAGGGGAAAAGCATTAGACATATTAATGGGTTCTTTTCATGCTGATGTATGTTTTTTCTGGATACTGGAAAAGTAAAACTTAAATAAAGAAAACTGTAAAGAAACCCCTGTAATTTTAACTACAAGGAGCTTGATCCTGCGTCTTGTCCATCTTGTGAATTCATCGACTTGACTGGGAGTTGTCAGTGTTCAGGAAACGCAGGGTTTGGGCTACAGCTGTTCAGGATGTTGCTTGGGTTTTTGAACATTTTCTTTCAGAAAAACCCGTTAATGGGTTGTCTTTGTCAAGAATGGGGTGAGGAAACCCTGTCAGGGTAGTCCCTTAGGTCAGACCCTTCTTACTAAAACCAGAGGGACCTGTCCCAGCGAATTACCTGATGATGATGCAGCCTCTTGCTGGGAGAAGTCGCCTGTGCTGGTAAAGATCTTGGCAGGTCACAGGTCTGAAACAGCCAGTGACAATTTTCCACACGAGTGCCTTGAGTACCTGGGTATCTTAGTCCCTTTCTGTGTTATGGAAAGGGTGGGAAACAATAAAAAAATTGATCATTTGAGAGCTGATGATAAATGAGGAGAGGAAGAGAAAGTTAATTGCAAGTTTTTTGAGATAAAGGTTGTGTGTTGCAGCAGGAGATGCTCTCTGGGGTCTGATCCCAGTACTGAGGTCTTTGGCCAGAGCTTTGTCCATGGCTGTATTGCACAGGACTGCAAACAGCCAGGGAGAGAGCCCTGTCTGCCTGGGAGCCTTCACTGATTACACTTATAATGAGAGATTAATTTTTTGTGACTGAGGAGCAAATCTGCTAACTCAGCTTGAATTGTTATTAATGGGAGAAAGTTTAGAAGCTCTGAGTGTATGATTTTAAAGATGTCTGTTGTTGAACGTGCTGGGAGCATTTTGTTTTTATGCTGAGTTTAGCAAATGAGATTCTAGTCCTTGACTGACATTATTAGGCACCATTGTAACAATAATGAAAAGAAGATGATTAGAATCTGCCTACTAGTGGCAGGGGTTGATGTTACTATACAGCAATAGAACGAAGATGGATTCTGAGCTTCTTGCATTCTCCACTGATGTGAGCACAGCTTTATCTGCATCTCTCTTGTAAGGTAAAATGGAATTTTCAGAAGAGATAAACTGGGTAATTGCTGTTTTTATTTTAACTGATTGAAAAGCTAATTTTTTTCACATGGAACTGATGTCTTCCATGGAAATTTTGTCTGTTTTAACTTTGGTGAAAGCTTCAGGCTATTTTTGGCAGCAATTAAAAGCATTCAAGAGATGCTTGTCACTTCAGCTCACATATTTCCACAGGGTACTTTATTTGTGCTTTATGAAAGAAGTAGAAAACACAACAATATGGCTTCTGCTTAACTTGAACTATCTTGCATCTTGTGGCAGCAAGTGACAAGCAATTTTTCTTCATTGGAAGCTGCTCTTCCGGATATCACAGCATGGAGTTGCTGATAGGATTTTCACAAGAAAAATAATAACATCTAGCATTCACTAACACCTGCTGTCCAGTGATCTTAGACTGCTTTGGAGAAATATTTATTACGATTCATGACTATGAAATTGGTAACATTTTATTGAACTGGATTTACAAGAAAAGCTGATTGTTGTCTCTCTAATACTCAAAAGTGCCACTGATTCAAAATGTCAGTGTTTTTCAAGGCTTAATTTGAGGGAACTGGGTCCTGATGTTCAGAGCAGATTAGTTCCCACTTTCTTCAGAAGGGGTTAAATGTGAAGAAATTGAAGAGTTGGGCCAACAGTTTCTCAAAATTAAGAACCAGCTGTGAAGATGCTGCTGCAGAAAATCTGTCTAGTAATTGCTTAAAGGGTCAACAGTATAGTAGTCAGGCTGAGAATAAAACTAAGAGCTATTTTATTTGCAGGATCCTCTTCTCATTCAAATATTTATGAAGCTTGTTGAATACTTCTCTGTGTGGATTCTGTGGGAGGAAGTATGAAATGCATGTGTGGTATCTCTGATAGAATTTAGCTCGCTGTGTGGGTATAATCTAAAAAAACATTAGATGAAGGGTACAACTGTGTTGAGCTCATCTGATGTATGACATACCCAGCTTCTAAAAGTGGCTCTACTGCAACACCTAATGCTTGGAGCTTTCACCAAAATTCTTCCCTCCATTGCATTCTGAATTTTAAAGTCTGTAATAGAGTTATCTACCAGCAGTCCCTAATTAATACAGCGTTGAGCCAGCTGGAATCACAAGAGCAAATGGCTCTCCTGGCACACCACAGAGCAGCTTCTGAGGAGTCCCACTGCCTGTGTGCAGTGCCCATCACACTGCACACAGACTTCATCTGCTGGGGCAATTCTTGCCCCAATTAAAAGTCACTTCACAGTCACATTGGCAGCTAGACATCTCTGTGTTGTTTCCTGTTATGCCCAAGTGGAAAAGCAGGTGGAAGAAACACAGTGGGATTTTTAGGAATGCCTCAGCCATGCTGTATTAAAGCATTGGTGTTTGGAACTCTTCAGAGTGCTGGGCACCAAGGCTGCTGTCCACGGTGAGGGTGCAAATGTATGGGCTCGGGATGTTCATGGGAGGGTAATCACCACTGGGAATGAGAATGTGTGGTATGAGTAGAGATGGGTTATTGATGTAGCAGCTGATTTCCTCATAGCTCAGGGCTTGTTTGCAACTCTGCAACCTGGGGAGCTTGTCTGGAAGTCAAGACAGTTCTGTAGAGGAAAGAGTTGGATGCTGGGAGTAATTTTCTACCATCCTTATTCCTTGGTGTTTGTGTTCATGGTGCTGAGGCTACAGTGATATGGGCAGTAAAATTCTTCCTTGCCCCACCTTTGGGCTTTGTGTGACTATAGGACTCCCCAGAGTTCAGCTGTGAAAAGGAACAGAACAGTTTCCCTAAACACTGTACAGACAGGGAAAAAGCCACCCCAAGAGTTCCTATATTCACTTACTTCTGGTTCATCACATTGCTACTAGTCCAGACTAGGGGAAGGATAAAAATCCCAAGAGGAAATGATTCATGTCTGAGCAGGGAAATTCTCTTCAGAATTACAACTGGCTGCCAGAGTTTAGAATAAGGTTCCCTGCATGACAAGGCTGTGTGCCAGTTTTGTAAAACATATAAGTATAATTCATGCAGTATTTCTGTTAATCGCACTCTCTGCTTAAGATATCCATTAAAGCCCATCATATTAATTCAATTGAAAAATTCTCTGGGAATTGTATTAGATATTTGCCCCATTAAATTAATATTACAATCTTTAAGTAGAATTTCTAGGCACTCATTGTTGTTCTCAGAACTATCATGCAAATTGAGATCTGCTCTCTGCCTTTTTGGGGTTTGACCACTACATCTTTCTCCTTTTTTCTCCTTTTTTGCCTACTGTCTTCTCCTTCCTCCTCAGCCTACATTTAATTATCCTCTTCCTTTTGATTTTTGGGGTCATTAACATGATGTGTTCTGGGGCTTGTCACAGGACATTCGGTGTTTGTCTGTCAGTTTGGGCCTCCCTGAATTAATCTGCTAATTAATTAAGGTATGGAACTGTGAAGTGAAATTCCCCAGGTGGCAGCCTGGCCTTATGGTGAGGGAAAGGGCAGCTCGTGTCTCAGTGGCTGGGAGAGGGGAAAGATGATTAAGGTTGTTCAGGACTGACCTTTATGGGCCATTTCAGAGCCAAGGAGAGCTCTGGGCCAAGGGCTGGAGTGGCGGCTCTGCTTGGATCCCAGGATGGTCCAAGGGTTTAGTGCATCCCCAGTATCAACCACGTGAGAACCACACTGTGGGCACTGCCTGCTCTGGTTTTTAAGGAATGAAGCTGGCAGCCACTGTCCTTCTATCCCCACACCCAGGTGATAGATGAGTGGGCTGTTCACTTCCTTGGGAATTGCTGCCCTTTTTGCATCCTAGGGAGCCTTGATAAATGCTGCCATGTCTCAATGCAGATCACATTCAGGATTATCAAAACCCTTGCAGTTCTTTCCTAAAAAATAATGCAGTTCCTTTTTTGCTTGTGAGCCCTCAGCTTCCCCCACATTGCATTTTGCCTTCTCCCAGACTTTGTTGGAGCTGTTTCTGTGTGGGGTGTCGTGTGAACCAGCAGCAATGAGGTCAGAGCCCTTTAAGAAGTTGGGGCATTATCCAAGTAGCTGCTGAATCTGGGAGTTGTGACTGCTCTGTGCTGGAGCACTGGGAACAGCTCGTGCTCAATGGAGAGGAACAGGTGCCACTGCACAACTGGGGATGGCTGGACACAAGCACAAGAAAACAGCACCTTGTTCAGCACTGATGCTGCTCCACAGCCTGACACAGGCCATGGGCTGCTGCTTGTGGTTATGAGCTGTTCACCTGCCTGACACCTCCCCTGGCCTTTCCTGATCCAACAGTGAGCTCACATTTCCCACTGAGGTTCAGGACAGGAGATGGCCCTGGCTCCTGTCCTGTCACCCAGGCCCAGCCCACAGCGAGCAGCACAGAACTCAGTACAGCCTCTGGCCCAGGAGTGGAGAATGCAAGAAGAGGGATTTCCTCTAATCAAGTAGCTCCAGGAAGCTGTTGTTGAGTTAGTGGGTCAATGTGTTTATCTTTCTTTTTTCTTTAGGAAAGTGCAAGTCCTTGCCCCCGTGGTTATTTTTGCCTAACAGCTGTGCTTCCGGTGAGCAGCTGGGAGAGCTGCCTGACTCAGCACATCTCCAGCCTCAGCACTTCCCAAGTGCACTCGAGCAGGACTAGGAGTGCTGTGGGCAAAGCAGGGGATCCCCTCCTCTGCCTCACAGCCAGTGGAGAGAGATGCTCAGTGACATGGATAAAGGTGTTTGGAGTGATAGGAATCACTTGCTCTGAAGAGTGTGCCCACAGATAGGAACAAGCATGTGGTCTTTATTTGATCTTTATTTCAAAACTATAAACATGTGGAAGTTACTGTCTGTAAAAGTACACAATGAAGTACAAAGAACCTGACACAGAGATGGTGTTCTGTAAGGAATGAAAGCCTCTTCCAGAATTTGGTCCTTGCCAGATCTGCCCTACAGAACACACCAAGATATTTCCATGCTTCAGTCCTATGACAACATGTAGTGTCTCACAAGCATCTTGAGTCACATTTTCCAGAAAGGTTCATCACATCCTTGGAGTGAGGCAACATTTGACCACTCCACACGTGTTACTGAATTTGTAGGATGTTTGCATGCTGCAGGATTTTGTGGGATTTTGAGAGGGCAGATAAGGACTGGTGAGGGAGGAGTCTGGGAAGATACCTTTAACTGGTGATTTGAGTAACAGAGTAAGAATATGAAGATTGTGTTACCAGACTGGGGCAAGTGAACTGCCTCTCAGTGTTCTGCCCTTTGCCTCCATTGTATCTTTTGACTATAATTTTTGATATAAATGTGGTCCCTCTACATATGACTGTATAGTGTCTTACAGCTTAAAACAGCTTGAGGAGAACTTTTTGGGACTATTATGCTACAGGTTTGTAACAAAAATAATGTAAAAATCAATCTGTTCAGTAAAATGCAGAGCAACTTGCATAAACAGCAAAATGCTAGCAGGAATGAGGAGGAATTATAATGTGTGATATAATTTGAGTCCACTGTAAAAAAAACCAAAAAAACAAAAAAAACAAAAACAAAACCAAAAAAAACCCCCACCAAACAAACTAAAATTCCAGTTCCTGTGAGGTTGTTTGTTGGGGGCAGCAGAAAAGGAACTTTCCCTGTTAGCATGGGAATTATATTGCTTCACAGGGTGACAGTTTTATCATTTGCCTGTATAGGAAGAAATGTTCTTTAACTATAATGATTGGAATTGAGTCTTGTGGAAGCTCTCAAGTTTGAAGTTTGATGGAGAAGAGCAAGAAAACTCTTTTTCTCCCCTGGGAGCATATACACCTTCCCTGAGCCAGGTAGCTGTGTTCGTCTTTGGGTATCGTGCCTGTGGTAGAGGCCGGCTGTACTTCCCATTCCAAACAGAACAGACTGAGCTATGGGTCTGGCACAGAAGGACTGTTGTGTGTCCTAAGGCAAGCACTGACTCTGGTGAGGATCTTACCTTGTCCTGCCTCAGAACCAGACACAGAGGTCACAGCTGTCCAAGCCAAGCTGCACTTTTCACCAGGTCTGGGAAGTGCTATATCCTCTTTAGAACACACCTTGGTGTACAGAGCCCATCTGGAGATCTTGCTCCACCAACCCCTGCACACAGGGCACACTGCTTTGCTCCTCACAGCCTCACACCTGGTCAGGCAGTGAAGAGGACACAGCCCTTCCTCAGAAAGCTTCAGCTGCACACCCCCCGTGGAAGGCATTAGAGGAGGCCTTCCTTCTTTCAGACTGTCTGAATGGTACAATTAGGATTTCATAGCAACAAGAGCTAATCCTTGTTTACTTATTTTGAAAATTGTAACTAAGGCATCTTTCTGAAGACAGTACTAGGGAAAAAAAAAAAAGAAAAAAGCCCAGAGAAAGAAGTTTGAGGCTTCAATTTTACTCACTTCAGCCAGCTTCAGAATTTGCCTCTGTGGACAGCAGTGACTCCTTACACACTTGATTGCTCCATTTCCTCCCTTCCCCCTCAACAGACTTTTTAATGCCAACTCATACAGAACTCACAGCAGCACAGGAAGCCTTTTGCTATGTAAGAGGGACTTGAGCCCTTTCACATGCTCTTGTGTCATTTTTGAAATTAAATGCACATGTAGCCTCAGTACTAACTGTGTTGATCCTCTGCTGAAAAACAGGTTCTTTAAAAGCAAAACCACCCTAGTCCATCCATACATGTGAGTGAGCTTATGTGTGTGTAATACATATATGTGTATGAAGAGAGAGTGAGAGAAGTTTGTCATGATTTGGGTTGACTCAGCGGGATTTGCAATCAATATTAGTTGTCACAGGGCTGCTGAGACAGAGATTTTAATGTATGAATAAATAACCAGCATGATCTGTGCCACACAGACTTGTTGAACTCTGTCCCATGGACATATGAATAGTGTCATTACGAAGGAAGGCTTCAGAGAGTCTTCCCACTTCATCTGTCCAGTCCTCTGGCATCACAGGCAGCTCCATCTTGTGCCTCTGTTCACCCAGGGAACCCAGCCCTCGTCTGAAAGCAAAATCCTGTATTTTGCCCTTGCTTTGTGAAGGTGAATAAAGGGCCTCTTCTCTGCCCTCATGTGCACACAGGACTGACAAAACACTTGTAGGTGGCTCAAAAGATCCTAGAAAGTGTTATCAGCACTACACCATTTCACTGCCTGCCCTCAGCCTTGATAACTACTGTGATAAACAGCCATCCCTCTTCAAGGTCAGTCCTGTTTATTGAAGGAGTGGAAACCTGTTATTTAATCTAGGTTTTTTCTTATGTGTAATAAATACCATGGCTTTCTGCAGGTTATGCTAATTTTTTGTTCTCACAGACCTTTAGATTAACCATTTAGATGTTGAGCACTTTAAAATAATTTTAACTAAGTGAAGTGGTTAGTCTGGTTATATTGTTCAACCAGCTCCACAACTGAAACTGGCAATGAGAAAATCAGTCTGGTTAAGTTTACTCACCATCCTCCACCTGAGTCTTCCAGGAATGACTTGTTTGGTGGGTGCTTGAGAGTACAGGCAGGGTAGGTATAAATCCCAAACCAGTCTGGCTGGGTTGTACAGAAAGAGGTAGAGGGAAGCACCTGACTAGTGTGTGAGAAAACAGCAAGCCTAAGTCAGCAGCATGGTTTGATGGGGTTATTCCAGTTCCTTCTTTCCAGTTAACAGAAAGGTGCTAGAAATTTGGCTCCTAGTCAGGAAAGATATCTTCCTTTCCCTGCCTTTCTCCCCTGTTAAGGGGAAAAAACCTCCCTTCACATCTTATGTATCCTCCCTCCTCTTCCTGAAGTTCTGGCTACTTCAGATCAAATCCAGTTTTCAAAGTGAAGCCCAGGATGGGCTGCTCAGTCCATCCTCTACAATGTCTTTGCTGTAGGACCTTATCTTCCACATCCAATCTACCTAGATGGAAGAACTACTCTATCAGTAAAATGCACTTAACTCTTCTGTAGGTTCACTGTGTTCAGCACCTATTGCTGCACAGCATTTTGGCCAAGTGCTCAGGAGCCCTTTTTGCTTTCCCCCTTGTCTCATTTTTCCACAATTCTTTGCTTCTCCTTCAATCACTGGCTATTTTGGGATTATTTAACTGCAGGAGCAGCACTTCCCCTTAACAACTCTGTCTGTCTGTGTAGGACTTCCCCAGCCCTTTAGTACAAGTCACCCTTGAAAGAAAAAAGGTGGAGAGGGTGCAAGGATTCCCACCAGCAGGAACAAAGGCAGGTGCTGGGTGCTGGGGCTGCCCCTGCTGTGTGATCCACCTTGCCTTGAGCCTGTGGCTTTAACAACATCTTTGTCCTCTGAAAGCCTGAGCCTGCACAGCACAATAAATAATGCCTTGGAGCAATGTGACCCGTGGCAAGCAGTAAGTGATGACATTGTCAGACACACACAACTGTTGAAACAACCAGGCTGTAATCATCGTGCTGTACCCACAGAAAGACATTTGGCAAATGAGATTCCATTTTCACATTGGTCTGTGCTGAGCATGTAAATTTCCAGCGGGACAAGCGGCATTAGGGATGTGTAATTGATTGTCTGAATTATAATAAACAAGCTGTGACAGGTGATCATCCATCATATTCCTGCTGCATGTTCCAGCACCACAGTGAGACACAGGGAGAAAGGGAAAGATCTGGAACATGAGCAAGGGAAAAGGGAAGTCAGGTTCACACAGAAATACAGAAGGAATAGAATAGAATAGAATAGAATAGAATAGAATAGAATAGAATAGAATAGAATAGAATAGAATATAAAAAAGGGCCACTGTGGAAGTGAGAGGGGACTGCAGCCAGGAGAAAGTGCATGCCCTGATTCCTGAGGGATGTGAAGGTCTGTGATGTGCAGTGGTGCTGCTTGAGAATCCAAGTGATGGGAATGATGGTTCTCTCCTAAGGGGGACAGCAGCCCAGAGCAGCTCAGGTCTTTTATTTCTCAGACCAGCCTTTCCAGGGAGAAAATGATTGCTCTTGGACAGGAGTGTTGAAAAAAAAGACATGTTAGGGAAAAAATGACGAAAAAGGTGTTTCTGATTAGAAGGACAAAAGTATTTACTAGAATATTTGCAGGCATGCCTCTTGGGAAGCCCCATGCTCTAATTTCCACCCTCTGTACTCAAGCTGACTAAGAAACTGTGGGAATAATTTGCCATTTAATACACCCAGGTTTTTTGTGTAACTTGTCTTTGCAGTATGAATGATCACATTTTTTCCCCCAAAAAAGTTTGGGAAACTTTATATCTCTCAGATTTGATTATGGACAGTTTTATGGCATTAAGACAATCACCCAAACTTTAATTGCCCCAGTATTGTTTATATTTGCTGCTTTATCAAATTGCTCAGACAGTTTCTCTATAGACCTTTGCCCATAAACATTCAAAATTTATTCTCTGCAAACATGATAGTCACCAGAATTTGTGATGTAAATGCTTGTGTAAAATGTGAACACAACTGGTGCAAATTCACCTAAATGGGGTAGAAGAACGTAGTAAACATGGTGAAAATTCTTAAAATTATATAAAAATCTTTAAAGATGTAATAACTTTTATTTGATCAAATAGTGGTTGAAACAGATTATGTGATGTGCCTGAGACAGCAAGATTAAGCTTTGTTTCAGAGGGTAAAAATAATTCCATTCTTTTTGTGTAACAACTGACTGTGGACATATCTCCTACTGAGACTGCTCTGCCCAGATGTCAAAAATCAGTCCTGTCCCACTGCAATTCTGCCATCAGTGAAGCAGTGGCCATTTGTTCCTTGAAATCTTTTGCTGGAATTTGATTGAGGCATCCAAGTTTTCTGTGAGAACAGAAGTGGTGGAGGGGAGGCACAGTGCAAACCACTGGTTTCTGAAACTAGAAACAAACTTTTTCCCAAGGAGAAATGAGGGTGAGAATGGAAAATCCTTGTAGCAAAACAGGATATGTTCTGGACAGAGACTCCCTGAATCCAAGGCGCAATATTTACCTTCTCATCATTTTCTTCTCTGATGGTTATTCTATGACTCAAGGAAAACATGGGAAGGGATGCAGTTGGAGAAGTGAAAAATCTCGTTGGAGGCTTTATCTCTGAAGGGAAATGGGAGATGGCTCGGACTGGGAAGCTGCAGGGCTGTGCTGCCTGGCTTTAACTGTAAGTAACTGCTGCTGGCACAGTGGGGGTTTGTTTTGGCCCAGACTGGCCCTGGGAACAGCAGAGAAACTAAGGCTCTTGGAATTCTCCCCCTTTACGATTCACTCAGCAACTTGGCTTCAAAAGAGTATTTAAAAAAAAAAAAAAAGAGACAGGAAATATATCCAAATATTGAAGCCAAGGTTTATATGTGAAACTGCGAGGAGGAGATTAAAGACCCAACAACTCTGGGCTCCCTGAGTAGGGAATTTAAAGGGGACTGGAAGGAAGGGCTTGTGCAGATGTAGGGGAATGAACTCCTATTCTGAAGAGCTTGTTCAGCCCTGTGTGAAATCTGGTTGTGATCCCTGGGCAGGGAATAACCTCCTTCCCAGCAAACACACCAAATTCCCAGTGTCTGTGGCAGGGACTGGGAAGGACTGAGGGGCTGCGAGGAAGGAGGCAGCCCAGGCTTTTTGTGTTTTTGTGTTTCAATCATCCCAATTTTTGTTGCTTTAATTAGTGCTGCTCCTCTTCCCCCAGGTCTGCCCCCTTCCCTTCCCTTCCCTTCCCTTCCCTTCCCTTCCCTTCCCTTCCCTTCCCTTCCCTTCCCTTCCCTTCCCTTCCCTTCCCTTCCCTTCCCTTCCCTTCCCTTCCCTTCCCTTCCCTTCCCTTCCCTTCCCTTCCCTTCCCTTCCCTTCCCTTCCCTTCCCTTCCCTTCCCTTCCCTTCCCTTCCCTTCCCTTCCCTTCCCTTCCCTTCCCTTCCCTTCCCTTCCCTTCCCAACTGTGGCATTCTTTGGCTTAATGTTCATCACCCATGCAGGAGGTGAACCACAGAGCACTGAGCCAGCAAGGAATCTGGCAATGGCATGAACAAAGCACACTATAGGATCAAAGTCACCTGGTGCATAATGATTAGAACTAGTTCAGGTGAAAACATCAGAATCAGGATTTTAAAAAAAAAAAATTGCTACAAAATTGTGTAGTCAGTTCATATGGGACACAGTTTAGTCCATGTGAAAGGAATGTAAAATATAATTTTCAGTATGGGTATTATTTGTTACATTATGTATTTTTAGCCTAGAGGATGAATTATATATCCTTAATACCTGTTTCAACACATAACCCACTAATTCTCAAGCATATGGCAAATGCTGGAACCTTCAGGTTATGTACAAACTGAACTGATTTTATTCCTGTCTTAATGGTTTGTGAAAAGGCAACATAATAGTTTCCATCAAGGAACATTACTAGAAACAGTATTATTTAAAATTCCAGACTTTGTTGCAAATGCAGTTCTTCTTTTTATTTTTCTTTTCTTTGTCCCAGCCAGATCATCTGTTAAGCTGGACATGACAATATTTTTCTCCTTCTTTTAATAAATATAAACAGAACTAAGCAGAGAGCAGAAACTCTCTTCAGCCTTAAGATACCCAATTTTTCATTTGACCTTTATAAAAAGTCAATTTGTGCTTTGTTTCTTTAACGTGAAATCTAAAATGCCCTCCAGCCCCTTCTTCACAGAATTCATTTTTGACCATAAGCAAAGCAATTCTGCCTTTGCTCTTTCCAGGCACTGCTGAAGCTCAGGAGGCAGGGGCGTAGTTTCTGCTTTTTGTTTCTGCTGCAAGGTTCATGTTGCAGAGCTCTGGTGTCACTGCCCCTCTCTTGGCAGGTAGTTGTGCTTTGCAGAACATCAGTGTGAGCTCTGTTTGAGGAGGGATAACTGGATTGAAGAGGGATGAACCCCCGGAGTGCTGGTGATGCATCTGTTGCTGACAAGAACAAGTTTGGCCAGTTCTTAAGTCCGTTAGGCCAGAAGTGGTGGCTCACAGAGGGTGACTCACCCTTTGGAGATCCCCCACCACAGCAGAAAGAGGCTGAATTTTCACAACAGGGAAACACCTCTGCTTGCAGCTGATGGGTCACAGTTCTGCAGAACTCCTTTATTACATGGAGAACGTTTGATAGGAGTGGGCATGAAGCGTCCTTTGAATTAATTTGCTCATGTTCCACAAAGCATCACCTGGGGATTTTGTCACAGTAATTTGGATTCTGCCTCTAGGGGTTCAGTGGGAGAGTCACACTCTGTGATTTTTTGTGCCTTTAAAAACTCTGAGTAAACCTCATTACCTTCTTGACTGTCTATCAGTGACTTCCAGGGTAATGTGGTATGGAAAAACCTTTCCAAAGAGCTCTGCTGTGTCTCTCCAGGTAAGCTCTCCTGCACCTGGGAGCACTTCTTAGCTGGTACCCAGGCTGGAAGGGGCACGTTCCTTGACCTTGTTCCTGGTACCACACCCACAGTTTTGGACACAGGCATGCATGCCTTATCATGCCAGCTGTGGTCAAGTATTCACATGAAACCCAGGTTTCCAAAGAAGATGTTGCAGCTTGAAAGTGTTGCTGAAGAATCAGTTTCCTGTCAGTAAAAGTACCCAGTTTATTTCTGGGTTAAATTTAAATATCAATACATTAGAAGGATGTGGCACTGGGTTGAAAACCCATGATGGTGTGGTTGATCAAAACAGCCACATTTCTTTTCTGGCTGAACCAAAGTTTCTGATTTACAGGCTGCTTTGATGCCTTAGAGAGGCTGGGAGGTCACCAGAACTGCACGAATTGAACATTACCTTCTACAGACTTCTTTCAAATAATCATTATTTAATCGAGGATTGCATTTTTGGAAATTCAAACACTGTTTATTATCTGCCAAATGCTCAATGTTCTAAAAATAAAGTTAACACAAGAATCAGCCCTACAGAATCAATTTAGTGTCTCTTCTTTCCAAACTTTTTAATCTGTGATAATAAACATTCTTCTTGTAAGCTATTTTATGTATTTTGTGACAGTGCAAGGCATTTAAATTAGCACCTCAAAAAGCTCATGAGCACAGATTTGTTAAGTTTTCCAACACTCAGTGGAAGAAAGTGAATGTTATTGCACTAGAAGTCTGCAACAGAGTTGGAAGGAGAAAATAATTAAGGCCTCTGGATTCTTTGAATCCTTTTACTTTAACCACAAGACCTTCCTTTTGCATCTGTGACTCAAAAATAGAAGTTATTTTCCTTCATTGTAATGAGATGTGGTAATTAGAATATGGAAACAATCTGTGGCCTCTGAAGCTGTGTAGAGATGTCACTACTGCATCTTAGAGTCACTTGGGGCTTTGTGGTCAACCAGAGATAGAATTTGAACTGTCCTGATCCAAAAGCAGAGGCTCTTCTTCATTGTTTGGCTACAAAAGGAATCTGCATTGGCATTTTGCTCTAAAGGGACTGTGGTGTTCACATGTGATAAGGTTTGGTTCTGACCATTCCAATGTTATGTCATCCGTGTCCATAGAAGGATAGAGCAGCAGGAGTTCCTGGGCAGTGCTCAGTAGCTCTTGATGTCTGATTTACTCATCAGTCAATTCATTTACTGCAGCTTTGTGTGTGCAGTGATATGGCTCAGTGTTGTATAATTCATCTCCCTCTGCAAGAAACTCACTGTCCTGCTTTGCAATGAGACCTTGGAAATGTGTGAGTGTTGCTCAAAGAACTTCATTTTTCCCTCTTTCTGCTTCAGTTCCTGTTTTTTACCATCTGCTTGACTTTACAGATTGCCCTTTGAACCTACAGAACTTCCCAAGGCAGGGAAAACTGTACTGTCCAGCTCTTCTGTCAGTCTCTTCATTCCAATATCACCCACCTACATTGCCAGGGAATAATAATACACAGAAGTGTTTGAAAGCATCTTCATTTACATGCTTTCCAAAGTGCCTTTGTGTCTTATCATCAGGAGGCCATTTAAAATTATGTCAGACCTGGAAACCAGTGGTTTGGAATTTGGTTGACTCTGTGTTGTTGGGGATCAAAGGGGGTGTAGAACAGGAAGACATAACAGAATCATGGGATGGTTTGGGTTGGAAAGAACCTTAAAGGTAATTGGGTTCCCATGGGCAGGGACACCTTCCACTATCCCAGGTTGCTCCAAGCCCCATCCAACCTGGCCTTGGACACTTCCAGAGATCCAGGGGCAGCCACATCTTCTCTGGACAAAAGATTACACAATTATACTCCTTAATGATTTTAAAAGCAGACAACACTGGAAGGCTGCCTCTGTTCCTGGATCTTCAGAGAAGAGTGAGTCACCTGGTTTTGTTGGACTGGATGATGGATCTGATCTTCCTGGCCTTGTCCACAGAGAAACTTCCACTGACTGACCAGAGATGCAATTCCAATGCTCCATCCATTCCAGCATATCTCACCATATGGATATGCTTATTCCTGTGTAAAAACATTCACCCAGGGAGTAATATTATTACAGCAGTAAATCTGTGTCATGCTTATCCTTGAGGATATGAGCTCTTTAAGTGCTGAAAGCTTTAAGGAAGGAACACTGGTAGCCAGTGAAGGGAAATAAGAAAGAAAAATTCTGTTACTCCAAGGAATCTTGTATTTGACCTTGCCTAAGCTAGGGAGTAAATGGTATATTATATTCTCATTGTAAGACAACCCATATATGTGTGTCATCTTGACTAGGTTTTCTTTTTTTCCCCTCCAAAATTATATTTTTTGGGTGGTATTTGAGGATTTTTTTCCATTCATCTGCAGTTTGAGCAGCTCAGCAGCAAGGTCAAAACAGGGGGTACTGCTGCAAGCAAGATACAAAGGAGGATCTTGCACCCCTCATATCTGTTAAGCTCACTGTGCATGAGCCAGAAGCACAAAAACATGTTATTTTTGCTCAGGATTTCCCCAAAGTAAATACAGCTTTCTACCTTCTTTTGAACTCACATGAACTCTTCTGATGCCCAGAGGCTGCAGCCACACTTAAACCCAAGTTTTATTGTTCACCTGTGGGAAAAGCAAAGGCCCCATGCGTCTTCATCATTATGTGAGCAGAAAGTTTGGGTTAGCTGGAACCCGTGGCTGAAAGGAGAGGCCTTGTGATTGCTGTGTATCTCCTTTCTCAGGAATTATGTCTTTGCCTGGACTTGTCAGCAGTGGGACAGGTGGTTATGGCATCCAGATCCAGTCCTTGAGGATTAAAGCTATAGACCTTTTGTCTTAACATTAATGCAAGGACTATTACCCATCTTACACTTTGGACCTGTGTAACTAGACGAAGAGAAATCAATGGAAACCAGGCCATGGCTGTTTTCCCCATTCTGTATTTTAAATAACAACTGTCTTTCTAACTGTTCTGGAGTCTGGAATAGAATAAATCCCTGGAGAGAAGCATTACATACAGAACACAAGTGATGTGGCCAGTTTTGAATGGATCCTTGGAGAGAAGGGTTATGTACAGAAGACAAATGATGTAGTCAGGGTTAAGTGAAAAATATGATTTATTGTCTGTTTCTACAGTTTATCTTGCTACCATTTTGTATATACACTTTATAAAATACCATTATATTTAGTGCCAGATCTTGTTTGTATGTGCTAGTCAATTATAAAGCTCAACAAGGACCCCCTACAGTTCTTAAAATAGCTAGACATATTTTTGTTCCAATGAGTTCACCATTTCTAACTACACAATAAGTTTTATTTACTTCCTATATCTCTATTATGGCTTTTTGGTCACTTTAGTCTGATTCTGTTCTTTCTTCATGGATAGATTCCAGACAGTAAAGGCAAAGCAGCTCAGGGAGGGCTGGATGCTGTTTCTGTTTAACAGCCTGAAACATTTCTACTGATGTTACATGGGGATGATTAAAAGGAAATTTTCTCCATGTAGAAACCTTCGGGGGAAAACACGTTAGGAGAAGGAAGACAAAGAATATTACAAATAAACTCTATCCCTTCGCAGATATTATGTCAGCAAACCCACTTCCAGCTGAGATCATTGCACAAAGGCCCTGGTTCCTGCTCCAACAAGGAATCAGCCTTTTCCCAGCAGAGCTCTTTGGGTGGAGGAATGCTCATGTTTGCATCGGTCCTCATTGTCTCTGGAAACAGCCTCAACATCGATGGACAGGAGTTCAAGAACTACTCAAACTGCCAGATTTGCAAAATTTTCATTGTAGAGGCTCCTCCAGATCTGGAGTACCTCCTGTCTCCAATTGTTTGTAAAACTGTGCTGCCTGCAGTAAGAGTATTCATATGCATTTGTGGGAAAGCCCAGGCACAAGTAACCATCAAGGATAAGGCTTGTGGATGATCTGCTTGTGGAGGGGGCACAATTTTATTGTCTATTATTGAGCTACTCTGAAATAGTTTTTAAAACAACAGCTTTCTGCTTTTAACAGCTGTAATTGTTACTAGGAAAAGATGAGAAGAGGAGCCTCACTGCACCCTCTTGAAGCTTTTTCTTTTCATAGAAAACTGAGATTTTTAGTATGGAAGAGAAATATTTCTCTTTTGCCCCTTTCTTTTAGGTAAGAGAAGACATGAATCCATTCACATTCCCCTATATCTAACAATGGTGAGGTTTCATAGTCTTCATAAAACATGCCAAGTGTTTTAGCTAAAGAAGATTAGGACATAGCTACAAAGATGCATTAAAATCAGAGACTCTTCATTAAGAGGATATTGGATATTAATTGTCTATTGAAACTGACAAATATTTCATAAGTGAGTTCTTTTCTGCTTGAAGTCAGATCACTGGTGCTTATGCCAATGAGAGACCACTAATAGAGATACAGCCTGTGGGCAAGTGCTACAGAGAATATTGTGGTGTTGTGTTACAGGAGAGGGATGTAATTTGAGGGCATTTACGTCCAAGAGCTGTCGTTTTTGATGAGGCTGGGCACAGAAGGACAACACAGTGGCCAGTTGCACAGTGCCACCGAGGTGACAGTGAGATGGAGGTGCTCTCCCACTGCAAACTGGGGGACCAGTCCAAGCAGCCAGAGATGGCAACAGGCCAGGTCATGGCAGATTGATTTGTCCTGAACCCAGGAAAATCCTTGGAGGGAAAGGAGTTTAAAGAAAGCTGTTGGTAATAAGCAGAATTGGTTTTTAATAGGGTTCTCAGAGATAGAACAGAAATAAAATCTGTGTTTGCATACGATGGAAGGAGAAGCAGAAAGTGCAGAGCAGCAGTGACTGTCTTGATCTGAAAGGCTCAGCAAGCAGAGCTTAGGAAGCCAGGCTCCATTAAGATCCTATCCATAATGCATGAGGTTTGGAAACCCAGGGGACTGCCCAACAAAAATGGAAGAATCCTCCAAACTCCCCCTCCGAAGGCGAAAGCGCTGGGTTGTCTGTCCCAGAAGGGGCCTGTGAGGAGGGCACTTTGAGTAAGTAATGGCTCACTTGGCAGAGGGGATGGAGCACTAATGCACTGCACGGAGAGCACCCGCCCTCCCCACACTTGCACGCTCTGTGTTCAAGGATCACCGCGGGCAAACAGCGCTGGGCTTCGTTCATCAGCATTAGTCTGAAGTTTGTTTTATTTTGGGCAGATTGTAGGACACAATTCCTGCCTTCTGTCAGTTTTGTGTCAGACTGGGAATACCATTGCTCTCCCTTCAACTTAATTAAACCTCAAACGTTTAAATGTTAACCCTTTATTTCTCTGGTGTGGTTCTAAAAAGATTAGGTGTCTAGTTCACCAGTTCTGGAGTTTAGAAGAATTCACATGAAGAATGTTGGTTCACACGACTGAAGGACTAGAACAGAGTGGCCAGCCTGAAAATGTGCATTTGGATATTTCTTGACACACTGACTGATTTGGTCCTCACATGTTTTCTTATCTTTTCTGCTGAAGCTGTGTGCCAGACCTGCTATCCTTCACTGCAGTCCTGTTTCTCATTTCTCATTCGTGTGATATTTTTGAGTCTTCAGCATAAATACAGTATTGAAAAAGCAGAATCATTAACTGAAATAGTTTCTTCATTAGAGTTATTTCTGCTGGAACAAAGATGCAACATGCACTGATTGGAATGACTGAATACAATGGAGCTTGGAACTGAGGAGATATTTCCCAGGTGTCCATGTTTTATCTCCCTGTGGGCTTTGCATTGTACAGTAACACACACCTGAGCTGACCTTTGGGATCTTCACAACTGTGGTGTCTGATCATTTCCACCTCAAAGAAGACAGAGGATCTGTCAGTTCACACATGTCCAATTTATTTGCAGCACACTACAGAATTTTGGAGAATATAAAGCCTCCATCCCAGACACCACAAAGTCTTTAGCTACCTTACACTTTGGCATCAGCTGAGGGAACAGCTGGAACAGCAGGGATGGAAGTCACAGTACCAGAAACATCTTTGGCTCCACTGAAATCAAACTTGGCAAAGTATAATGGTAAATTTGCTTCTCAGGCCTGAGAGATGACAATTCCTTCTTCTTTCCCAGTAAGGCCTGCTGCCTGGGGTTCAGTTTGACAAGTAAGAGAGATCTTGTTGAGAGATCTTCATGATCTTGAGCTGGTGGAGTGCGTCTGGAGTGCAACAAAGAGAAGATACCTGATTATTCAGATAGATACCTGATTATTCAGATTTATAGCTCAATAGCTTGGGGGAGACTGCAAATACCATTGATCCTTTGTCTGAAGCAAAAGCAGAAATATAATTCTTTACCCAACAATAAAAGGGACCTGATATTAGTTTTAGAGTATATACAAGGCTGATGTAAAGAGAGAAGGGATCCAATTTTCTTTTTGGTGGATAAAATAAGAGAAAACAATCTACACTTAAGCAAGGAACCTCAGAAAAGAGTTTAGCAAACCTTTTCAAATGATAATGACAATAAAGTACTGAAATTGATTTCTTAGGGAAGTTGAAAGACTTTTTAGAGGAATTTATATAAGGACAAATGAATCTCACTGCAGAGCAGGGAGAAGGACTAGATTGCAAGGCTCTTCCAGGCTATGATCCCACAATTTTATAGTTTGGTTATAATTTGGGCAAAATCCTGGGCTTGTGCTGCAGAATTTGTTTTGCTCCCGTTCTATCCATCTGTCATAGACAGAATGGGACAAAGCCAGGAAAGTTTTTTCTTGCGCATCTTTCTTGTTCTTGTACATCTCTCCATTTAGACACAGAGTGTTCTTGCCCCAGCCTGGAGTCCAAAATCTAAATCAATGAGTTTAAAATGACTGAGAAATTCAGAGAGAGCTGTTTCTAAACTCTGCAGTTACACACTTGGCCTGTTCCCACATTGGCACATGATCCATCTGGATCCTGTGAGGCCAAGGTAAATGTTGAGCAAGTCTTTCTCAGCCTTTGTGCCAGCACTTGGGAGTCTGGCAGCACTGGCAGCAGCCTCCAGTGGGGCACTGTCCATCCAGATATGCTTCAGGGTCAGCACGTGCCAAGTGGCTCCAGCTGCACATCACACACCACTTGTTGAGGGAAGTCAAGACATAACCATGCTTCCTTTTAGGACAACACGCTTGATTTATTCAAGCGTGGTTGTCATTGTCACTGACCTTAGGGAGGTTTTGAAGGATATATGACCTATGGGTTTGTGTTTGGCCCATAAAAATTTTACTCCTTCCATCTATTTACAGACCTGTAAAACCCCATGTGACATTAGGATCATCTGGGTGTGATTTAGTATTTTTTTACCTCAAGGCAGCTTCATGTATTGCATTAAAGGGAAAAAAACTCCTCAGTTTTGGTAGTTGTAGTTCTGTGTCCGTGGTATTTTTCTCAGCCATTCTGTGCACTTTGCCAGGGATTGTGTTACTTCCACTTCATGAGAGCAGAAAGTCACCTTGTAGGAGCAGCAACTGCAGGCAGTGGGCAATAACCTGCCTAGTGATGTTAATATTAACACTCAGTTATCATGAACCACACTCTCACTGCATGCAGAACTCTCTCATAAAGACAGTTCCACCAGGGATCAGCAATAGAGACCATATTCAGAAAGTTCCCAGGTGTATGGAGAAGCTCCTGAACATGGGTGTTTCAGATTGACATGGAGAGACATGTTTGTTTCATTTAACTCCAAAATATTTGTGGATTTTCCCAGCAAAGCATCAGAAATCCTGAGGAAATTTTCTGATCTGTTAAAATGAGCTAGAAAAAAAATCCATTTAAAAAAACAGAGTCTAAAATAATTTATTTTCATTGCATATCTCTGCAGTTTTTCAGCAATGCCTTTGTATCCTTTGAAACAGGTCTGTGCCAGGCCTGGATTTTGCTGTGCCTGGGCAGGATGCATTAGGTCTGCTTGTCCTTGCCATGACCTTTGTCTCTGGATGTCTTTGTGGCACTCGGGTGCTGCAGCTCCTGGGAGCTTTTCCCTTCTCACCAATCCCTGAGCCCCTGGCGGCTGCTCTTCCAGTGGGACTGAACCATTTCTGCTCTTCCCACCTCTGCACCCTGCCATTGGGAAACAGACCACCTGGAAGGAACAGGTGTGAGTTCTAAGGGATGAAAAGGTGTCAATTGATTGTATTTCTGTTTGAACTTTCTCTTCCCTCTTATATCCACTAGGTTGTCTGTACATTTTGCTGTAGATACTGAGAGAATTTTATAGCAGGTTTCTACTCAGATACCTTGGTCCAGGGTCTTCTGCTTCGCTGTTGAGATACTGGTCTGACAAACTCAGAAGTGAGTTGTTGATCTCTTCAGAATATTAGGAGGGTCCCAATAGAAGGTGAGATGGAAGATGGTGCTTCTTGCATAGAGCTGTCAGCAGATTCCCAGGCTCCTGTGCAGGGAGGAGGAACTGGCAGGAATCCTCTTCAGCCTGGGAGGAATTGGTTTCACTGTTGGAGACAGCAGTTCTGAGGAGGATCATGAAGAATAGCTGAAATCAACCTAGACTCTTGGAAAAGAGATTCCAGGTGAGTACAGGATCCTTTCATACCTCCGGACATGATTTTGCAGCAAGTCCAGAGCTCAGCTTGTTTTGAAAGCAGAGATACTTGTCTGCAACTATTGCTGAGCTAGGGAGGGCACAGTTAAGATAGATAAACTTGTCAGCTGTGTCAGCTGTGCTGAGGGAAGAGCAGAAGGGCCAGCTGGAATGTTGAAAAAGACCTGAGATGCAGATAGTGAGGTGGTTCTTGCACAATGCTGCAAAATGGTTGAGAGTATTCTTGGTTCTTATGTGCTAATTACAAAATTATTACAGAAAAGAGACATGAGTGATGGGCTAAGAGGGTCATATTATCACCAGGAATCATGTTTGGTGTTGGCAACATATTTTTGTAGGCACGCAGGGCTGAATCTTCTAATTTGAGCTCCCCTTGCTATCCTGGGGATTAATTAGGCTCCTCCTTCTGCACACTCTCTGTTTGCTTATCATCCATCTTTCATATTGATCTCTTTAAAACGATGGCTTGCTGATTTTCTCCAAAAGTTTTTCATAGTTGTGACTGTTAGCTCTGTCTAGTGTACTTCTTTGGGAAAATCTGGTTGTATAGGATTCGGAGACATCTAATTTGAGACTGGCAGTTGAAATGCTGCCTGAATGGCTGCTGGACTTAGGTTGTCTCCATGGCTGGTGAGATCCCCTGAAGGGTCTCTTGGAAGGAAGACTGAATGGTCCTAGCAGGAATTTCCTTTAAATTCTACTATTGTTTTTATATAAAACCAATAATAAACATAACTGGGGTTTGTAGGACCTGACCAAAACAGTCTCTTTGCTCCAGTGCCTGAGAGCCAGCAGAGGGAGTGTGAGGTAACGTTGAACATCCCTGGGCAATGCAGGATGGAGACACCCAGAAAAAAACTGGGGCACGAAAGTACTAAGCATCATATTCCTTTCAGATCCCATTAGGAAGGGAGGCTAAATAATCAGCCCACCAAACATAAAAATATGGTGGTAGTAGTAACAAAACCCATTTTAATTGCGTGCTTCTAAGTGGATATTAGCAACAATAACATTAAACAAAATTAAGCCATAAAAAAGTACTCAGGAGTGTTGTATTCCAAGCGAGCACTAGAACCTGATGAGACTTGGGATGTGCTCTCTCCATTCCAAATGCTCCCAGGAAGGAGGTGAAAATCTGTGCTTTGCCCTTGGCATGTTCAGACTGTTGTGTTTGTTTCTATATTGCTCTCTTTCTCTCCCCCTCTCAAATAACTTCTGGGTTTCAATCACTGTTTTGCTCAGTCACAGCGAAAGATGTTTAATGCATCTTCATTAATATACATGAAATGCTGTTCCTGTTTTCTGTTGAGGAGGTAACTGGGGCTTTTCCATCTCAGGTCTGAGCTGTGTGTGTGAAAGTGGGAGAGACAAAGAGAAAGGGAAGGAGAAGTGGGAGAGAGAGTTGGTTTGTGCCCATATGTAGGTAGTTTAAAAAACTCAATCTTTTCTGTTCTTGTAGAATATATGTTACATATCTAGGAGACACTCAAAGCAGAGATTTGTGTCAAGTAGGGTGAGAAGGGGAGCTTTTTTCCAAATTGTTAAATTTTCAGGCTTGTCAGCCAGCTCTTAATCAAATTGGTGTGTGTCATGTTGGAATGTGTGTCATGTTCTGGCTTCTTCATCAGAATTTCCTATCACAGAATATCAAACATCTTCTACAGAATTTAAACTGGATGGCCCTTTTTCACTCCTCTGTTTGCATGACAGATCACACTGGTACAGAAATCAGACTGAGGTTCTTGTATATCAGTGTATCAGAAATTATAGCAAAGGAATAACAAAAATAACAGGACATACACTTGGATTTCTAATCAATCATGAAAGTAATTACAGCTCATCAACCACTTGGCCTTGTCTAGGCCATTTCTTATGCTAATAAAGGGAAATATTTTTGCTATCAAAATAAATCCAAGTGTTTTCACTGCTCAGAACAGGAAGATTTACCATTGGGTCACTTTGAAATTACAGTGGTATGATAAGGATAAATTATCTGATGAAAATAAAACATCTTTTTCTGTGGCACAGTCAGGAACATTAACTTTTCCTTGGAAAGGTTGTTCCTTGCTTCAGTCAAATCCTGTCCAGTGATTTTTCTCCCTAAAAATGTATGCATTATAATCTGTGTGTAAGTTCTAGTCTAAGAAAATAGTTTTGCAAAGCAGGGAAAAATCAGCATCAACTCTAAGCATGAAATATCTGGAGGTTTGACTCATAAGGCAAATCAAAGGAGTTTTTTATGTACAACTTGGTAGAGAAATGTAAGACAGAAATGGTCTGATAATGTAAAATGTTTCATAAAGTCACAAATGCTGTGAGGTTGCAAAAGAAAACCCAGAACATGCAACATAAAACCCAAAGGGAAAAACTCTGGGGAAAATCCATTAAAGATGATACAAAGGAGTGTAATTTCTCGAGGTAAAAAGAGAAGATGAAATTTGTTCTTGAGTGAGTCAGAGAACAGAGGAGCACATTTCTAGGAAATATGATAAAAGTACAGCCACTGACTAGGACTGAGTATCATTCCTAGAATGCTTTAATTGCTGCACTGTTCAGGATTAGGGACCAGAGACACTCTTCAATTTCAAAGATTTGTTCACTACTTCACTACATAGCAGGTAATATTTCATATTCTTGCAGCTCCTCTCAGCAAATGGTTTTAAAGAGCTTTAATTAATGCTTCAAATTCCCTTTGTGATCAACAAATGGTGGGCTCATTGCTCACACAGAGGATGGGAGAGGAGTGTGAAGTGCAGCTCTGGATGGATGGGCCTTTCCAAGGTCTGGGCACTGCTGAGTCAGTGCTGCCCAAAGGAAAACACCTGGTCTGGGTAACCAAACACCTCAGCCTCAACTGTGCATGTGAACTGGCCACCAACACCTGCCAGTGTTCTGATTAAAATATGTTCAAAAATTTGACATACAATGTGTGAAGAAAGTGAAATTATTTGGCAACTTGTGCTGAGCTGTGGTAGACATTTGTTCAATTGTTCTTGACAGAAAGGGTTTTACCCCAGATGACACCTCATAAGCATTATTTGGCCCTCATTTTATATAGACCAGATGAAATCCAGAGTACTGGAGTGAAGAATGCTGGATTTTGACACAGAAGTAGAGAATATCAGAATCTGAACCAATGTTTGAAAAGAATCAAAGGCTCTTTTGTCTACTTTGACACCTGATACTCTGCAGCAAAGATTTCCACTTCCAATGAATAAAACTGCCCTAGGCTTGTTTCTTCCTCCAAATATCCAGGGAGTAAATCTCTCCAATTGTTCCAAACTGCATCAATATACAATATCAGGAGGAATGTGCAGGAGAATGGGTATAATGTGAAAAATCTACAAGGCTGAAAATAAAAACTAAACAACCCTCTGATCTGCAGCCTAATCCCATGGTGCAGCTGACCCAGAATTGTAATGCAAATATTGTAGTTCAATCAGGCTATTTTAAGACAGGATAGGAATGAGGCTTCTACTTTCCCCAGAAGGAATGTACATCATTGCCTCTTCTTTAATTTCCTTTTGATTAAAAAAATATTAGACTGTCTGAAGAGTATGTGCTATCTTTTCTGTGTGTTGAGGGAAAGAGGAAAATCAAAAGGAATGAGAAATACAGGTGAACTTGTCAATTCAGGTTCACTGGGAAAAGCTTAGAACTCTTTGTTAGATGTTCTTTATGTGCTGTAATTTGGCTGATTAGAAAATGCAATTTCTTTGTTTTTGCATTCTAAAATTCTGAGATCTTCCTGTGAGTTTCTAGACAAGGGGATAAGAGTCAAGTTTCTGTGTAGTTCTTTCTTCCCTCCCCAGTTGTTCCAGGCTTATTTGTATAGCCATTAGTTCAGTGAGATTCTATTCTCTCCTCTTCTCTGTGAGGTTTGATACCTAGATCAGCCTGAAGCTGAGCTTTATTGCCACATTTCCTGCAGCCAACCCAAACAACCAGTGGCAAACCCTTTATTTTTGAGCTTCCCTTGTTTTTTTGAGGTTTGCAAAATAGTTGCAAAATGAAAGAAGGTCTTAAAAAATTTCCAACTGGTTTGCTATGTTTTTATTCTTGAATTGATTGTGCTGGCAGTTTTCCATGTGTTCTTTGTCTGCTTTGGAGCCAAAGGGTTCACTTGTGTGGCTGACATGCGACTTTGGAGCAGCTGCCAGAGCCTTTGAATAGCTGATGGCTCAACCTATCCAGCCCCAAGAGATTTAGTGGAAACCATTTTTACTGCTTTTCACATTCTCTCCAAAGTGTTTGGGAAATGTCAGATGCAGAAAGCATCCCTGAAATGACTCTCCAGGACGTGATGGAGAGAGTGGCTTTTCCTGACAGCGTCATGGAGACTCCAGAGAACAGGATAATATTTAGACCAAAAAAACCCACAAAACCAAACCAAACCAAAAGAAAAACAAACAAATAAAAACCCAAACAAAAACAAAACGAAACAACCAGATGATGGCTTTGCTGTTAAGAAGACAATATCAGAGAAGGTTGAGGAAAGAGAACTGCCGACAGAGAGAGTGAGCTATAGGTTTTACCAGGAATATCCTTAGGCAAGGGAATATTGATGAGGTTGAAGCCCTTGAATTTCTATTCTCGTGTTTGGTTTTACTGTCCCATGACTGGTTTGCTTTTTGTAGCTGTGGAATGGCAACAGGGTGAATCTGGGGCTGAGATAATGATACTGTACATGAAGATTTGCATGTGGTGGTGAAAACCAGGCTGCACTGTATGAACATACACATGCACACAGGTAAAGTGATGCTTAGAAGTTCTTTAATGCCTGACTTTAGACAGCCCTGTGTTCCACTGAGGTTTCTCTCAGTAGTATGTACTATTATGTAACAGTTTCTGTTACTTTGTGTGTCGATCTGTCACTCCCACACTGCTCTGCTAAAGCCAAAGACAGTTGCTTCACACATGAAACTTGAAAATGTGAAATTTTAAACTCTTCATGGATTTCAGACACTTATCTCTCCTAAAGATGATCATTTGATGCAAACTATAGAAATGTTCCTGGATCTGAAAGGTTTGCAGTATTAATTGGAGCATGGAGGAATTCTTTTTGCAGTTCTGCATGTTGATGAAGGGAATAAAATTTTTGTTTCATGCAGTCCAGGACTGTCTGGTACTGCAGTGCTCCAGGCCACAGAACTGTTGGGCTGAGTATTTTATGTGAAACAAGTGACAAGATCCTGAGTGAAATGGAGCTGGCAGTTCCAAACAAATGGCCACACAACTGTGCCTGCAATCTTCACAGTGTGTTTTTAGGTTTTGTAAAGACAATCCCCATATTTGGTTTTCATAATTTGTAAAGTTTCTCTTTTTTTTTTTTTTTAGCTTCTTCCTCTCTTTTGCAATGCATTAGTTACTATAGTAACTATGCTGAGAATGATATAGAAAGAGTCTAGTGCACCCTAGCAGTGAAATAGAAAGCCACTTTATATAATAGTTGGAAATTTATATCATGGGTTTGAAAATACAGCAGTTTTGTGGTGGTTCCCATAACCACATATGTGGTATAAGTATATATAGCACTCTTAGGTCATCACTGGTAATTACCCTCTGCTGCTGAAATCCAAAGGATGGCAACTGGAATTTTTCACCTCAGACAAAGCTCTCTGACATCCACAGCCAAGTGCTTCAGCACCATCCACTGTCACCTCCTGAGGAAGTTTGGTTGTTATGAAAAATTGCACCTGTAGGCACAACTCTCTGTTACACTGGATTTAACTTCCAACATTGAACAGGGGCTGCCACAGGGCTCTATCTGCACTGGTCAGTCCAGCAGGGATAGATTCCATGCTTACATTCCACGTCTATATTCCATGCCTATATTCCATGTCTATATTCCATGTCTGTGCTCCCATCCCTCTAGTACAACACCCACAGAGGTTGGGCTGTGATCCTCTTATCTCTTTAGCTGCCCTGCTCTGAGTCAGTGTTTTCACAGGTGAATGCCAAACATTGCAGGAAGCAAAGGCAGAGTAGAAAGTATTCCTGAAGCCAGTTCTGACCTGTTGCTCCTGCATAGCTCCAGGAGATACTGAAGTATGAGCTATTTGTTGATAATGATGTATTACACACCTGGTAACTTTGGCCTCTTCTGGTAATAAGAGAATTTTTTCTTTTTCAGGGAGCATATTTAAGCACAGCCTGGTGTAAATTCATACTTTAGTAATTGTGCTCTACCTATCCCTAGAGTTCTGAGTGAAAGCATTACCATTCATTGCTTCCTGTCCGAAACTCAGGGCTGCCAGCTCTTGTGATTTTATGGAGTCTCAGGATAGCTGTATTTTCAAAAAGTCCCAGCTCCTGAAGCAATGCAAATATGTGAACTCTATTTCATTACATAAAGGGCACACTTCTGGTTTTCTCAGCTGGGGAAATGTCTGAACTAGTAACTCAGTGCACTGTAAGACTGGGGGGAAAAATGTAATTCAAAAATATATTCTTTTTAAGAAAGTCTCTTACTTAAGCATGACTGATAAGTTTTGTATGTTTGCACTTGATAACAAGGTATTGTTTATTTATTTTTGCTGCCATAATCTACTTAGGAGCTTGGATATCCCTCCCTCACTGGTAGAACATCCTTTCCATTACCTCATAAAACAGTGAAGATTAAACTAGAAACCTATTTAAAAATGTTTTGAGATCTTTGGATGGAAGCTGTGAAAAACACATCTGTCCTCTTAAATATGCATTAATGTATAAAGCACATTAAAAATTCAGCCCTTAAAATCTTCATCACATGACCTGAAAATCTGCTGATGTTTCTTTTGACTCTTGAAGGCAGATTCTCAAGGAGCTGCCTAATTTCTTACTTTAATTCCACAAACCCCTTCAGAGCTGCCTGGTTCTTAGGAGCAGAGAGGAAGAGGGAATAGTTGAGAGAGAAAAATGGCAGGGAAAGGGAGGAAAAGTCTGTGTGTGCCTGTGGTTCCAGCACAGAGCTTTCAGGAAGCATGGAAAGCACTGAGCAGGGAAAAAATGGTGAGTAAATTGTTTCCCAACTACTGGCTTTCTGCAGGTTTTCTTGGATTTAAACTCCTGGAACTGACCACTGACACAACACTTGGCTGATGGTCTCACCTCATCCACTCCTCTCCCCTACACTGGCCATGGCCTGAGTTTCATCAGATCCCCCATCCAAGCTTGTGTTTTTCCCTTGTGAATCCATTTGCTTACAGGATTCCTCACCGTGCAGTAGTAGGATGTTTATTTCCATAACATGAACTGTTGGATTCCTGTAACTTGGAGCCTGGAGAAGGGGGAAGGAGCAGGAGAGAGAGAAATGTTTCTGTACAGACCTCTGGCTACAGAGCCCAGTAACCTCTCCAAAGCACTGTCAAATCTCAGCCAACTTTGAGAAGGGTTTGGAATTGTGCTCCAGGCAGGCCTAGGAGAAATTTGCATTGTTCACATTATTGCTGGTATTCTCTGCTTTCTGAACAACAGCCAACAGGAAATTCCTGGGACAAATCTTTCCACTTTTTTTTCTTTAATAAAATATTTAGGGAAAAAAAAAAAAAAGAAGGGCAAGAGAGTGAAACCAAGCTGTACAGAACAAAGAAGGCAATATCAAACTCAAATCACAGATATGTAAAATTTTGAGCCTCCTTTGTGATTTTACTTTTTCTTCTGAAGGATTTATGACTTCACGTGTGTTGTTCCTGTGACATCAGATGGTGTTGCCATGGGAACCATTTTATTGTCAAAAACAAAAGAATTTTGAAGAGTTCCTTAGCAGCACGGGACACAGAGTGCAGAGGATAAAGAAACTATTTTTATCTAGATGATAAATCTGTTTTATTAGACTCATGATTTTTCAGCTCTGTCCTGCTAGAAGCAAAAATAAATCTGGCAAAAACAATAACTCTTGCACCTGTTAATCAGGGACTGAATTTTTCCCTACATGCAAAATCTTGGGAATTTCCTTTCTTGTCTCCCCCTCCAAAAGACTGATAGCTTCCAAATGCTTTAGCATATGAGGAGAAACAACAATCTGCTCATATAAGCTTTGCAGGAGCAAGTAAACGGAAGTTTGTGTTGCTGTGGGCCTGGTTGCTTTAAATTGATGAAGTATAATGAGCAAAATGAAGCATTGAGAATTCATATTTTTCCTTCCATAATACCTCCAAAATGGAATTTCATGACAGTTTTCATAGTTCATGTTATTAAATGTAGAGGTCTATAGTTTGTACTGAGACCTGCAGGAATGATGGATCCAATGGACCCATAAGTAAAAAAGAACAAAATGCTGTGATTTGGTATGGTTTAAATGTAGAATAATGTTCAAACCCTGCTGACAATGACATGGGATCAACCAGCTAAAAACTAACAGTTAATATGGAGGAAATCCAGTAGTTTTAGATTAATAAAAATAGCAAGTGTGTGGTGTATGAGCTCACTGGTAGCATGCACTGCCAAGTCCTACAATCCAATCTGAATGTGTATCGACACACAGCCCAGTTTTCCTTAAGGAAAATATCAACACGGGTTCTGAGAAAAAGTTGTTTGAGGAAATTTTAAAATTCCTTTCACATATGTATCCTGCCCTGGTTAAGATTCTGCAGCTGCTGAATTCAGTGCCCCAGCACTGTTGCTGTATTTCGAAAGACAAGTGATCTCATTGCCATATATTTGCTGGAGTAAAAGGAATATGCACAAGGGGATAGGTAGGTTAAATGCCATATGGTTAACCCCAACGTTCCTGTTTTAAATTATTCCCCATCTTTGGATGTATATCAGCATTTCACAATATTTTGCTGATCTTTTCCTTTGTAACGAGGTAACCTGGGGAGAGAGAGAATGATAGTGACTGTAATTACTTCAAATTTATATCTGCTCTCTGTCCAATCCACCTCTACAAACGTATTCCTGTAGACCTAAACAGCTTAGAAGTGGATCTGAGGGAATATCAAGGATGCAGAATCCCAGCATGGGAAGGAGAAGGAAAGTGCTGCTTAAACATTGACACATTGCCAGATGTAGTGCTTTTTAACATTGGTGGAGGCTTGTTCACACTTGTCAAATCACACTGTGCTTGCTAATGTTGCATTTTCATCAAATATATTAGCTCGCTCTCTATTCCCACTCTCAAGCAATCCTTTTATTTTCATTTTTCCTTCCTTACCTTCATTCCCCATTCTTTGTTTTCCCTTTTTGCCCTCATGGTTATTTTCTTTCTTTATTTCTGCCTGGCTTCCCCTTGTCAGCTGAGAAAAATCAGTCTGACCCAGTCTCCCTTTTTTTCAAACACGTAGGTTAAGCAGATGCCTGCCTGGAGGAATTTACAGTCTCAGCCTGATGTACAACATGCAAGGAATACATAGGCTGATATTCCAGAGTGGAAGTAGTTAGCTATTAATCAGCAATTGAAGGATGCATGAAAAAAGCACATTTGGGATCTTCTTAGGGGAAAAAAAAGGTAAAACAGTGAATGTCTGCCCTGAAGGAAAGCGATCTTTTTTTGGTGCACCAGTGGGTAGTGTCAGTGAAGAAACTGAGTTAAGACCTGAGGAGCATTTTGTGTGGAATACTAGGATGCACCAGAAATAACAGGTTACAGTATCTGGGAGTTTCTGATAGGTGAAAAAGAGGCTCTTAAATTAGTTGTGAAAACAAGCTAAGGTTTATGGAAGGATTTAATAAAAATATCATAGAGTAGTAGAATATCCCCTCTTCCCTTTCATTTTAACTGCACACAAAAGCATCAGGATTCTCATTCCTTTGCCCCCTCAGCTCCTTTCCCCATTTCCCTGTCATGTGGAAGGATAAAAAGAGAGCATTGAACTCGGAGTGTCTGATTGGGTTGGACAGGAGAAATACTGAGAAGTCCTTTGCTGAGGGCAGGTCTGTAGGCAGGGAAGGAGGGTGAGGGGAAGGGAGTTGTCCTGAAAGGCTCTTATCTGGGGTCTTATCTCTTTCATCCAAGTGGGGGATGGCTGACAAGTGCAGACACTTGAACAAGGCCAGTGCTAAAGCAGAGCATTGCCCTTCAGTGGTTTGAGAGCTGCTGCTGGAGGGAGAATGTTCAGCAGAACAGAATCCTTGAGGATCACTGAGACAGCCTCAGCTGTGTAGGGTTTGCTGTCTAGCTGGCAGTGGGTGGTTTTAGGGGCAGGGATCATACTGTAAATAAATAATTTTTAATTTTAATACATAAGCCTTTGTCTTCTTATGGTGCAAAGTGCTAATGCTAAATCTACTCTTCACACAGACAGTTTTTTAGAAGCTCAAAATGAGATTTTGCCAAGGAAAGGTTTCATCTTGTACTCCCCTAGTAGGGTCTTGTACAATATAAATATGCACATTTGTCCAAAAAACAGCAAATGAGTTGCTGAAGAAGCAAAGTCAGTGAAGACTCAGTTGTACCAGCCTTGCCATGCACCTGGCACCTTTGCTGAGTGGGCTCTGAGCTGGGGTTTGGGTTTTGGGGCCTCTGTTGGGGGGTCCAGCTCCTTACATTGCCTTGGGGCAGTTACATATCAGATTTGGGACTAAAGGTATTGATTGTGGAGGATTCCTGTGGCCACTGCTGACTTGGAAGCCCATGGAAAATTCTGTTCCATTATGCTGTAGAAGCAGAGAAAACTCCTTGATCCACCAGAATTAATGGAGGAAGAATTACAGACCTGCTCTGCCTCCATATCTTGTCATCTTTTCAGTGGGCAATCCCTGCTTTTGTGCCAGCTTAGGGTATTGCATTTATCCTTGATGTGATGGAGATTCCTAGATCTCATGGCTCTCATCCACAGCCTAGACTGTGTTTTGGAGTCCTCATGTCCTATGCATAGCAAGGGGAACATATCCAAGTATTTCCTTAAACAGTCCCTCCTCTTTCTGTTCAGGGAAGGGATATGGGGTGTTCAGACATCGGCTTACCACAAACCATCCTTCTTTCCATTGTATGTAATCTGAGGCTTTCCTGTGTTTGGGGAAAGATTTGCAGGGGACTCAAGGAAATGAAGGATAGTAACATGTGAGAAGGCACAGAGCTGCTGGGATTCCCTGGAATGGCTGTGGCTATGATAATGAACCCTTATCAAACACCACTTGCTAAGCCCCTGCCTCTGTGATTACTTTTCAGCTGAAAGGAGCTTTACCTGAATTAGTGTTTTGATTTGAGCAAGAGTGCACTTTTGAAGGGAGTCCCCTCATCAGTTCTGCTTTCTCTGCATTGGAGTGGGTTTAGAATACATTGAATCAATTTATTTTGGAGGCACTTAAACACAAAACATGCTTGAGGAATAACACAACCTCCAGTCGGGATGTAAAGACCCAAACCAAGGATTGGTTTTGCAGATCCTCCTAAACCAAACACACAGCTGGGCTGCTCTGTGCATGGAACCAGGCTAAACGCAGTCCAAAGCAGAATTCCAGGGCTGAATTTAGTGCTTGCTTTGATCCACTGAGGTGCTGATATTGTACAAAATTACTGGCAGGATGTAGACAGAACTGACTGCAGTTTAAATGTCAGAATTAAATGTAAAGATGAGGAACAGGAGAAACAAGAATGACTCCCACAGAATTCATCAGTTCATCCCAGCATTTCACATTGTGAGCAGCCATGTGTCTGTCCCTCAGCTTTGTATCAGTGTCAGATACAACAACTTCTGGTCACCTTTCCATACCACATCCCTGCACTGAAGTCAGCCCCTCTTTTCTCCACACAAAAGTACAACTGTCAGCTGAAAATTTGTGAAAATTCCCTTATCAGAAAAGAATTCAAGCTAAAACTTAATCTCAAGAAAAATGGAAGGGTAAATGGTGTGGTGTGGGAGTCACTAGTATGTCCCACATGCCTATGCATTCCCTGCAGATTGGGCTCCCTGCAGTTCAAAGGACAGGGATACCTGAGGGAACTTGAATTTTCAATTCCCTCCATTCCCCACAAAGATCTTATGAAGAAGGAAGCTGGAGGTAAATGTTCCTGTTTTTCGTCTCTGGGGTGGGGCAGTTGTTCTCTGCTCTGGCTGTGAGCCATCAATTTTGCCACTGTTTGCCACTGTTCTAAAAAGGGAAAGATTTTAAAACTTTCATCTTAGAGTCAGGGAACAGCTGGGGTGATTCAGGCACTCTGGGCCCTGTGGCTGGCCCTGATTTCCTATGCTTCATGACCAGCATGAACATAATTGTTTGGTTCTTTTGAGAAGGGTTGTGTTTGTATTTTTGAGAAGGTTGTGTTTGGTTTTTTTTAACCATTAATGTGCATCCCTTGGATCCTGTATTGGTTTGTTGGTTACAGAGAAGAGAACCACTCTGAGTGTGGGTGCAAGGATAAGAGATTACAGCCTGGAGATTACAGCCCAGACACACAGGGAGAGATGGGACACAATGGATTTATGGGCTGGAGCAATACTGGAGGAATCCTGTCAGAGGACAGGGGCTCTGCCATATGGAGCACTTCAGATGGGGTGAGGAACAAAGGAATTCTCACAGAAAAGCAGTGGTGGCATTGTTTTCAATTCCAGTTTTTGTTCTCCTTAGTCCTGGGAAATTTCATGGTGAAGCAGTCTAAATTATTACCTCCTGATGCTATTGCTCCTTGCTGTGTTTTTGTGGGAGTATTATGATTCTTAATTTCTATGGTCCTTTCTACACTAACACAGAGATGTTTGGCCACACCATTCCCAGTGGTACTTGATGGACTTGTCAGAGTTGGGTTATCTCTGTCTTCGATCTCTGATGTAATAAAAATACAGTATTATTGACTAAGCTTTGGTGGTTTTAGATTCTCAGCTGAGAATCTGAACTCAGAAGAGTGTGTAGAAATAGAAAGGCGTTTTAGAGACCCTCTCTGCATGCAGGAATCATTTCTGGAATATGCTGAGTCTTTTAGCTTAACACTTCTACAGGAAAAACCTAGAACATTACAGTTTCATTCCTTCAGACTGATTTATAAACCAGATTTTTCAAAGGAGAGGAAAAACTCCAACTTCTTTCTTTTAATATGACTACAGACCATTCAAAGTGTACCAAAGTCATAAATCAGATCCCAGAAACAGAGTTCAGGATTTTGCTTTCTGGATGGTCTTTAGGATTCAGTTTTCTAGACTTTTCTACAATCTTGCAGTTGACAGGGGATACTGGTAAGTAATTTCTTAATTCCAGGAGGTGTGTCTATGTGAGAAATACAAAATGTATACAATACTGCTAGACCAGCTCCCCCCAAAAAGCCTGAAAATGGGATGTTTGAGTTATGACCATCATGGTTGCTGTAAATCTTGATTAAATTCTTCACCATTGTCTGGCTTTTTCATATTCAAAATAATCTTTTTATTCCCCTAAGAGTAAGCAGGGATGACATAGGGCTAGGGAGGAAAACACAAGGACAGTACTATGCAAGTCTTCCCTTAGAATTAATTTGGATAAAATTAGTTTTGACATTTTCTCCCCTATCTTATACTTCTCTTCTCCTGTGAAAGGGGAGGAGTGAATCCTGTGAATGCCAGGATTTCCAGGATAGGGTACAGGATCGTGGATCAAAGCAGGAGTCTGTGGGCAGCTTGCCAGCATGTACCCCTCACTGTTCTGTAATGCCTGTCATCCCTAAATCCTGCTCTGAAAGATAAAACCCGTGTCTTTCTCAGTGTGTACATGGGTAAAACAGGAAAGCCAGTGAGAGAAAGCCTTCCCAGACATGGTGCTTTAGAAATTTGGATTTGACTGCAACCATGTGCATCACATTCAGTTCAACCCACCGGGCAACACTGGATTTTTGCCTCAGCCTAAAAATTGTCTCCATCAAATAATGAATCCTTCCCTTTGTGGGTGTTTTTCAGAAATCTTCTCAGAAGCTTTGCAATATGTGCAAGAGAAAAAATAATTGCTGGGCTGATGCTGAATTCCACCCTCAGCCAGCCAGAGCTCTCCAGCTGCTGCCTCCATTTAGCTTCTAGTCTTGATCTCTCTTGATTTGAACAGGAATAATTTGGCAATTGCCTTTAAAGGTCCAATTGTCATTTCAGATGAGCATCAAGTCTATTTTTTTATGTGACCTGTTCCTTCCTCCCTTGCTTTTAGCAGGAGTTGTGCAGGTGAACTCATACTTCTTGTGTTCCAGGAGGTTCCAAGGCCTCAGCTGTTGATTTTAGGCTCTCTCCCCTTGTGCTGCTGCTCCTCCAGGCATGGCTGAGCCAGCAGCCCTGCAGGTCTCCTTAGCTGCAGGGTAGAGGCAGGAAAATGTCCCTTTTCTGTCAGTAAATAGCACTCCTGAGTGCTTCCCAGCTGGTGGCCATAGTCCCCTGCAGCATTTTCATAGATTTTGCACAGTGCAAAGAGGGTAATTTCTACCTCAGAGAGCACAGGAGTCACACTGTGTTCCTCCAGACTGAGAAGAGCCAGCAGCATGTCAGAGTCATGGAATCATTAAGGTTGGAAAAGCCCTCTGAGATCATGGACTCCAACCATTCCCCAACACTGCCAAGGCCCCACTGACCCATGTGCCCAAGTGCTACATCCACAGGGCTGGTAATCCCTCAGAGATGGGGACTGCAGCACTGCCCTGGGCAGCTGTGCCACCCTGACCAACCCTTCCATGACAAATTTTTAGAATATCCGACCTAACCCACCCCGCATTCCCCCCATCCCCTGAGCGCACACCTGAGGCCATTTCCTCTCATCCTGTCCTTGTTCTCTGGGAGCAGAGCTCGAACCCCCTGGCTGTCCCCCTCCTGTCAGGAGTTGTGCAGAGCCAGAAGATCCCCCCTGAGCCTCCTTTGCTCCAGACTGAGACCCTCAAGGTCCTCCTTGTCATGAGGGGCTCAGAACAAGGCTCAATGTGCCCCACTCTGGGATAAAATGTCCATTTGGGAAAGTAAGAGTGGGGCTGAAGTCTTGGGACAGAGAAGATCTCAGGACTGATGTAGGAATATGCTGGGAATCCAGTGAAATCAGTGTTTATCATCTTGACAAGGGAAGAAACAAAGTCACGGATGGGTTTATCTGTAGCAAGCAGATACAGCCTGGGGAGCTGCTTACCTGTGTGCAGGTAAGGGACAAAGGTGCCTGTGCTGTCTCATTTCTGTTCTTCCATCTGACAATTGTTACATATCTGAAGAGCCCAGTCCACCAGGAAAGACATCCTATCTCTTTTGCAATGAAGGTAAGGTTTCAAGGATGTTTGAGGTCACCTTTGTGGTGCTGAATTTCCCAGCTCACAAACCAAGGGAAGGATTTTGAGTCCTTTTTGGGTGCTTGGTTACACTGAGCTGCAGTGAGTGACAGTCCTTTGTGCTCAGTATTTGTTAGATGAACTGGAGCTGCTGCAGAGTCACTCCAGAAACCTCCTCAGCTCACGGACTTGTTTCCTGGAGCTTTGTCTCTCCCTAGAAAATTAATTCCTCCTATTGCATCTCTCTCCATTCATTGGCATATTTTGTGAAATATTCATTTGTTTTCATATTGCACTTCATTTGGCCACCCACATTGACCTCACCGTCAGCTCAGGTTTGGAGCACTGATCTTGTGCTGGTCTTTCATAAACATCTGCCCATTGAGTGCTACTTTTTAAACTGGATTATGGCAAGGATGTTCAAAAAATTAATTCAAACCCACCATGAGAATATTGAAACTGTGATTCTTTGGTGGTTTTTCCCCCCCTTTTCTATCCAGTATCCAGAGCAGAAGGAAAAAAAATCTAATATTTTTTTTTTATTTTTCTAAAAGGAAAATTCCAGTTGTGTGGCCACAGAGACTAGAGTCTAAAGAAAACATTATAAAACAGAGATTCATTACAAGACTTTGAGAGTGGACAAAGCACTCACCCCCATGGAACAGCTCTTGTGGTAGGCAACAAGAAAAACAAAAAACCCAAATACCACACATGGTGAGTGCTCGGGAGAAAATTCACTAAAAACCCACCGTGCAACAAAAACACCCAAAAAACAAAAACAGAAAAAACATCCAAAAAAAAACCCAAATGAAAAACCCCAAGTTATTTATTTGTATTAATGTCTTCCATCTGCTTTCTGACTTGTATTTTTTTCTAAACTGGATTGAGATCCTAAGGTCAAAAACAAAATGAGAAATAAAGTTCAGAGAGTCTGGGGAAAGTGAACTTCACTGTGTATGAGAAAAATTAATGAAAAATTTGGTCATAACTGATTTATCTCTTTCACTGGACTCTTGCTCATCTTTGCATTGTGACCCTTTTTCTGTCCAGAATCTAAGTGTTTTTCTTAGATTCAATAACGTAATTTGAAGGATAACTTTGCTATGTGGTATCATTTACAAACCCACCATGGGATCATAATTTACAAATGAAAAGGAAGATGATTTTGTCCATTGGTTGTAAATTTGCAGTGTTTCATTTCCATCCCAGCTTTACCCAGCTGGTGCAGGTTTCCTGGGAGTTGCTGGCACCACACAGCCACTGCAGACCTGGGATTTGTTCTTCTCTTCCTCTTTGCTGGACTGCCCTGCTGTCCCTCCCTACCACACACTTCTTACCCAGCCCAATGCAGTGAGGCTTGGAAATAAAATCCATCTCCCTGGCATTCCAGGTTTGAGTCTGAGCCTGGGCTCTTTGTCCCAAGGCTCTGTCTGCATGTTTGTCCATTGTGCTCACCCACAGCTCAGGGAATGCTGGAGTGGCTGCAGCACTGCAGTTGTGAGCATCCTTTGGCGCTGCAGGAAACACCCTCTGGGGATTGCTGGATATTCAATCCACAATCATAAACCCATCCACAGCTTAAGGCATTTGCTTTTCCTAGCACCACCTCAACCCCCACTGACTTGTTAGATGTAAAACTGTTCCATCTTCAGCAACTACTTTTGTTGTCTCTTTTTCCTTTTGGCCTTCTTCTGCATCCTGCTTCATTTTTAATATATTTCCCTGCTTTTTTTCTTTCTATTCAAAGTTCCCCCAGAGAGTGGCTTTGTCCTGCAAAAGCAGTTTGCAGGAGCACCCTCAAAATCTCCAACTATGTAAAGTGTGTACAAGGATCTGAGTTTGGGAAGGGTGTCCTGTCCAAATCATTATGTTTTACTTGTCCATAAATTTTCAAAATAAATTAATGAAAAGTGAATCAAGTTCCAAGTCTCCCTTCAGCCTTTTGGTTCCTAAATCAAGTTAATAACCATGTGTGACCTTTAAGGTGGAGGTGCCAGGCCCTTTGGTGCCTGCAGTGCAGTGTAAATCAGGGGCTGCTCAGTTCAGTTCTGCCCCTGTCCTTGGCTGCTGTGCTTTCCCCTTTTCATGATTTTCAATATATTTTCTGGTTTGGACTTTGAAAACTTTGGGTCATCGTTGGCTGAAAGCAGAGGATAGAGGAGATGTCTGATTGAAATAGGATTTACTGAGGATTCAGTATCCAGTACAGGATTCACTTGTAATAAGTTACTGCTGGGAAAGGTTCGTTAACAGTGTGTGATAATGCAGATATTCTGTGGCACCACGGCCATTCTCAGGCTCCAGCTAAAGGCACTTACAGCATTCACAACTGGGTTAGAAGGGAACATTTTTTCAGCCAAAGGAATCCCTTGAAGTCATTTATTTACTCCAGCAAAAGAAGGAGATCCTCCTGAGGCTGCTACTTCCAGGATTCCTTCTCAAAATCACCCTGTCATTTCAATTTTTCGGGGTGTGTGGGTGTTGGTCTCTGTGATGGAGAAATAACATTCATGGAGCTTTTGTACCATTGGTGTAGAAGCTGCTCTGGCAACTCCCCATGGCTTATTGAATGCCAAGGTAAATAATAGCCAAAGACATGCATACACTATTATTCTCGTAATTTCCTGCTGCCCTCAGGCAGTAATAACTTACACACCCTATTTTCCAAATGTTTCTAATTTATTTCTCATGAGCAGAATTATCTCATAAGGAAAACTCCTCCCCTTTGCAACCAGTCCCTGTCTCTTCTTTTCCAGCTGCCACAAACGAGGTGACCAGTCAAGGGAAAAGCTTAGGGATCTCCTGCTCACTGTGAACTCCTGGAGGAGAGCACATTCAAACTCCTCAAGTTATTCTCCTTTCTGGTTTGGAGCTCTGGAATTCCTCTTCCCAAGCCCTAATCCTGCATGCAATGCTGCCTGCAAGTCTGCAGAGAGATTTCATCCCTTATAATCCCATCTTGTGGTTCTCATACAGCTCCTGCTTTTCTCTGTGAGCCTGACTGGGATATCCCTGTTATTCCAGTCCCACCTCTGTCATGTGGAGCTGGATTTGCAACTTGCCTTTTGCATCAGCCACAAAGCTTCTCCTGTGAAACAGCAAAACATGGAGGAAGCAGCCAGTTCTGTGTTTTCTTAACATTAAGGCAGAATCATTGTTAGAGGCCTTCAGTTCTCCTCTGTTAAGGGATATCTTTGTTTTTCCAATACTTTTTTCCACTTGATTACCATCTATATTGACTCATGAATTGGTTTTGAGAGTGCAGCAAATGATGGGCGGTGATGACTAAATGAAAATTGAAAATGTAGGAGAAAAGACAACTCAAAATAAAATTCTGAAGATTGGTTAAGCAAATAAAATTACTCAAAAATACCATAAAACTATTTCCATGAATACTTAGGTGAAATTATAGTTTGAAAAGGATGTCCCTAGGCTGGACTATGATTCCACTTTGTGACTCCACTCCTGCTTGAACATCCTTTCACATGAAGCTCAGGAGTGGGAGAATCCAGTCCTGAAAATACATTCATATTTTTCATATTCCCTTTTAATTTTGGAGGGCTTGCAGAATATATTTTACATTTTAGCTGTGAATAGACTGCAGTGGAAAAGGCATCTCCTCCATTAGTTTGCAGGAATCCTCGAAACAAAAAGGTTATTGTGCTTCCATGCTCAGTCTTGGAAACTAAAAACACAGAAATAAACAGTGAAAATTTGTAGCCATGCTGCAAATTGTTATACAAAATAAATTATTGCTACAAACTGGTAGCTACTGATGTTTCTCTTCTCTACACTCGTGTAGTTTAGCCTGAGAAGTGGTTAAGGGAGCTAGAAAGCAGGATTAGGGTTTTTTTAACACGTTTTCTCTTTCTCAGTCCCATGCACTAATTCAGTGTTGTGGTAACTGGGTTGCAAACACATCTGAGATGTTACTGTTCTCAGGGGTACATGAAGTAAGCAGGTTTTATTAATGTACTGGAAAGTAATCAAGAAAAAATAAATTTTCTTCCTCTTTCTGTGCTATTTATTATGTGCTCTGCCCCATTCTCCTCCCTGCAGCTTCCTGCTGTGAGAGATGTTCTGCTGCCTTGTCTCCTTCCAGCCCCAAAAGCTGCTTTTTCCAGGGAAACATGGCTGGATGAGGGAGAGGAAGGGCTGGGGAGGAGCAGGGTGGGCACAGCCTGGGCTCTGTGCTCACCTCAGGGGTCCTGGCAGGCAAAGCTTTGTGTTCCTGCAGTGCTGCCTGCCCAGGAAATGGCATTCCAGCAGGGAGATGGAAACAGGAGCATGACACATGGCATAAATCCATGAGGGTTGCATCCATTCTTTGGAACTGAGAAGAAAATATTAATGTTTTTTTTTTTTTTAATAAGCCTTTAAAAATTTTGTTCATTTTAGGCTTTTGTAGAACTCTTTTCTCCTTCTTCTTTTGCTTTTTGTGACTAAATTTTATCCCACTTTTTGCTTGGCCATTTTCAAGGAACTCTCTTACAAGGCTTTAATTCTGATCTAAGACATTTGCTTCTGTGCTAAATAAAGCAGCAATTAATTATTAAAACCATACCTTTTGTGGCTGAACGTTCTCCCTCATAGCTGTTAAACTCTAAGACATATTTTGCTTTTTAATTATTCATATTTTAAAATTTATTTTGTGAGTGTACAGTAAGTGTTTTGTGGGAAACTGGGAGAAGGATGGTCTGGCTGTTGCTGGAGACTGCAGTGTGAGCCAGGAGCAGCTCCAGCCCAAATAAAATCTTCCTGGATGGCTGGCAGTGCCTAGAAATATCCAAATTTCTGCTCAATGCTTGTATGAAAGCACCTGTGGTGTTATTGCTGAACAGCTTTGGTACCTTCCTTTCTGCCCCTCAGCCCCCTCAGGTGAGACCCCACCTGCAGAGCTGCCCCAGCCCTGGAGCTCAGCACAGGAAGGACCTGGAGCTGCTGGAGCAAATCTAGAGGAGGCACCAGGATGGTCAGAGGGATGGAGTAACTCTGCTGGGAGAAAAGGCTGGGACAGTTGAGATTGTTCAGCTAGAGAAGAGAAGCCTGGGACAAGGGCCTGGAGTGCCAGGGCAAAGGGGAATGACTTTCTCCTGGCAGAAGGTGGAGAGGTTGGCTATTAGGAAAAAATTCTTCTCTGTGTGGGTGGAGAAGCCCTGGCACAGGTTGCCCAGAGAAGCTGTGGCACCCATCCCTAGAAATGTGGCCAGTTTAGATGGGGCTTGGAGCAATCTGGGCTAGTGGGAAATGTCCCCATCCATGGCAGGGTGGGGAACAAGGTGGATTTTAGGGACTAATCCCACCCAAACCATTCCATGATTCCTTACAGGCCTGACAAGGACACTGCCCTTCAGTGTGTTCAGGGAGCAGTCCCAGAGATCTAAACTGTTCTGCAGTGCCAGAATAACCACAGGCACAGAGCAAGTGAACCAGATATGCCAACATGGAATGCTGTGTGTTCTCCTCCTCTCTACCCATTGATAAGCCCTGAGTTGGAACAGTACAAACCTCACATTTCTGTATGAACTGAGACACCGTTGCTTTGCCCTGAGAAAAACTGGTTCTGTATGATGAGAAAAATGGCAAATTTATTTGCTTAAGGTTTGAAAGATATTTATGAGCTTTGGTAAGGAGGAAATTTCATCTCTGAACAAAGCCTTACGCACCAGGTTCTTTGTGAACTGCCTGAAGCCCTTTGCTGTAATTATTCATCTGATTTGCTCAGGGTGGATTGGGCACAGCCTATTCCTCCTGACAAACTGAGCCTGACTGCTCCAGCAGTGCTCTTTAAGCCTTTGCCTCTGTGCTGGAAAAGCCACAGGAGCCCAGGAAAGGGAGATCTGAGCTCAGCTGGTGCCAGGAGCCTGTGCTGTTCAGTGTGGGAGTTATGGTGGCAAAGGGAAACATCTGATGGAACCAGACAGGTCACTGCTGACTTACAGGGTCCCGTGCTGCTGACAGGGCCATTTTTTTCTAATGAGACTTAAGACTGGAGCTCTGACCTCCCATTGTGTGTTAGCACTTTCTGCAAGGGATGAGAAATTTGGTAGCTGGCCATATTCCAGCCTGCAGTAAGTTCTTATATTTTGCCTGCTGAGATTCCCTCTGCAGTTTCAGGGACACAGAGTTCCCAACTCTCATTATCCTGGGGAAGGGGAGACCTCAAATCAGTCTGTACTTTCTTCCCAAGGGCAAGTCCAATCTCTGCTCAGGAACAGGACACAGGAAAGGCTGGAGCTGTGTCAGGGAGATTTAGGTTGGATATCAACAAAAGGTTCTTCCCCCAGGGGGTGCTGGGCAGTGCCCAGGCTCCCCAGAGAATGGGCACAGCCCTGAGGATGCCAAAGCTCCAGGAGTGTTTGGATAAAACTCTCAGAGACAGGGTGGGATTGTTGAGGTGTCTGTACAGGGCCAGGAGTTGGACTGATGATCTCTTGGGATATCCCAATCCAATTGTTAAGAGAGATACAGCAACTGTTTAACCTGTTCCAAAAGGGATGCACTGCAGCAGTAAAGCCCTCTCTGAGTGTACACATGTGTAAACAATGGGTGATGGAGAAGAACATATCCTCCTCTTCTCCCACACTAGCCTGGAATGTGAGGGCAACCCTTCCCTTTTGAAGCAAGGATTGTATCAGTTCCAAACAATAAATTATTTTCTCCCAGCTGATTGAGTGATTAGGAAGGTGCATTTGTGCCCTGCTGCTGCCAGCTTTGGATGGAGTCTTAAGGAGGGAGGCTGTCTCCACAGTTCTGACATCAAATTATTAAATGATTCAGGAAGTATAATTTTAATTTCAGCCTATGTCTATTTAATGTGAAGAACCAGGCACTTGTGAGGAGATTCTAAAGGTCTAAAGGCTCTGAGTGAACAACAGCCAAGGGATCAGTAAGAAAAGGCACTTCAGGAAAAGAGAGGCTGTGGGAATTTGTTCTTTAGGGCTGGATATGTGTTGTGACTGGGCTAAAATTGATTTTCTTCACAGAAAAAAAAAGGCTTGGTGGGAGTAAGACACTATTCCTGTGCCCTATGCTTTCCAAACAAGAAACCAAGCTGCCTTGGAAGATTTCCAATGTGAAACAAATGGGTGTACAAAATAAAGGGAAGCCCAGTGCACAAGTTCAGCAGTCAAACAGATATTCAGACTCTTGCTGATTGTAGGTATTTGTTCATTATCTTGGACTTAGAACTGTTGCAAGGCAAACACGAAGCTGTGGGCATTGAGAATTTCAAAATCAGATATCCAGTCCAATGCCATGACTTTTTTCCCTTCTATTACAGGACTACTGGGACAAATTTTGTAAAAGTCTTGGGCATTGGAAGTCGTCTTTTGGCTAGCTGGTTTGCTTTCTCGTATTCTTTTAAAGAAGTCTGCTTCTAATTGCTGGGAGGGCTGCATTGTTTTCCAAACCTCCCCTGGGGGCCCACTTAAAAATTAACATGAGTTTCCACAGTGCTGACGGTAGTGTTGGGTGCTGGATTCCCTCAGCCCAGCTCTGTCTCTCTGGATGTGCTGAAGTCTCTGGTCATCCTGTACTGGGATTTTCCAGCATCCGTTTTGCCCATCAGACATGGCCTGGCTGCTGCCAGCTGAGCCTGAAGAGCAGTAGAGCTTCATGTTGCCAGCTCTTCCCACACATCTTATGGTGCCAAAACTATAGAATCATCCTGATCAGCAGAGTGACATGGGATAACCCATTTTTTCAGATTACATGTTTGACATTCCCATGAGCTTCTCTCTACCCTTCAGCAGAACTTCATTGGGTGATGGAATTTCCATACATAGGATCTCCTTGGCATGGATTCCTTCCATTTCAGTAGTTTTATTTCCCTTGTGTGTGCACCTAATTTTAAAGATCTTTCTCCTTGGGATGATAGAGTACTTTTTTTATAGTAATTAAGAAATGCTTTTGAATGATTATTCTGGAAAACAGCATTTACCTCTCAGTGGAAATGACTATGCTACACTACTTCCTTACTGAAAACCAGGGATATTTAATATTCTGGAGACAAGAGGAGACCAGGGGTTTAGTTACAAGAGCACAGTGAATTTGGCAGGGATATTCAGTGTAATGCTGCTCAGACTGCCTATGAGAGCAGCAAGTCTGGAATGTGTGCTGTGCAAGCAAGGAATCAGAGAGATTTCAGCCCAAATTAATTAGCATTATGTAAGTGGAGAAAAAGCAGAAATTTAAAGGGGAGGGAGACATCTGTTATGTCTTTGAGTTTCCAAGGCTGCCTGCAAATACAGGTCTCCTGGAAAGACAGGAGGATCTCCATGCTCTGGAAACAGAGAGTAAGTGATGAGGAGTCACTGGCTGAAATCCAGAGGTGTGGTCAATGCTAATTCTGGCTCTGTCTTGTGAGGGATGGTTTGCTCTTACAACTCTCTGGGACTATTTATTATGATGTTATGATGGGGATTATATGGCAGCAAACTGACACCTCCCTGTCCTCTCTCATCAAATCCAAGCAGAAGTGGCAGTGTCTATCAGACTGATGAATAAAGTTCCCAAACACTCTTCTGCAGAACAAGTTTTCTTTGATAGCAAGACATCTTTGATGAGGAATGTGTTGTGCTTTCTCCGAGGTGCTGCTGGCAAAGGCACGGTGGCTCTGGAATACTCCTGAATATCCCAGGCAAAGCAGTGATTGCAGTAGCAAGGTGGGAGGTAATGTTCCAGCAATTTGGAAATCACTGTTGAGAGTTATGATGTTTAGCTGAGGAAACACTTCTCTGAAATAAGACATTAAGGCAGACTGACTCCTTCTCCCCCCATTGCTTTCCTCTGGTGGAATCTATTAAAGCATGTTGTGAGGAATAAAAGGAGTGAGGTCAGGTCAGGCTGCATGGCCAGGGAGGTCAGACAGGGTTAAGCAGGTCAGGTCACATTTCTGTGTCTTCTGTGGTTCTCCAGGAATTTGGGGTCACTGCTTAGAAACTGCTATTTGACCAGCTGTTGGTAATTTGAGCATTACACAAGAGCAAGTGAAGTCAAAGATGATTCTTGGAGGTGAATGATAAGTAAAAAGATGAATGAATGGAACACTGATACATTAAAAGATTAAATCCACCATCTTTTGTTTTATTCCCATTTCAAATCAGCTGTCATGGTTAGCTGACCTAGAAACAAGTACTGTGTGTATTTCACTGTGCTTGAGAAATACGTGCAGCAGAGGCTGTGTGTCTGGGAAAGGAGGACAGGCAACTGAGATGAGCACAAGGTGTTGTTCTCCTGCGAAAATTAACTTGTCACTTCAAAAGTGGCTGGGCACCAAGCATGGACAAAAGCTACTTTGAATATCTACGAAGAGATGGAGCTGTATTGAAGGGCTAAGAATCATCTTTATCCAGTAATTGCCAAGTATTTAATAACTTTTTTAAAAGGTACATTATTGTGAGGTGGTTTTCATCACCATTCATCAGGCTGGCAAATGGAGACATCAGGAGGTTAAATAACTTGCCAAAGGTCAGCACAAACCGATGGCAGTGATGGCAGCAGTACCTGGTGCTGAACCTTCCCAGCTGAAATTATTGGCTCTGAAAGAAAGGAAACTCAAGGGCCATAAATTAACTGCTCTTGAATGATGGAAATGCCAGTAGAATCAAGTAAAAGGAGAAAAACCTGGCATCAGCAGCTTAGAGAGGGAAACTTAGGGATGGATTTCCTATTCCCAGGGGAATGGAAGAAGGTGGACTAAAGCCATGTTTGTTTAGGGGTTTTATTACTTTTCTTCTGTTGTTTGAATTCTGAGTAAGAATTTGATGCAGGTGTTCCTAAATCTCTCAGTCTTTGCAGGCCAGTCTTCTAATAAAATTACGATTTTCAGGCCTAAAAGTAGCAACATAGATGGAAAAGCAAATTCCCTTGAGACTGTTGGTTTATCAGTGAATTCTCCTCCAAGAGAGATGCATGTGACTCTCTATCCCCTGACATCCTTATTTTGGATCTCCTGCTCTTGAGTTCTCCAGCACCAGTAGAGGTAATGCTGAGAAAGCCCCAGTGTAGTGGGGAGCAGAGGGAATCCCCTGTCCCTTCACATTCAGTAAGCAAAATCAGGTTGTGGGAAAAAGAATTTATTTACAGCCCAGCAATACAAAGTGAGTTTCAAGAAGACAAATTTTGAGCCTGTTTTACTGAAACAGTAAGGACTGACATCCCTGGTTATGTCACTCCGGGATTTCTACTCCAGCTCAGAGCTCCTACTCACCCTTCTCCTCTACCAACTTCTGCTTGGCAGTTCTTCCTCCGAGCATTGAATTTGGAGCCATGACAGATCTCTGAACAAAACAGCAATTTCTCTGCACTGTGATTCCCATAGTGTTCTCTGATGTACCTGCAACCCCAGACTCTGAACATTTCATTTCCCTTTGTGCAGGAATGGCTACTTTGGATCTGGGCTGGAGCTGGAGCAGAAGGAGAAAGCCCAGCAAAATGCCATGTTTATTAAAACATTCAAGGAACTTACAATGTGAGTTAATTGTACATACCATAAAATTGTACTACTACAATAGTTTTATAGGGAATGAGTGTTTTAAAATAATTTTAAGTCTTCCAAACACATTTAATTCATGACAGATTTTCCGGTTTCTGGGTGCTGAAAATGCTCCTGTTATGGAGTACAAAAAGAATCACAAAGCTGATACTACAAGAAAGATTTGATTTTTCTGCTTGACAAACAAGAAAGATACTTTGTGTGGATATTTGGTGATGGAAGGTTTGGAAAAGCAGGGTTAGAGAGGTAAGAATTTGAAGAAGTGCAATTCACTGCCTAATCCTGAGGTACAGATCTCCCCCAGACACTTCACCCTGCCAAGGCAGCTTTTCCTGTAGTGTGGGGGTCTGTGCTCAGTCTGTGCTCTGCCTCTAGAAAACATCTGTGAGAATTCTTTTTTCTCATCTATTTTGTAAAGAACAACTTAAGTCAAAAGTTGGTGATGAATTCTGGTGTTTTCTACATGTCAATAAACCAACCACTTTAGTGTTTCCCTTTGGGTTATGAAAAACTTGAAATGTAGATACTCCAGTCCCACTGTCTTATTTTCAGTGGCTCGTTAATGATGTGTACGTTGGATTTTCCTCCATAACATGAACAAGAATAGTTCATTTAAAAACAACACAGCAAATGCACTCTTTTTATAGCAGGAGAGAGAAGGATAAGTGTCAGTCAAGACTAGCTCCAAATATGTCTCCAACGAGGCCTCCTACAGAATCAGTGATACTGGCTGGGTGCCATCGAGATTACTCAGGGCTATAACTCTTTAAACAGTGTTTGTTATGGATTTCCACAGGAGAGAAATTTACCAGGGAAGAACAAACAGATCCTGCTACTGGGTTTCCTTGTGCTCTAGGGAAGTGCTCTGAACTGTTTACAGTATTGCCTCAGAATTTTCAAAATAGTTTCACTTTCTGGCTGTTGTTTTATCCTGCTCTATTTGTGGGGATGTGACATAGCTGAAACAGCTCACCTGTTCTCCCCTGGATTCCCATGTTTTCCAAGGGGGGGGGTCTTCCTCAGCCTTGGCCAGGGGGTCTATCAAGGGTGCACAGAAGGCTCCAAACTTGCTCCAAAAAGGCCTGACTGTGGAGATGAGCCAGGCTTGGAAATGCTTTAGCCTCTGCAAACACACAAGTCTTTGAATGTAAACCAGTATTAAGCTTCAGAGTTATTCCAGCAATTTCATTCTCTGGTTCAGACAAAGCCTGGGAAATGTTTCTTCAGGACACAGCCATCCTCAAATCCCCATCATTGGGAAATGGTCTCAAGTTGCACCAGGGGTTGTTCAGGCTGGATATCAGGAAAACTTTCTTCACTGGAAGAGTGGTTAAACTTTGGAACAGACTCTATAGGGCAGGGGTGGAGGCAGCATCCCTGGAAATATTCAGAAAGTAAGTGGAGACTTGTGGTCTCTTCATGATGTGTTTTAGTGAGTATGGGGGTCAAGGGTTGGATGTGATGACCTTGGAGGTGTTTTCCAAGCTAACAATTCTCATCCTGACAACTTCCCTACCTGTTCTTTGGAGTAGGAGTGTTGGGGTTGTGTTGTACCTTCTGGGGGTGGAATGAATCTCCTGTACTTGTGTTTAAACAATGCAAAAACTTAGTGTAAACTTGGGGATGAATTTCACTTTGTAGCAATACTTGGTTTTGTTATAACCTCAAGATGTTTGCCTTATGCAGGAATTTCTTTATGGCTTGTCCTTGCTTTTTGGCTTCTCTTGAAAAAAGTTGTGCAGATTATTCCTTTAGGTTTACATAACTTTTAGTTCCTTGAGTGTTTATTCAACATAAACCATAAAGGAACATGAAAAGTTACTGCCTGTGGACAAACCAAGTATTTCAATAATTTATAATCTTTTTAAAAATGTACATCTGATTATTTTTGGGGGCATCCCTACGTGACATTTGCCATTATTACAGATGCTAGGATGATTTCTTTCTCTCATGAAGAGCAGTGTAGACTTTTTGGTGCTGAGAGGACAAAGAGATGGAGAGCAGTGGTGATAGTGGAGGGGTGGGAATTGCAGGGACTGAATGTCACTGGTGTTACCTGTTTGAACTGTGGCAAAAGAAAGCACAGGGGAAGAGCATGGGCTAAAGGACAGTGGCTGCATTCAGGCTGGGATCAGGGGGCTGCAGAAGGACTCAGGACTCCATCAGGAAATACAGGGACTGTGTAATATTAGAGACTGGAGAAATGTCTGGGGAACAAAGAAGCATCACATGAAACAAGATGGAAACTGTGTGACTGAAGCCCAGGGAAGGCTCCAGCCTGGCCAGGTTGTTGGGATTTGTTCCTCTTTTCCCTCTTGTTAAATGTTGAGGCCAATGGGCACAAAGGCAGGGACCTCCTGCTCTTGGGTATATCTCTGCTTTTACAGTCTTGTCAAGCAGCAGTAGTGTAGAGAAGCTGCTGGGAGCTGTTCAGACAGTAATTAAAGCTGTACTGACAATTACAAGGAAAAACTCAGCTATTCTGATCTCAAAAGGAACTCAAAATAGAAGAAAATTCAGTTCAAATACGTCAGTCAAACAGCAATGCTGGGCCAGCTCCTGCCTGACTTACAGACCTATTAAAATGTCCAATAAAGACATGGCTGGGACCAGGAGAATCCACTCACTGCATAAGGTAACCAAAGCCAGCCCTCAGACAAAGCAGTGTGTGGCTGATCTTTCCATCCCACCACTGTTAATTCACCATTTCAGCAGGAATGCTCTTGGCTCCAGCACAAACTTGCAAAGGAGCACAGGTCCTCTGTTCTCTGCCTGCATCGTGTGTGGCGAAGGGATCTGCTGTGAGGTGTCTCTGGGCCCTGTCTGAATCACAAGAGGCTTCTCTAATCTCTCTCTGGGAATTTTGATACAATCTATTACCTACAGCTTGGTGTGTGAAATGGATTCAAGAGTGAGGCTGGCAGAATTAAAGCACTGCAGAAGGGTGAAACTCCCACCTTTCCTGTAGTGTATCTTCCTGGGAAAGTTCAGCCTTCCAAGGGGCCAACACACCTGATCCATTGCTCTGCATGGCCAAAGGCAGGGCCACAGGAAATGGCACCACTCCTTAGAGGTTTTGGGGTGTCTGGAACAATGAACATCAGAGCTCAGGGCAATTTGAGTATAGCCTACCTTGAAAAAGTGTATCCATAGACGATGGGAAGGATCAGAGATCATCCCTGAACCAGAGGAAGGACAGAAGACACTTTACCACAGTCATTCTTCTGGCAGCTGCATGAGGTACAGCCAATACCTTGCTGTGCTTCAAGGGCAGAGCACACATTTGCCTCTGGAGGAGGACGTGCACGTGCTAATCCCACAGGAGCTGCTGCTTAATTAATAAAGCCATGAGGAAAATTCTGTCTGGCTTTTTTTTGCTTTTCTGACTTCAGAGTTGATGAGACTGAGGAACAGAGGACTACACAGAATCTGTTTGCTGCAATGTCTTGGGACCTTCCAGCAGCAGAGAACATCCTTTTTAATGGCTCTTTTGTAGGAAATAATAGTTGTGCATCTGTACAGAGTTCACGAGCACTGTGCCATGCCATACAGGTTTAAAAGAATCACATGATATGCTGAGCTTGAAGGGATCCAAAGGATCATTGAGTCCAGCCCTGGCCCTGCACAGACACCCCAACAATCCCATCCTGTGCCTGAGAGCATAGTCCAAATGCTCCCAGAGCTCTGGCAGCCTTGGGGCTGTGCCCATTCCCTGGGGAGCCTGGGCAGTGGCACTTGAGCAGCTCCTGCCCTGTTAAAACCCCAGCATTGAGTAGCACTTGGGCCATGTCACTCTGCAGAGGAAAACATTGGAAAGTAGGTCATGGAAATAATCCTGCTGGTTCCAGTATACAATGAGGTTGAAAGTTCAGAGGGAGCTGGGGAATGCAGAGAGTTTCTTCTGCCTGAGTGCTGGACATGAGGTGCTCTCTCTGAGGGGCTGTGGGAGGATGATTTCTCCTAAGTGGGATGTAGCCATCAGCCGGGCTCGATAAAAAATGCAAAATTTACAGAACCATTTCTTCCCAGGAACTTGGTGTCTTCCTTCCTCTCTGAAGTTCTCTGGAGCAGAGTGGGCAGAAAAAACTTGTAAGGTCTCTATATTCAGATGTGCAAGTCCTACATACTGGAAATACATCCAGGTTTCTGGACAGCTCTGTGATAGTTTGCTCATTCCCAGTTAAAGAATTTATACACAGGATGAGGAGAAAGGAGAAAATTGGATGAAGGTCAAGTTTAAGATGAACTTAGGGTTAGAAGCTGTGGGTGTAAATGTTTTTAACTCCTTTTTTTTTTTACTTACAAGTTAAATTGTCTTTGAATTTCAAGTGGGATATTCCTGTGATATTTTGGCTGCCCTTGTCCCCAGGATAAGGACATAGAATCCAAATCCATCCTGTGGACTTCATTCAAATCCAAATATCTTTCTGATGTTTTGATACAGGCATTTGTATCCTTGGTTACATAATCAGAATAACAGAATGGTTGGGTTGGAAGGACCTTTACAGATCATCTATTTCCAAACCCTCTGCCATGGGTAGGGACACCTTCCACTATCCCAAGCTGCTCCAAGCCCTGTCCAATCTGACTTTGGACACTTACAGGAAAGGGGCAGCCACAGCTTCCCTGGGCACCCTGTGCCAGGGCCTCACCACCCTCACAGAGAGGGGTTCCATCCCTGCCCACTGGCAGTGGGAAGCCATTCCCTGTATCCTGCCTTTCCAAGCCCTTGTAAATGGTCATCACGTTTCTTCTTCAGTCCTTCAGGCACTAAAAGGCCACAATCAGGTCACCCCAAAGCTTCTCTTTCCCAGGCTGAAGAATTCTAATTGTTTCAGCCTTTCCTTTTAGGACAGATGCTCCGTCTGGATTCACTCCAACAGCTCCATGTCTTCTCTACTCCTTTCAAAGCAGAAACTCTTTGAAAAAACTCCCTGAGAACACCAGGACTCTCCTCTGACCCTGGTGTCTATGGCACACAAATGACATAAACCCAGTAACTGGGAAAGCTCAAGCTGTGGCAGGGCTCTGCATAGCATAAGATCCTACAGCTGAATCCTCCTGGCTCCTGACAGGTGGTGGTTTATGTGTGTCCCTACAGGAGGGATGCACATAAACCATCATGTTTAATAACTGTCAGTGGATCACTCCTCCATGAAATAGCTTAAGTCCTTTCAGATCCTGGTGCCTCCACAACATCCTGCATTAGTGAATCCCACAGTTTCAATTATGAAGAAAAGCCCATCTTTTGTCTGGTTTAAAACGGATTTAGCAGATTTCTTCACCATGGCTCCTTAATCATTGTAATATGAGAAACAGCAAATAATAATATTTCATCCATTTTATCCATGGCACTTGGGATTTACATCTCTGTCTTCATTTTCTCTTCTCTGAGCTGAAGATAATGAGTTAGTCCAGGTTTTGTCACTGATGCAGAGTCCTAGCCTGGCTTTGCTCTTCCATTTGTATGCATGTGAAATGAGGGCAACACTCTCCACACCATAATTGGTGCTTGTAAAGAATTTAAGGACTATTACACAGAAAAGCTGTTATTGTAACATTCCAAAGGCTGCTTGTAAATTAATTCACAAGGATGAATACAGGTGACTTGGGAATAGTTTGGTCATTCTCATCCACAAATGGATTTTCTTACAAAGTACAGGTATCAATTAGAGACATCAACTGCAAATTTGGTCATGTGCATAATTCCCAGCATGCACACCCAAAATTCTCTTGTCTCTGAAATATGAATATTTGCATGTAAGAAAGGCAAAGAGTGAGCCCATTCAGAACTAATCAGTATTAACTGAAAGAAGAGTTTCCCACATCTTATTCATCGCCTGCCTCATGACTCACTGCTCTTGCAAGACATCCATCATTCCTGGACCAAATGAAAGGAGAAGTGTGTAGTATTTCTTAAGTCATTTTAGCATAATTAAATTTTGATTTGTCTCTTTCAAAACCCTTTTTTCCTCGCTAAATCTTAGAAAGAGAGATTGCTACAAGAGTTTAAATGGAACTTTCAAAGTCCTACCGGGTTCTCTTCTGAAGGGTTTGTCTGTAGCTCATTTTTTTAATCTTGAAAGCCTCTTTTTCCCTTTCAGATTGTCTGTGCAGATCACTTTGTTTTACTTAATGTAAATACTCCAGCAAATTTCAGAACCAAATAGTGATAGACGTGATTAGAATCAGAGCTTTGTTAAGTAGCATGACAAGATCCTTTATTTCAGCAAGGGAGATCTATCACCTCGCTTGCAAATTATCTCATGCTGACAGAGTGAAATGTTCTGTAACCTGATGAAAACAGAACATGATCTAACTGTATTGATACAGGATGGGAGAAATGCACACCGTGTTCAAAACAAGTATGTCAGGAAGAGTTCCTTCTTCCCCTGTTTTCATTTTCTGAGGCAGAGTGAGGTAATTGTTTCTCTGATAGGAAAGTGCAGGCAGTGCCTAGTGGGTAGGTGGATTTTACTTCTTTGCTCATTAATTGACTGTTCAGGGTATGTATAACAGGGATGAGGAAGAGCCACCTCATACAGAACACATCACAGAAAGCAATCTTGTGAAATTGGACACTGAAAACAGTGTAAAAGCCTTTTTTCAGGTGGATTGATGTATTGTCTACAGGCAATTATTAAGACTGTCCCTTCCCTCAAATGCTTTTGATGTCAAGACTAAATTTTATTTGCTGTTACATCAAATCTCAGATTAAGTCATTATCTACTTCATCCAAGCCACAGAAAGTCTGGATTAATACAGGGGTTGTTGGGAGGAGTGTCAGCCTAAAGGGCATATATACCAACAGAGAAAGAAAAACCCAATGGTGAAACCCAGCATCTTTGAGCAGAATTATCTGGGTCTGTGGTCTTATTCACCTCTTTGCTGGGTACACTGGTTTGCTCAGTGGATGCCAGGATAGGTTGCAATTCACAGACTCAAGTGCCCACATAAAAATCTGTTGAGATTTCTTGAGGTCAGGCAGGTGGGAGCAGGTCAGAGCTGGCTGCTCACACACAGGATTTTACAAATATATGAACAATATCATTTATCACTGGTGCAGGTTAAAGGAATCACCATCTTCAAACCAATGGAAAAGGAGGAGCAGGACTGCTCCAAGTGTTGTCCAGGCTGTCCTTTGCCACTCTCCCCACAGATTGTTTCATAGTGCACTTGAGGCTGAAGCCTCTTACATGGACTCACTGTACTCAATTTTCAAAGGCAGTTTGTATGCCAAAGCAAATTCTTTTTGTATTTTTGGACATTGACACCACCAAAGCTGCCCCTCTTACCGCTCCACCACCACACTCCTCACTCCAGGCCATTGCTACAAAACACATTTGTACTGAAGGAATGAATTTCCAGCTGAAACACAACTCAAAGCTTTCACCACACTTCCTGGGAAAGCAGAAGTAACTATTTTTCAGATCATCAGGTGTATCAGTAAATGTACCTACTCCTTGTCAGTGTTTGTTAAACCTATACTTAAAGTGGGCTTTGAAATGGCAGAAAATTACATGTTGGATTTATCATTAAGGGGGTGCTGGGGAAGAGGAGGACAAAGCACTGTCTGGAATAGGAAAAAAGAAAAAGGAAGGGTTTTATTTCTCAAACACTGGCTGTTGCTGTAAATGTGGAATGGAATGTTCCATGGTCCTTATGCTAGTCTTGACCAAATGTGTTAATTCTGAAATTTACCCCAAAATTTGAGTGAGGGAGAATGTGTGTAGCCAAACTTAATTCTTGCTGTAATTTCAGCATTTAAATTTTATACTGCATTCTCTTCTTGTTCTAAACTGACAGGAAATGTTGTACTGATATGACTACACACTCTTCCTATCAGATTAAAATCTCTTCTAACTTTGTTGATTATAGTTTGCTCCTGAATGGTGTTGGCTTTTAACCATATCAATAGTGAAGAGGTGTCTCTACACATAAGGTCAAGCTTCCCAAGTAGTTTTGAAAACTAGCAACAAAATAAATATATATGCCCTGTGTCACCACTGCTAGTCTTGGAAATGTGTGGGAACAAAAATATTTTTTAAAAATGACTTAGAAAAAAGTATTTTTAATTACTTAGCAAAATGGCAGGGCAGTTACTTTTTTTTTTTTTTTTTCACTTCTAAACTCCTCAGTTCTGTATTACCCAGATGATAATTTTCTGCACTTGTATGAAACAAAAATAGTTTTGCTCTAAAAGATGAGATTTGGCACTTAGGGCAAAATTCCCCTCTCCAATCTGCAATGCAGATGCTGTCACCGCAGAGCAGATTCCCAGCGCCTTCCTGCATTCAACTCATGCAGAAAACTTGCCTGACCTCCATGGGAGCTCCATGGAATGGGCCACAGGGGAGAATATTCCCCTGATGTACCTCCCATGTCCAGAACCAAATCAGGACAAGCACTGAATTCCTGCTGGGAGGAGCCATTTTAAGCTGGTTCTTCTGCAATCAGATTTCCTTGGAATAACTGAGCAGAATCTGGTGGAGAAGCTGGGATTTTGGCGAGGCTTTATACAAGTCTGTGAGTGGTTTCCCTTCCTGAATCGAGGCGACAGCTCTGCAAACCAACAAGTAAAAATTTGCCATCAAACCCAAATCCTGCCAGTCTGTGTTGTGTGCAGGAAGAATTAATTTCCCCACAGTGTTGCCCTTAAATTCCTTGTCCTTCCATTTCTTCCATCCGACCACTGTCCCCCCAACACATCCCATCTGTCACATGCCTAAGATAAGATGGAAAAGTCCTACAGGGAGCACCCCTCGGGATGAAGTGGATCTGAATCCTTTTGGTATTTGTACTGGGGAAGGTCCCTTCCCCTGTGGAGGGAGAATGTGTTAAAGCCAGTCCCACTTGCTGGCTCTGTGTGCCTTGAGGCAATGAAAGCAGGGTTTTCTCTTTAAAACACTGCTAATTAGAATGAATAAATCTAATGAAATAGCAACAGTGAATATTAATTGAAATAACCCCCCAAATCTCACCTAGATGCAATTTGATTTTTTCTGTTGTTTTTTTTGGCTATAAAGTCATACAAATAAATTTGTATATGAACATCTATGTCTGGGAAAGTGTGAAAAACCAAAGAAATCAGAGACACTAGTGAAAATTTATTTTGGTAGAAATTTCCAGCAGAAATATTTGTTTAGACATGTTGAAATCAATTTCCTTCTTCTCTCTAAATCATTGTATTTGTGGAAAAGAGGGAAAAGAAAGTCACCTAGTCCAGGTTTCTGTGCCAGATTTGGCAAATAATTGAAGGGGGAAATTTTGGAAAATAGTTTTTGTTAAAATGAGATCAGAGCCATCCTACTAAAAATGAGTAGGGCCTGGACACATTAGCTTTTTTTAGAAGCTGTTGTTTTGGTAGTTTTGAAATGTTATTCCTCCTGGTGCAAGGACTGAAGTCAGTCCAGGGGAGCTCATGAAACAGATCCCTGACATTCAAACTCTTCCTGTGCTGTGAACAGAAGGGGCTAAAGCCATTGAGGGAACTGGTGCTGAAAATGGTCCTGGTGCAGTTCCTTCCAGTTTTCCAAAACCAAGATCTTACCTCTGGAAAACATAACATAAATCCAGAGAGTTTGGGTTATGTGGGGAGAATAGGAATATTTTCTTTGCATTTTATTACTGGCTTACTACTTAAAATGTCTGACTTCTTAAAATGAATTTCCTTTATAGGACAGCAAATGTAAAATGTGGTATCGCATACACCTTTGTCTGGAATTTTGTTCTTTATAGAGATGTTATTTTTAAATTTCTTGGATGAGACAAGAGGCCTTTCTGTTTAAGTGCCTCGCTTGGTTCTGTGGTTTTTGTGTTAGGTTGCTCCTCTATAATTTTTTTCATAACCTTGGGCAAGTCACTTAATACCTGCATTTCATTCAAACCCAAACTGGGTGCCAAGAGCTAGAACCTGCCTGCTAAGTCTGCCTTCATCACAGACTTGAGGAGTTACCTCAATAAGAAGGAAATTGCAAGATTAATTAATATCATGTGTTCTGGGATTAATTAACTCCAAAAATTTCAAGTGAGATACAATAGGAATAAATGATCAATATTGATTTAAGTACGTGGATGATTTTAGAAGAGGAGGTGCTGTTTCAACATCAAAAAAGTTTCTGAGAGGTTTTGCCTTGCTTACATGATTCATATATTTTAAATGCAGTATTAATCTTTGCCATTCAGTGGAAATGAAGGGATAAAATTCTCCTTTTCAATTGTAAAATAATACAAAAGAGACCACAATTATTTCAAAGCTTTCCCTTTCTAAGTTTTAATCAACACCAGAACTAGAACACACCCCAGATTGTGGTGTGCAAACTTATCAGCTGCAGTGTCCCAAACCAACTCAGAGAGGTCTTGTCTGATCCTCCAGGACAGACTCTGTCCTGTGGGAGAAATTCAGTGAAAATCCTGGTGATCAAGGTCTCTCCCAGAGCATGATTTCCCATCCCCTGCCTGTTACTGCATTACACAAGAAATCTCCAATTTAGCCTCTAATCCTGGCAAGCATTTCTTGGCCCACATCGCTGTCCTTTCATGTTGGCCAAGTTTAGAGGGGGAGAAGGAGGAGGCTGAAGATGAGCCAGCTGGTTTTAAACCCTTCAGTGCATTCTGTGTTCCCTACACGGGGAATAAAGACAAGCTCTGGGCCTCTTGTTTGCCTTCTGGAGAATGGCTGGGTCATGTTGGGGAACAGAGCTCACGTTCTCTTGCACTTGGGTCTTGTGAGTGGTGTAGTGCCTAAAGACCAGGAGGGATAAACTTGTGCTCCAAAGGAAGTTGGCAATAAAGTTTGTTCTATAAAAAGAAACCTGCAGTTAGGATCCAGTTTCCTATTCTGAGTAAAGGCAGGGTGTCGAGTCAGAAATTCCAACCCAGCGGGTCAGGAAGGATTCCAGGACATCTTGAATCACAACTCAAATGTGTTCCCTTTCACCCTTTGGCCCAAGTCCCACTGGGATTACTACTCAAAACTATTTTATTCAATTCGCTCTGTGCCTGGTGCTTGGTGTGAATACACACTGTGTTTTCCAAAGGCTGGAGCTTCTCTTCATGCCTTCACTGGCTACTCTTGTTTCTCCTCTACTTCTTCTGCACTTTAACAGTTTCCCCCCTTCACTCAGAAGACTTTTTTTGTACCTAAACCACAGGAGACACAGAATTCTACCCTAAACAATAAGTGGCCTTGCTGTTCCCAGTGTCCTTGTTCCTGATATTTCACTTGTAAATTATTTGGGTGGTGATTTTATTCCATACTTATTTCTTAATGAGAATTGTTTTGCTATGGACACAGATGATTTTATGGACATGTTTGAATTAGGAACTTTTTTCACCTATTTTGAATTAGGAACTTTTTTCACCTATCTTTCTAGTTTTGTACTTGGCAACCCAGATGGAGAATAGGAAATATTTCTCATAGTTGTCATTCTCAAGTGGTGCTGGCTTCCAACTATAAGGTCACAAAAATAGTATAAGAAACCATAAATTATATATACTGCATATAACACATGGTTCTGTGATACTTTATAATGAGAAGAAGTGAAAATTTCAAATCTGTCTGCAAAGAAGACAAAAGGCAAAATAGGGAAATCACTTGTAGAATCACTTAAATTTGGTGAAATGGAGCCAGTGGGACACGCTTACCTGGATGGTTTCACTGAACATTTATTGAATCCCACTCTCCTGGTTTTCTTCCCCCCGACAGGACACTAAATGAGCTGACAATGGAATTTCTTTCTCTCCACAATTCTGCAAGCAGCACATGCTAAGGATGAAATGTCCAAAGGTAAAGATAATGCAGTAATTAGCAAAGACAATAGACACCTAAAAAGAGAAGAAAAATCTAGAAGGTGCATTAACAACCTTAGAAGGAAAATATCCTTGCAGGTGAGTGGAATTCATGGGATGAGTCTGTTCCCCATGGTTTCAGTGGTTCTGTGGTTCGAAGAGATGTGTTTGCACAAGGCCTTACCTGTCATTAGGTAAAACAGTCAGGGGCAAAAGGAGGCAAAAAAAGTCTGTGCTTTACTCATTAGGCTTTAATAATTCTTCTCTTTTGCCCAATGTATCTCTCACAGTGCTGCACGCTGGGCTATCATCAAAGCAAGGGTGGGGAATGCTCCACCTGGAACAAACACCCTATAATTTAGTACTGAGGTCATTTCCATGGGACATGTGGGCTTGACCCTCCTTAGGGAGATGTCTCCCATTTCCCTGCTACTGCAGTGACAGGGGACATTGCTCCAGTGTCTGCAGAGCCTGTTTTCCAAAAGGATCAACTCAGGTACCTAAACTCGAGGGGAATGATCTTGCATGGAGTTCCAGTTCTGTGGGAGCTGAGCACAGGTGGCCACAGAGGTCAGCACTTTGTCCCTGAGGATCACAAGGTTTAAACCTTGCTGGAGGAAGACACTTCAAACACCTCCCTTGCTTCAGGGTTTCCACTGACATTTTGTCTCTGTGTCCATCTGCTGAGGAACAAACTTTCCCCATGAATGCGTGTGCCAAGGAAATCCTGAGAGGGCCGTGCCTTCCCTTGGGCAGAGTGAAGCACAAGCCTGACCCCACTGCAAGTTCTCCTTCAGCTCTTTTCCAGACAGATTAACATCTCTGGGAGCCCTCAGCCTCAGACCTAACCAACCATCAGGTTCACGCAATCACCTCAAACTCTTGACCCTTTGCTACAATTTATCAGGCAGGTATGAACTGATCTAGAATCCAAGATGTATTATTCCAGGTTAATCTGGGACATGTGTAAAGGACAGAGAGTTTGGACAATGGAGAATCTAGCTGTTTTTCTTCCTTTGCCTGAGAAAATTCTGGATCAAAAATCCAATGTTGTGCTGCAAAGACTCAATTCCCTTCCCCTCCAGGACAGTGGCTGTTATTTTCCTTATTTTCCTCATTTGCTGGGCAGTTGCCTACAAGGCTTCAAACTGAGAGTCAGCAGGGAATGCCAGGCTTTCCTTCCCTGCCTTTACTCCAGCACATGCAGGTTATTTTGGAGGACGATTCCTTTGAAGAAGAAACAATGAACTGTGTGAATCAAACGTTTTCATAGCAGTTGAAAACTGGAGCTTGGCAGAAAAAAGGAGCAGGCAAACATTAAAGACAGTGTAGCAATAAAAGGCAGGGAGCAAAGAGAGAGATGGGGTAGAAGATAACAGGGTATAGGGTAGAGCACACAAGTTAAGCAGGAAAATTAAGATGAGGAAAGGAATGTGGAAAAATGGAGAGGTAAAGATTGAGAAATCTGTCTTGCCAGGTAAGCAAGCTGAGCTGTCTCACTTTGGGAAAAGGGAAGGTTAGAACTGTTGACTGACCTCTGATGAAATCTAGCATGTACTTTCACAACCTCTTAATAAGAGCAGTAAAGTAGTTGTATTGCATAATGGTCTGAGAAATGGATACTTGTAACACATTCCAGCACTCCAGCTGTGCTGTCACTGCCAGGACACCAAACTCCTCGTACTGGGTACACTGGGGGTCCTGGGGGGCTGCTGCAGGAACCTTCCACAAGGCAGGCGGTGCCCACACTTCACAGTTTCGGTGTTTTTTCCTGGAATCTCTGTTGGACTCCTACGTGTCACTTAAATGAATGTTTCTTTCATCTGAGTTCTCTTATGGAGATGAAAGAAAAGGTTTGGTGACTGAGTTTGGTGTTCAGCAGTCATGGCATAATTGAAATTTCAGGGCTGGAGGCTGTCATATAATTGGTTCAAGGAGTTGAAGGCCTTTGGCCAAGCACACACAGCTGATCTGTGGGTTTGTGATGTGGATGTCCCTGTAGTGAAACCTGAAGAGCTGGGGGGTTTCCCCTATTCTTATCCTGGAAAATACCCTTAAATCTGTGTCCCACAGACATTTGCAATGGTCTCTCTGTGCATTCCAGACTTTACAGCTGACTCTGAGCTGGGGTGACGACACTGCCAAACCCCAAAGCCAGTGGATACTTCCCAAAGGCAGAGCCTGAAGGCTCCCAGGCTGTGGTTTGCTCCTGTGGTGGAGAAGCACATGGAGAGCATCCCCATTGAGTGCTGCATTCCTTTATTCCTCCTTTACATCACACTTGCCTTGTTGTTGTTGTTTATTTGGGCACAAAGTCTCCTGCACTTGCAGTCCCATCACAAATCCTCTGCAGGAGAGTGGTTTTTTCCTCTTGATCCTGGATGCACTGCTGTGAGAACCTGCTGGTGACACTCCTACAACTATGTCCTGAGCTGGATGAACCCTGGGCTCAGGGAGCAAACCCCAGACCTGGAGCTGCTCCTCTTTTCCCTTGTGCGATCCCAAAACTGCTTCAAACCCCGGCAAATTTACACTGTGTGGTGTCATCTCACAGCCCCTGCCAGTGAATGTAAATGGCATAGAGAGCATGTGGAACAGATGGAATGAGACATGCACGTAAAGAATTAAAGTATTTGTGAGGAAATTTGGCAAGGAGGTTGGAATGCTTCAAGCACTGTGTACGGGGGTGGAGGGAGGGAGACCAGGATGAGTTGTGGGGGCCTCTATGCTGGTGATCCATTTCCTTCAGAAACAGTATGTGACCTATTTCTGTAATTGTGCTAAACATAGCAACAAATATTCCCTTCTTCCCACCTTCCTTCGGGAAGCTTGACAACTTCTTTAGTTGGAGAAAAATGTTTCCTTGAGGAAGAGCTGTGAGCTGCTTGATTTTGCATTGAAATATTAGATGAAATTAAAGAGAGCAAAGGGAAAAAGGAAGGTCTGAATGGGAATAGGATGGTTTGTTACAAGCAGGGACAATGCCCTCACCGGTGGACAGTGCAGGGAACCAGTGGGAAAAATCCACAGCTGTAAATTAACTTAGGTGAAATGACTAGGAATTTTCATTTTAAAATGGCATTATGGATTGGCTTAGGCCAATTATTTTAAAAGTGACATTTTAGGAGATTTTATATACACACACAAAGACTGACTATGAATGGGTCACCAAACTGGAAAGAAATAGGATGAAATTTTATGTAAAGGAGACACAGAAAAGTCACTGGGAAATGGAATAAAAAGTATGGAATTCTGCAGACTCTTTCCTTTTACAATTGCTCAAAGTAAACTTGGTAACTCATATTTTTGATCAACTCATTACATAACCTTTATCTTGGAAGGTACCTCTTGAAGTTCATGATAATGGCTTGGATTGGCTTTGAGCAGGGAGCTCTCCATGCCACAGGTAACACTCACACAGATTAGGGTGACAGTTTTGTTATCTCCAGTCTGTCTTTCTCAGAGAGAGGTGACAGAAGCCCTAAATCTGAGGGTAAATGTTCTTGTTCACTGCACAAAACATCTAAATTCAGAGATGGGAAAGGAAGCTTTCCTGCAGCCATAGGAAAAGCTGAAATATTAACTGAACAGATTTTTGAAAGAAAAAAGTGATGAGTTTGGAACAATGCAGACCAGCAGTTTAGGATAAGGTAACACTTGATGGTTTTCATTAAATCCATAACACTTCTTGTGGGGCTACTGGACTTTAAAGGAAGGCCCCAGCCAGTGAGTTTGCCCCAAAAGAAATCTTGAAACAACAGTATGAATAGAAGATAGCAGTCAGGTTTCCCCTGATAATCATAAAAGGCTCAAATTACCTTCCTTTCCATCCCCAAAGGGGGCATAAATACTTCATTTATGAGATTGTTTACGCATGACTAATCTATTTCTACTTGCTAATTGTAATGACTAATGTGTGTTACAAGACAAATATTAGCTTGTAATAATACCTGAACAAGTAGATTTATAAGCGTTAAGCAAAAATACAAATAATTAGCAGAAGCTGACTGGCATTATCGTCTAATTAAGTGTAAAGACACTTTCTATATGAAAGCAGGAGCCTGAAGATTTCTCAAGAAGCTGTAGGAATAACTAGGCCATGCTGCTGTCTCGATAAAAGGGCAGGAGTCAGGTAATATTTAATTTTCATGGGAGCTGCATTCAGTCACACTTCCCCCACTGACGTCAGTGCAAGAAAAGCACTTTCGGCCTGTTCCTACCTGCTGAGGCCATATGTCCACTGGGAAGAATTTGGCAGACATCTCCAAGTAGAAGTAATTACAAGAGACAGGAGCAGTCCAGAGAGCAGAGTTTGGGAGTTATTTCTGCACTGCCCAGCTCCCTGCCTACTGCTCCCAGAGAGGGAGTGCAGCTCACCAAGCACTGGGTATAATACAGACATACTTCTGGGCTGTGCTGCTTTGTTTAAATTAAATGTGAAAACGTTGCTTCATTAAAAGGTTCTCTTTAGGTGAGGTGGAACATCACCTCACTTATTCCAGCCTGTGGATTATGTCTGTATTTTCTGGAGATTCCATTATAAGGGGCACATGGACCAGAGTGACTTTTCAACTGCTACAATGCAAATTTTGTGTTCAGGTCAAAGCATCACAGCTCATATTATATATGAAAAGTGGATTTAAAGGGGCACCATTGAGTGTGGCACCTCCTGAAGGAACACTGAGGGCTCACAGGTCAGAAACTCCCATGGATTGTACCCTTCGTGCCTGAGAGCAGTGATTCCCAGACTGTCCTGGGTGGACAGATAGCTGGTTAATCCCAGGCTGGAGCCAGAGCACACACAGTGAGCAGGCAGAACTGGTGATGGGAGATTTTGACCTCAAGAAGGAACTTGGGACAGAAGTGTGACACTGCGACACAGGGGCTGAAAATTTATGACAGTTGGCTCCAAAGGGACAAGTTGGCTCTGAGGGTACAAATTGGATTTTGGCTCATAAATGGTGTAATTACCTCAAAAATAGTATTCTAGAGCAACTTATTACAGTAATAATGTAATCCTTCATGTAACATCTGTGAGTAGCACCTAAAATATTTGACCTGTATCACAGACAGGCAGCCAGGAGTATTGCCTGAAACCACAAAGTGAGCTGAGGGTAGTGCTGGAATTGTTACCCTGCTCTCATGCTTCCAAATCCTTCCTTCCATTTTGACCTGGTCCAAGTTTTCAGTGTTCTGATAAGTGATTGGAATAGTTCACTCTGAGGGATAGGATGAGGAGCTCCTCCCTGGCAGGTACCACAGGAGCACAAGGGGTGAGTCTGACCTTCAGCTGCAAATAATTCCAATGCAGGATGTAGACTGGGAATGTGCTCCTCCTGCAGCCAAGGGGCTTGCACTTAGTTGAATCTTAGCAAAGATTTTGTGTAGCTACAATGTAAACAACAACAAAGCAATGATTTGTGTGCCTTCATCCTGTCCATCTTAGTGGCTTAATATTGAGACCTAAAAATTCAGTAGAATTTCTACTCCTAAGTTTCTCCTTTTACTCAAACTCTGCAGCTCTAATGTGAGTTTAGATTTTACACAAACACATTTCTTCCAAATACAGATTTGGAACACCAACTGTGTTTTGTCAAAATACTGTATTAGCTTGAAGGTGTAGAATAGAATTTAGGCTCTGCAGAGAGCTGTGACTTGTAGCTTTGTCAATCATTTTAAAAAATCTCTTTGGAAAAAACAAGCACATTTCAGAATAAGTTTGTATCCATCAAGCTCCAGATCAGCAAGTGCAAACAGCACTTGATTCTGAATATGAGGAGGAGGGTTTGTTTAAATCAGCAGAGCTGGTCTTTGTCCATTTTAGGTCCATGTGCCAGAAAACTGAAGGTCACCTCTGATTAGACTGGACCAGGATCCTCTGTGATTTCAGAAAATACAGGGGCTCATGTGAGCCATTCCATGTCGGATCAAGAGGTGAACCTTGGGGAGGCAGGGACAGCTCCTTGGTTTGGAGCAGGGAACACTTTCCAGGATTGGGTCAGTGTTACCCTTTCCATCTCCTTTGCAAACCCACTCAAATTTTTTATATTTCTTCTGCATAAAATCTCAGTCAAAGGGTTGTCAGCCAAAATGATTGGCTGAGAGGGAATGCAGGTATTAGTTCTGTGTGTGACGAGGCCAAAAGGCTGCAGGCTCCACACAGGAAAATAATAAATATCCCTGTGTAATTCCTTTCTTTGTATGTCAAGGAAAGATGAACATTTCCATTTCTTCCTGAAACAAGTGTCAGAAAAATCCAAAAAAGCAATATTCACTGGGCTGCAGGAAAACAGAAGGCTGAACAGATATCTCTGAGATGAAAGAAAGGTTCCCTTTACACAAACATTTCAAGGCATGGATAGTTTCTTGAGTAATCAAGAAAGCAGTTGATTAAATTAAAAGCAGTTGAAATATTTTATTGTATACAAGTATATTATCTTGTAAGGTGAATATTTTAAATTTTTGATAGTAGGAGTGGTAGCAAAATAGGATTTGCTCTGCAATTCCATTGTAAATTAGGGCATGTGCAACCTTAAAACCTCAGAAAATTGCATTGTTTCATTTAATAGGGCTTGGAAACGGGGATGTCAACATGGGCATCTCTGGAAGTCTTATGGCTCTAATTCCTTTATTCCTTCTCATAATTTTAGAGAAAGCTTTCAGCACAACATTTATCTGCAGTTGATGGATCACTGAATGCTTACAGCTGAAGAAAATGAACATCAAAGATATCCAGTAAATTATTTTAATGGTTGGATCTTTACCAGAGTGAGCTTCGTCTTTTGCATGTTTTGTTTCCCATAAAAACACAGTTCATATATGTTCTGAAGGCAGAATTTAGCCAGAGCTGACTATTTGCTTTGATTTACATTTCTTATAAGTGAGCTGTGAGTGAACTTGACAGCTCCATGGCCGAAGGGAAGTCCTGATACCGAGGTTCCAGAACAAAAGGGCCTTAATGAGGTCACAGCAGTAACAGAATGTAAAACAGAACATTTCTTATTCAATCTCATTATTACTGATGAGCCTCCACTGGGTTGTTCAGGCTCCAGTTCAGAATGGGGTGAGAGGAAGCAAAGACAGAAGGAAGAACAGACCTAAATGTGAATAATACAGAAATTATTACAATTGTGTGTGTCTGAGTGAAATACAGTGATATCACCTTTCCATTTTGGTGAGCACGCCTGGCACTGAGCAGCTGGTTTAGTCTGTGGATGAGCTCCTTCAGGGGGATGACCTGAACCTCAATCTCTCTTAAATGATGAAGTCCATGGCAGGGACATCTACTGCAAACCCTCTGCTCTCCATCCCATAAATGCTCACTGACTGCACAGCTGCTCTTCCCTCTTCAGATCCCAAACTTGTGGAATGGTTTGTTCTCTTTTCAGTTTTCAACATAGCCTTGTGCTCCCAGAAATCAAGATGTACAAAATTTGAGAGCACAACAATAAAACATGTTTTAATGACAAGAAAAATAAATCTAGAGGGAAAAGAAGAGGAGAAATTGGCAACTCCTATTAAATAGTGCCTATAAGG